>NC_052632.1:49188924-49501232 GCF_016161935.1 Mauremys reevesii | reverse complement strand
CAATGACTTTTTTTTTTTTTTTTTTTTTACAAAGTAGGGACTCACTGATGTGCAATGAACAATTACCATGATTATGTGCCAAAAGCAGGTATCTGCATCCCCTCTGGCAATTGCTAAACCCCAGCTAATTGGGAGAATTACCCCGACAGAATTTCAGACATGTTAGCAGGTATATTTCTGCCATTGATTCCTCTCTCCAGCAGCAGCAGGAGGAAGCACCAACCCCAATGGGCAGGACTTCCTGGGAATGCTGTCACAGTGGCTGCCAGTCAGTGTTGTCTTCAGCTTCCGGCCCTTTGATGTATGTACAGGTACAGAAGCTTAGCTCTTGAATATGAGTGACTGGTGTATAATAAAGGTTAATTTTTCTCTCTCCTGTCCCTTCCCCAAACAAATAACCTTTGCTTTAGCAAACCACCTACTTCCAGGGTGCAGGACTGATTTGTAACACTGAAAAGATAATGCCTGGATTGGAACCACATAGTTTTATTTTCTGTGCCTCTGCAGCTGCTGGTGTGATTAGTTCAAGTAACCGCAAGTCAGTATAAATAGACTGGGCTAACAGTAAAGTTGGGTTTTAATTTGGCTACCAGTACCAATGTCCCAAAAATATATGTCTCACTTTTTACTGGAAAATTATTTATAAAGCAAGTACACTGTGACCGCTCCAGCCATACCACAGTACTGACCTTCCAGGAGGGGTGAAACTGGGGTCACAGTAAGTGATGTGACCCTGGTTTGTGCTTAGTCTTTTCCTATTTGTATCAGTGCTTTCACGAGTGCTGCTGTGGGACTGCGTGGCTCCTTCTCTTGATCTGAGTTTGTGTGTTCAGAGAGAGGTGGTGAGCAGGGATGCTGGAAGATGGAGCATGTTCCAGGTTGGGGGTGGTGGTAGTAGCATGGCCTTACCTGGCTCCTACGTGTGATGCTGGACTATGGGAACATGGGCATGTGCTCAGTGCAAAGAGCAGTGTTACGATACTGATCGAGTACAGCACCTCCAGCAATGCAGTCTTTGTTTGGAGTGTTAGCCAGGACCTCTATGTCAGATGGGACACTGATCCCTTTGTGCCTTTTATCTAAGGAGCTCTAATACTAATCGAGCCTCACATCACCCAGGTGAGGTAGATAAATGTTGTTAAGCCTTTTCTGTAGATGGATGAAATGAGGCTCAGAAAGGTGAAAGCACTTGTTCAAGGTCACACACAGGCTGTGGCAGTGGAAATAAACTCGCACAGCATTGCTAATGCTCATTATTTTAATGTGAGTCTTGTGATACTGGACTAATTTATTAAAGCCCCAGCTCCTTGAATCATGTGGATGTGGGAGAATCTCAGCTTCCATTTACAAAAGAAAAGTAAATTTCTAGCCCTCGCAGTTGTGGAGACAAGGTTAACAACACAACAGAAGTGGACCCCAAAGGCTGTTAAGCCAGGAAGCAAATGAAAAGAACCAAAATGTATTTTTTTTAAAGAATCTCATTATTTTTAAGCCAATCTCATGGTTTTGGAGGGCCTGATTCATATCTTTTAAATGCTTGACGTGGATAACAGTGCTTCCACTTCCCAGTCTTAACTACCAGTCCATAGAGGGGGAAGTTAGAAGGTAGAGCACTGGACTGCAACTCAGGAAACCTAGATTCACTGGCCCACTGGGTGAGGTTGGGCAAGTTACTTCCTGCTCCCAGTTTTTCCATCTGTAAAATGGGGATAGTGAAACTCCCCTCCTTTGTAAAGCACTTTGAGATCTGCTGATGAAAAGCTAGGTATTAATTTTAGCCCTAATATAGATGGCCAGCAAGATGCATTGACTCACCACCAAACGGCTCTTTAAAGATTCCTGCTCCAGCCTCTCCATTACTTTCTCTTCCCAATTCCCCCAAACTCACTATTTCTCTACCTGCTGCAGGATATATCATTTCAGAGTAAAATCATAGAATCATAGAACTTAAGATCAGAAGGGACCATTATGATCATCTAGTCTGACCTCCCGCAAGATGCAGGCCACAAAAGCCGATCCACCCACTCCTGAAATAATTCTCTCCCTTGACTCAGCTGTTGAAGTCCCCAAATCCTGATTTAAAGACTTCAAGTAGCAGATAATCCTCCAGCAAGCGACCCCTGCCCCATGCTGCGGAGGAAGGCGAAAAACCTCCAGGGCCACTGCCAATCTACCCTGGAGGAAAATTCCTTCTCGACCCCAAATATGGCGATCAGCTGAACCCCGAGCATGCGGGCAAGACTCTCCAGCCAGACACTCAGGAAAAAGACTTTCAATATCCCAACATTGACCCTTGGTACTAATTACCAGTGGTCGCATGTTATTAACCTATTGACTAAATCACGTTATCCTATCAAACCATTCCCTCCATAAACTTATCAAGCTTAATCTTAAAGCCAGAGAGGTCCTTTGCCCCCACTGTTTCCCTCGGTAGGCTGTTCCAGAATTTCACTCCCCTGATGGTTAGAAACCTTCGTCTAATTTCAAGCCTAAACTTCCCGACTGCCAATTTATATCCATTTGTTCTCGTGTCCACATTAGTACTGAGCTGAAATAATTCCTCTCCCTCCCTGGTATTTATCCCTCTGATATATTTAAAGAGAGCAATCATATCTCCTCTTAACCTTCTTTTGGTTAAGGAAAACAAACCGAGCTCCTCAAGTCTCTTTTCATACGACAGGCTTTCCATTCCTCGGATCATTCTAGTGGCCCTTCTTTGTACCCGTTCCAGTTTGAATTCATCCTTCTTAAACATGGGAGACCAAAACTGCACACAGTACTCCAAATGAGGTCTCACCAACGCCTTGTATAACGGGACTAGCACCTCCTTATCTCTACTAGAAATACCTCGCCTAATGCATCCCAAGACCGCATTAGCTTTTTTAACGGCCACATCACATTGCCGACTCATAGTCATCCTGCGATCAACCAGGACTCCAAGGTCCTTCTCCTCTTCCGTTACTTCCAACTGGTGCGTCCCCAGCTTATAACTAAAATTCCTGTTAGTCATCCCTAAATGCATAACCTTACACTTCTCACTATTGAATTTCATCCTATTACTAATGCTCCAGTTTACAAGGTCATCCAAATCTCCCTGGAGGATATCCCGATTCTTCTCCGAATTGGCAATACCTCCCAACTTCGTGTCATCCGCAAACTTTATCAGCCCACTCCTACTTTTGGTTCCGAGGTCAGTGATAAATAGATTGAATAAGATCGGACCCAAAACCGAACCTTGAGGAACTCCACTGGTAACCTCCCTCCAACCCGACAGATCACCTTTCAATACGACCCGCTGCAGTCTCCCCTTTAACCAGTTCCTTATCCACCTCTGGATTTTCATTTTGATCCCCATCTTTTCCAATTTAACCAGTAATTCTTCATGCGGTACCGTATCAAACGCCTTACTGAAATCAAGATATATTAGATCCACCGCATTTCCCTTGTCTAAAAAATCTGTTATTTTCTCAAAGAAGGAGATCAGGTTGGTTTGGCACGATCTACCTTTCGTAAAACCATGTTGTAATTTGTCCCAATTGCCATTGACCTCAAGGTCTGTAACTACTCTCTCCTTTAATATTTTTTCCATGACTTTACATACTACAGATGTTAAACTAACAGGCCTGTAGTTACCCGGGTCACTTTTTTTCCCCTTCTTGAAAATAGGAACTATATTAGCTAATCTCAAGTCAAACTGTACAACCCCCGAGTTTAGAGATTCGTTAAAAATGATCGCTAACGGGCTTGCAGTTTCACTCGCCAATTCCTTTAATATTCTAGGATGAAGATTATCCGGGCCGCCGGATTTACTACCGTTAAGCTGTTCAAGTTTGGCTTCTACCTCGGATACTGTAATTTCCAACCCTGCACCTTCATTCCCATCAGTCACTCTGCCACTATTCCTAAGCCCTTCATTAGCCTCATTAAAGACCGAGGCAAAATATTCATTTAGATATTGTGCCATGCCTATCTTATCCTTAATCGCCACTCCGTTTACAGTTTTAAGCGGTCCCACTTCTTCTTTTTTGGTTTTCTTCCTATTTATATGGCTAAAAAACCTTTTACTATTGGTTTTAATTCCCTTCGCAAGGTCCATCTCTACCCGGCTTTTGGCCTTTCTCACTGCATCCCTACACCCTCTGACCTCAATAAGGTAGGTTTCTTTGCTGATCCCTCCCATCTTCCACTCCTTGTAGGCTTTCTGTTTTTTTTAATCACCCCTCTGAGACGCTTGCTCATCCAGCTCAGTCTAAAACTGCTACCTAAGGACCGTTTTCCCTTTCTCGGGATACAGGCCTCTGACAGCTCCTGCAACTTCAACCTTAAATAATCCCAGGCGTCTTCCGCCTTTAGATCCCTAAATATGTTAGTCCAATCCACTTCCCTAACTAGTCGCCTTAATTTAGTAAAGTTAGCCCTTTTGAAATCGTAAACCTTAGTCTCAGATGCAATTTTGTTTATCCTTCCATTTATTTTGAACTGAATTAGCTCATGATCACTCGAGCCAAGGTTGTCCCCTACAACCATTTCCTCAACAAGGTCCTCACTATTCACCAAAACCAAATCTAAAATGGCATCCCCCCTCATCGGTTCAGCTACTACTTGATGAAGTATCAGCTATCACGTCTAGGAAAAGCTGAGCCCTATTATTATTACTAGCATTTGTTCCCCAATCTTTATCCGGGAAGTTAGTCTCCCATGATCATACAGTTCCTATTAGTATTTACCTCCTTAAAAACATTAAAGAGTTCTCTATCCATATCCAGGCTAGATCCCGGCAGTCTATAGCACACCCCAATCACTATCCCAGGGGAGGCTCTAGTAGTTTTCTTCCCTAATGTGACCATTGCCCAAACAGACTCCGTATTATCCATTCCATTACTAGTTATTTCATTACAGTTTACCTCATTATTGACATACAATGCTACTCCCCCACCTTTACCTTTGTTTCGGTCTTTCCTAAACAGCACATACCCTTCCATACCTGTACTCCAGTCATGACTACCGTTCCACCATGTTTCGGTTATTCCTACGATATCCGGTTTCAATTCTCGGACCAGGAGCTCCAATTCCTCCATTTTGTTACCTAGGCTTCTCGCATTGGTGAACAAACATCCTAATTTTTGCTGTTTGGCTTCTCTCACCTTTGTTACCCAATTTGGTAGGGACACAGTACCACCAGTATGACCTATTGGTTTAGTATCCATCCCCCCCCCTCTTCCTTACGTCCAAACCCCTCCCTCTGGCTATATCCATTCTTATCCTGTTGTCCTCCCTCTCAATGTTTAAATTTGGCGTGGAGCGTGCCTGGACATCTCCCAACCGTCTCCCCCCAATACCTAGTTTAAAGCTCTTTTGATCAGATGAGCCAGCCTCCCTCCTAGAAGTCTATTTCCCTCCCTACTCAGGTGGGAACCCCGTGAGAACAGTTCTCTGTCCCCGAAAGCCTCCCAGTGCCCATACATCCCAAAGCCCTCCTTATAGCACCACTCCTTGAGCCAACTATTTATCATCACAATCCTGTCACCCCTTTGTCGCCCTTCCCTAGGGACAGGTAGAATCCCACTGAAGATCACCTGAGCCTCAATTTCCTTGAGCGTCTTACCCAGCCTGGCATAGTCTCCCTTGATTCTCTCCAGCGAGAATCTAGCCATGTCATTCGTTCCTACATGAAGGATGATCAACGGGTTCTTACCTGCTCCTTTTAGGATCCTTTTCAACTGCAGGTCCACATCCCGTATTTTAGCGCCCGGTAGACAGCACACCCTTCTGTTCTCCGGATCGGCCCTGGTCACAGGCCTGTCCAACCTTCTCAGTATGGAATCCCCAATCACGTAGACCTGCCTTTGCCTGGGGACAGTGCGGTCTGCTAACCTATCCCCCGTTCCCCCTGGTTGCAACCTCCTTCCATTCCTATCATCCCTTGTAGTCCCCCTTAAGCCATCCTGCATCCTCCCGGGGCCCAAAGTTGGCGCTGTCTCCATTGACTCCTCCCCTCTTTCTATCGGACTAGCCGCTATTCTCTTCTTCCTTGCCCTCCCACCGTCAGCTACCACCTACTGTACCCCTTCCTCATTCTCCAAACCTTCAAACCTGTTCCTTAGCTCTATTTCTCCTTCACTGGCCCTCCTTTTCCCCTGCCTGCTTCTCACGGTCACGTGCTTCCACTGCCCATATTCCCCATCCAGCATTCCCCCCTCACAGGCCTTAGCCCCTGCTTCCCCCTGTACCTCTGAGCATTCCCCTTCAGCTACAGAAATACCTTCTTCACAAATTCTTTCTGATGATGCAGGGGAAATACAAAGGAGTAACTTCCACCATGGATGAAAGATGAAAACTCCAATCCAGTTAACAAAATAGAATTGCAAAGCCATGCCATTACTTCTCTCCAGATGCACAGCCTTCCCCAGTCACATCACTGCTCCACTACGCATCTAGCCATGTCTTTTTCCTTCTGTATTTCCTCATGTCAGGTATTTTCCTAGTCAAGGTGGAGGGAAGAAGTTTGGGGTGGAGAGGAAAATCAGTAGGGTGTAGGTGTCCTTGAGTGGGGATAGAAACAAGAAGAGAAAAAGTGAGTGTGTGTGTATGTTCGGGGAGAAGAGCATGTTCCCTTTGCTCCCCCAGTGCGTTATGTCTAAGGGAAGCCTTAAAATGCACTCCTTGGAATGTTTCGCTGTGGGAACTGCTCTCCCCCTTGGCCGTGCCTTGGGGTTTTCAGTGGTGCACTTCCCCAGCTCACTCCCAACATTCTCTCCCCCATTCCCTCATTGTTTGGGTCAATGGCAACAAAACTAGATGAGTCTAAAACTGTCCCCTGTGGGGTCCAGTGTAATCAGGTCTCCCACAACAGACTTCAGAAATGATATGGGAGACCCCTCTGACTGAAGGGTTGCTTCACCAGCCAGTTTCAGGTCTGTGTCAGGCATACTCCTTGGGCTCTCCTTTCCTCGCTATGGAGGCTCACAAACAACCCTTAGCTCATGACACTGATGGAAAGAGGCTGTTTTCTATCCATTTCTCTCTTTCCCAGCACACCTTGCTGCCAAGCCTGCCATTCCCATATATCTTGGGATCTACCCACCTCCAAGTGCCTCCTTATTGGGCAGAAAGTGAGCACCTCTTTTACAGAGCCAGCAGCGCGCCCAGTGATATGGGGCCTGTGCTCTGCTGCTTCCTGGAAAGTGTCCCTTAAGAAGTGTCCCTTCTTAATTACTCAGGCTCCTCTGCTTGCTCCCAGCCTTCCTAGGAGGGATAATTTTTTAGCTCCTTGCTGCTGGGGTTTGCTTTCTGAAAGGCTGCAGTTGTTGCTGCTTCATGCTGTACCAGGAGAGGGAGCCTGTGACATGAATGTGCCTTCGCTTCACAGTCCCAGCAAGGAGCATTAAAGAAAAACCTCACATTCAGATTCTAGCAAAGACATAGTTAAGCGCTGTTATTTTGTTAGTGTTTGCCACCCTGTGCAGCAGAGAGGCAGCCACTGGAGAGGCTCCCATGGCTGCATTTAGAGAATTTAGGGGAGTTCCTTCTTTTGGCTATTTGGAGTTCCTTCTTTTGGCAAAGGGGGGAGGTATGTTTTGCTTGTATACGAGGGAATGGGGAGGCACTGGTACATGCTTTGCCCACGGTGGAGAGTATGCAGCACCTCTAGCAGCAGGCGGATGACTACAATGAGTCTGCCAAGCCCACCATTCTCCCTAGGTGTGTCTGTGAGAGGAAAGCCAGATTCTTGTAGCCCTGCAATGTTGCTAAGCACTGGTAGACAGGGCTACAGCATTTTTACCACGGTGTCATGAGCTGGATTTCGCGACAGGGCGGTAACTCCTGAGCCCTGCCTGCATTAGAACTGGTGCGGTTCTGGTCCTGACATTGCATTGTCAGGAAGTTGGAGTGTGTTCTGAAAAGAATAGCAAAACTGATGAAGGAAGGAAGATTAAAAGAGCTAAATAGCTGTAAGGTGGCTGCGCGACAACTCAGGGAAGGTGGGGTCACAACAAATGTCTGAAAGATATGAAGGAGGGAGGAAGTATAAAGAGTTTGGCTCTGGTTCAGAACTTGTCCCATAAGCAAGGGTGTGTGGATCTGGCATTTTGGCTCAGGCTCATCCCTCCTTTAAAGGGGAAAAATTAAAATTCAGATGCTAGCTAACTTAGAAATAAAACTAGACTAAGGGAATAAGCCAATGCTAAAGCCAGCGCAGCTACTCCTTGGAGAACAGCTAATTGTCATGCAATAAAGTTCATGCACAGGATTTCTGTAGGGTAGTAAAATTATAATACCAATAGGAAGGAGGACAAAGAGCTTGGTCTAGTACAGGGGTGGGCAAACTACAGCCCGCGGGCTGTGTCCAGCCCATCAGATGTTTTAATCCGGCCCCCGAGCTCCTACTGGGGAGTGTGGTTTGGGGCTTGTCCTGCTCCAGCACTCCAGCCGTGGAGCGGATTTGGGGGCTTGCCCCGCTCCGTGTGTGCTGTGGCTCCGCGCAGCTCCCAGAAGCAGCGACATGTCCCCCCATGGCTCCTATGTGTAGGGGCAGCCAAAGGGCTCCACATGCTGCCCCCGCCCCAAGCACTGCCCCTGCAGGGATGGCTCCTGTGGCCGGGGCAGTGCGCGGAGCCACCTGGCTGCACCCCCGTGTAGGAGCCGGAGGGGGGACATGCCACTGCTTCCGAGAGCTGCCGGGGTGATGCCCGTGGATGGGGCAGCGCGTAGAGCCACCTGGCTGCGCCTCCATGTAGGAGCTGCATGGGGGGACATGCTGTTGCTTCCGGGAGCTGCATGAGGTAAGTGTTGCCCGGACCCTGCACCCCTGACCTCCTCCCATGCCTCAACCCCCTGCCCCAGCCCTGATCCCCCTCCCACCCGCCGAACCCCTAGGTCCCAGGCCGTAGCACCCTCCTGCACCCCAAACCCCTCAGCCCCACCCCAGAGCCCAAACCCCCAGCTAGAGCCCTCACTCCTCCCCCTGCACCCCATTCCCCTGCCCCAGCCCAGAGCCCCCTCCTGCACCTTGAACTCATTTGTGGCCCCACCCCAGAGCCCGCACCCCCAGCGGGAGCCCTTACCCCTCTCACACCCCAGCCCCCAATTTCATGAGCATTCATCGCCTGCCATACAATTTCCATACCCAGATGTGGCCTTTGGGCCAAAAAATTTGCCCACCCCTGGTCTAGTGTATAAGACACTCAACTGGGAGTCCAGACACCTGGGTTATATTCCTGGCTCTACCACTGACCTGCTGGGTGATCTTGCCTAAATCACTTCACCTTCCTGTGCCTGTTTCCCCAGCTGTAAAATGGGGATGATAATACTACTTTCCTCCCTTTGTAAAGTGCTTTCAGATCTGCCGTGTAATTAATTATAAGTTATAATACCTAGTGCTTTGTCTCTGTAGATCTGAGCACTTTGCACAGGAGGTCAGAATCATTATCTCCATTTTACAGATGGGGAAACTGAGGCAGAGAGAAGGGCTGTGACATGATCAATGATTTAGTTGGGGATTGTTCCTGCTTTGAACAGGGGGTTGGACTAGATACCTCCTGAGGTCCCTTCCAACCTTGATATTCTGTGATTCTATGACTTGCCCAAGATCACCCACCCAGCGGCAGGAATTGAATCCTGGTTTCTTGGGTCCCAGTCCAGTGCCCTATCCACTAGACCGCATTGCCGTAATTAAGCAAGTATTATCTCCCCCATTTCCCAGATGGGGAGACTTCCTCTCTTTATCTCAGTGGTTTGCCTGAGACTACATAGTAACTAAAGGTAGAGCCAGGGCTAGAACCGAGGACCCCAGACGCACGCTTAATCCACGGAACTATACTGCCTCTCTGTAGAGCCCTATGTCCATGTATGTATTGGTTTGAGTTCTTCTCCTCCCTTAGAAGCTTTATGTAGAGCTGCTTCTGTCAGCACAGCCAATGTGTGAGCTGGGTAGCTGCATCTCCGCGGGTGTTTTATCCTGCATAAATATCTTTCTATAAATAAATGGATAAAAGGATTGTTGCTACAGGATGTCCCTGCAAATGAGTTCTCGGTATCTCTGCAAACCCTCTCATATAAATAACTTCATTCAACAAATAAAGGGATAAGTGGACCGTCTGGGGATTAGTGTGTTGTGCCTTTGAACCTGGAGTTGGGGGAGGGGGCGAACTGCCAGTTTCCATTGGGAGGACTAGTAGTTGAATCCCCCTATTTATCCACATACCAGGTATGTTGTGGCTGGTGAAGAGTAAACCTTTGAGACATTATCTGGCTGATGACCCCAGTCCTGGCTTTGGAGGGGACTGGCTGACTCGGTGCAGGGAGATAGTTTGGTCAGATTACAGCACATTTGTGATAGCATCATAGATGGTGAATGGACTTTTCATGGTTGGATTTCTAGATTTAGGAAATATTTTTTTAGGCTTGCTGTTAGCATTTCCCCTGACTATTGCTTTCAAGGGATGCCAGTGCTGGCTTTGTAATGGGGCTGGGCCCAGGATAGCAGGCAGTCACCCTGATGGAGTCTGAAGGGACAAAAGAAGCCAAATACAGGGTTTCTTTGTCGTTCCCACACTAAGGGAAGCATAGCAAGAGTCCCACTCCAAAGGATTCAAAGAGGGGAGCAGCCTGACTCAGAGAGGCTGGAGAGTCCCCTCACCATGTGGATATAGTTACGAAAACAGAGCCCCAACTGGCCCTCTCAGAGGCCATGAATGGAATTCTGGCACAAAGTTTGGATCATGCTCAGGGGCAACTGGTGATAACATGAGCCAAGTCCCAGCATGAGTAGGAGCTTTTGTGTACCCCTCCTTGGGATCATTTCTTTCTATTAGTCTGTCTTCTACTGTTGCTTGAAGAGAACACTTCTCCCCTTTTCTCTTCCCACACCCTACTTAAATGGCAGTCAAATAACATACAACACTTATTTCTGGTTGCTGCTTAGATTTAGCAGCAGAGTTATGTAGGACATAAGATTTGCCTTTAAAGATCAGGTTACTGATATATTACGTTTGTGATCTAGTCTTTGGCAGTGATCATTGCAGGATGTGTCAAAGGAAGGCCAGCAACAAACCAACAAAATCCACAGTCCACCAATTACTATTTGTTGAAGTGCAATTCTGTTTTGAACATCGACTAAAAATGGCATTGTGGGCTCCATGTTTTACTGCCAGCTTTGGAAACTCACCAAGAGATTGGAGAAACAAACGGCTCCTGCCTTCCGGTGCTAACCATCATTGGTAAGCAAGGATCTGTAGGCCAAATTATGCTGTCTGATTTCCCTGTGGTTTGCACAAGTAGAACCAACTGGCAGTTCTTATTTATTTATTAATCGTGTTTACTTTGGCAGTGCCTAGTGACAAACTGTGAATGAGGCCCCATTGTGTCAGGTGCTGTACAAACACAGGGGTAGATAGTTCCTGCCTGGAAGAGCTTACAATCTAAATAAAGACAGACAAAGGGTAGGGGAAAGGAACAGAATGAACAATGTGATGGCGGCAAATTAGTTAACAATTGTGTTGATGTCCCAGAAGAAATAGACTCCAGCTGTCTGTCCCCGAGCTGAAGTGTATTCACACAAGAAGGAATGGGCTCCAGCTCCCTCTCCAAGAGCTGCGCTGTATCAATGGGGCTAACGGGAGTGAAAAGTGGAGAAACCTTAATTGAGTCACTCTAGTCAGCAGCTCTGACACTGATGTGTGCACGTGTAATTGGTCTATTGAGTCAGAAGGTGAGATGCTCTTCCAAACAGAGCAGCCCTTTAAGTGCTATTAGTGTGCATGGATAATTGTGCCAAGATTCCCTTAAGCAGAAAATTGCCCAAGTTGCGAGATTGTGGGCCTGATTCTCTGTTGCCTTGCACTTTACACCATTGTGGCGTAGGTGCAGACCTCTCCCATGATGACAGATGGAAAGGCATAGAATCTCAGGGTTGGAAGGGACCTCAGGAGGTCATCTAGTCCAACCCCCTGCTCAAAGCAGGACCAAACCCAACTAAATCATCCCAGCCAGGGCTTTGTCAAGCCTGACCTTAAAAACCTCTAAGGAAGGAGATTCCACCACCTCCCTAGGTAACCCATTCCAGTTCTTCACCACCCTACTAGTGAAAAAGTTTTTCCTAATATCCAACCTAAACCTCCCCCTCTGCAACTTGAGACCATTACTCCTTGTTCTGTCATCTTCTACCACTGAGAACAGTCTAGATCCATCCTCTTTGGAACCCCCTTTCAGGTAGTTGAAAGCAGCTATCAAATCCCCCCTCATTCTTCTCTTCTGCAGACTAAACAATCCCAGTTCCCTCAGCCTCTCCTCATAAGTCATGTGCTCCAGCCCCCTAATCATTTTTGTTGCCCTCCGCTGGACCCTCTCCAATTTATCCACATCCTTCTTGTAGTGTGGGGCCCAAAACTGGACACAGTACTCCAAAAGAGGCCTCACCAGTGCTGAGTAGAGGGGAATGATCACATCCCTTGATCTGCTGGAAATGCCCCTACTTATACAACCCAAAATGCCATTAGCCTTCTTGGCAACAAGGGCACACTGTTGACTCATATTCATCTTTTCGTCCACCGTAACCCCTAGGTCCTTTTCTGCAGAACTGCTACCCAGCCATTCGGTCCCTAGTCTGTAGCAGTGCATGGGATTCTTCCGTCCTAAGTGCAGGACTCTGCACTTGTCCTTGTTGAACCTCATCATATTTCTTTTGGCCCAATCCTCTAATTTGTCTAGGTCCCTCTGTATCCTATCCCTACCCTCCAGCGTATCAACCACTCCTCCCAGTTTAGTGTCATCTGCAAACTTGCTAAGGGTGCAGTCCACCCCATCCTCCAGATCGTTAATGAAGATATTGAACAAAACCGGCCCCAGCACCGACCCTTGGGGCACTCCACTTGATACCGGCTGCCAACTAGACATGGAACCATTGATCACGTGGCATGTGGAGGCAGAGGACAGAGCAGGATGGGATGGCCAGATTCCAGGATCCCAACTCTCGGTCTTGAGAAAAGCTGTGAAATCCTATTGGTCAAGGAGAAACTGGTCATCTGAGAGAGATCCTGCATCAGGATGGAGAGGATCCTGCCTTAGCTCAGTGGAAACTAAGTAGCTGATAAAAATCAAGCAATGCCGAAGAGGAGCTGGCAGAAGGAGCTCTCGGCATGAACTGTCCTTTCAGGGGCAAGGCTGCGACTGGACATTGCACTGTTTTTGTGGCAACGGCTGTCAGAGAGAAGAGAGAAAGTTAGAGAAGGCTAGACAATGAGAAGGGGATAGGGGATGGATGTGAGTAATGGCAGAAGGAGCAGAGTTGGGGGTGGGGGAAAGATTGAGAGGGGAGCAGTGGAGTGCATGGAAGCAGGTAAGTGGAGAAAGACAAGCCTGAATGGGGTGTCCCTCATAGTACGTCTACACAGTCCCAACCCCACCCTCCCACCACCACACCGAGTCTCAGAGGCTGAATCAGCTGAGTTGAGCTCACGGTGCTAAATATGTGTGTACACTCCCCACTCACTGGGTTTTGGGCTCAGGCTGGAGCCCAGGCTCTGAGTGTCTACATGGCTATTTTTAGCTCCATAGTGTGAATCTCTTGAGCCTGAGCCAGCTGAGACTTGCTACAGTGGTCTTATTTTGCCGTGTACATGTACTCTCCAAGAGTGGGACAGTTGCTATGGTGCCCGTGGCTATAGTGTCTGACACAGTATCAAGTAGCTGAACCCTAACCCATTTAATGCTGGGTTGGATGGTTGCCTGCCTTGCTTGCATTAAGTCCCTGACTCTGCGAGTGAGCGGCCCCAGGCTGCTGGCGGAGGGAGGTACTATCCATGGGAATATGGAGGACAGAAACTGGCCCTGTGTTAGGTTGGGCAGATTATGAGCTCGAAACTAGTTGGTATGGACAGTTATGGGCAATACAGGAATGGCTATTTTAACATTGCTAAGCAACAGCATCTCTGGTAATGGTACGGATTGCTGGCAGATCCTCCTTGTTTCTGAGGAAGTGTGCAGTGGTCAAACAACTCTGATGGAGGTGCACAGTGGAATTTGGTGACTGGGGATACACTCACCCCAGAAATAAGGAAAACCCAGTTGTTAGTGTCACATGTTTGTAGTGTGGACTTGGCTTACCTCTCACACACTGGTTTAAATCAGGAATAACTCCAAGTTTTAAGTCAGTTGGCTTTCACCAGTTTTGAACCAGTGTGAAAGTAGAATCCACAGGTTGCGTGTGTGTCCATGTCTCTACCCTCTCTCATTCATTTGAGCTCAATGGCATCATTTACTCCAGCTTTAATGAGTCCTGAATACGTTTGTCTGTGCGTTGGAGAACACGCTTGGGGTTCTGAGACTGTCTTTGATGCATGTTTAGAGTGTGAGTGTTGTGAACCACAGTCAGACTCTTCCAGCACTTCTTCTTAAAGAGGCATTATGGGGCTTTTATATAACCATAACCATTCTCCTCATGCCACCTATGAACCCGTTATAAATGATTATGCTTAAAATTCAGGTTTTAAAATATAATCCAGAATCTGTTAACTCTTCTGCATGCCTGTGTTACCTTATCAAATGATTCTCCTCAGTTTAATGTGATTTTTATTCCTGGGGCTGGGGAGAGGGAAAAAAAAAAGCAGAAGTAAAGGCAATATGATAGCCAAGAACTTAAACACTCCTTGGGAAATTCTAAGATCTGTTTCCCACAGCAATTATAATTTTTACCTTCTTTTGCATGTACAATACTTTATAGTACTCTGTGGCAATTGCAGTATGCCTTACTGATTCGGACAGCGCAAGCAATACGACTGAGTTAAACTACTTTGATTTTTCTGTCTTATGCATTTATTAAATTCTCTGCAAAAAGAGTTTATGCAGAATTTCCATGGTTTTTTTTTAGTTTTTTTTTAAGAGTGAGTGGGAACTGGCTACATGTTCAAATAAAAGCACAGAACAAAAGGGCTTGTCTTGAGTTCCGTTCCTCCAAGGCTTGATTTCTTCTGCTTGCTCTCTCAAGTTTTGGAGCTCAGTACATACTTTTGCCATCTTGTTGACTCAAAGGCTGGGTCTGATGTCTACTTTGGTAGAGTGATGCTCATGTTTGTTGTTTGATTTCCATTGCCTCCATTGCCTTCTGGAGGGCCTGTACTGCTGGCTTTTCTTGAAGAATGGGCATCTTCACTGGCTCTTTCTTGAAGGAAAAAACATTCCCTACCAATAACTGGAGCTCTACCAAAAGACACTCACTCTTCCTCAATTGCTGCTAATATTTTGCTGCTCCAGGCAAGCCATCGGGACCTATAATCTCCCTATTTTTTAAATAAATGTGCTATTCAAGCAGTGCATCAAGGCATGCAAGCACAGTGTGGGCCCACTGGTTGTATGAAAAGGTGATAGACCTGCACAGCTCAGCATGTCACACAAAGGGCTAGATCCTTAGCTGGTATATTCTGATGTAACTCCATTGACTTCAGTGGAGCTAGGTAGTATGCACCATCTGAGCATCTAAATGAGTGGATCTGGGGAGGTGATGCTTTTGAGGAACTCTAGTTCCCGGGGAACAAGCTGCAGTCGCTTTTCAAACACCATTAAGTGTATGGGTTTTGCCAATGAATTAACAACGTGCGTGTGTTTAAACTAGGCAAAGATACTCTGAACTAAGGCCCTGATCCAGTAAAGTACTTAAGCATGTGTGTAACTCTAGCAACACAAGTAATCGCACTGAAGTAAAAAAGGTCAATAGATTCCTCCCCCTCTGCCACAGGACCCAGGAGGCTCTGGAGAAGGAACAAAAAGCTCCTTCCTTCCAACATCTCCAGGGAGTGAAGCCCTGATGCAGGGTCTAGGGGACAGCACCTTGTAAAAACCTCAGCACTACCCTAAAAGCTGGAACAGAAGCCCTAAGACAGTGAGAGCTGACCTTCCCATCTGGGCATCGCTTATCTTTTGTATCCTCCGTGGGCTAGTCAGTTTAGTCCTCTGGTTAGTATTCGTATTTTATTTAACATTCATATGCTGGTAGCACCTCAAAGTCATAAGCAAATAAATCTCTGCCCCAAAGAGCTGGTAAGTTGTTCAAGCCCTACGTTTCGGATCTGAAAGGTGCTAGTGCTCCTAAGTTGTTCTTCGAGAGATGTCCCTGTGGGTGCTCCACTCTAGGTATCGGTGCACCCCTGCGCCTTTGATCGGAGATTTCTGCAGCAGTACTCGTACCGGCCACGCATGCTCAGAGCCTGCCCCCAGCTCTGAGTATACCTCTAGTGAGCATGCGTGGCCGGTTCCCTCAGTTCCTTCTCTACCGTCCCCGGCTTGAGACAGAGCTCAGCAGACTCCTTAAAGAATTTCTTTCCTCATCTTAAAATAACTTGTAGTTAGACAGTTTCTTGTTAGTTAGTTGTTAGTGTTACTTACCCTTTTTTCTACTGTTTAAAAAAAAAATTCTCTCTCAGCCGCTTCAGATATGCCTGGCTCCACAGACTTTAAGCGCTGCTCCTCCTGTAAGAACGCTATCCCTCTCTCCGATGGACATTCACAGTGCATAAAATGTTTGGGGGAGACCCATATTCCCCAAAAATGTGCTCACTGCACTAAACTAAGCTCCAGAGCGAGAAAGGACAGGGAGCTAAAACTTAAACTTATTCTACTTCAAAAATCCTTAGGGTCCGCCTCAGACCCTGGCGCGGACTCTGCCTCCGCTCACCGACACAGCTCTCCCACTTCTAAAAAGCAGAAGAAAGTAGCAAAACGAGGGCACCTTCTGTCAAATTCAAAAGAAGCCCTTAGACACAAACCTTCTCCGGTCAGATCCACAGTCTCCTTAGCGGTGCTCCCCCGCCTGAGCACTTTCGACGAGCCGAGCTCCTCCGGCACCGCGTTAAACCCGCCTGTGCTTTCGGCAGCAGCACGAAGCTCCGGTGCCGAGGCAACAGGCTTTCAGTTGCCTACCTTGATTATGGCACCTATCGGCACCGCGACGAACGCGGTGCCGACATATCAGGACCCCCCTGAGGCACCGCAGCCTGCTATTAATAGCGCAGCACCGGCATTAACAGCGCTACTTGGCACGGAGCCAAGACTTAGAACTCCGGTGCAAGCCCGGGTTCCCTCACAGCAATTCTATCAGCCTTCACCTTCAGCTGCCTCAGTGCTGCCGTTTACCCAGTCAAGTGACCTCTTAGTGTCACCTACACGGCAATTGCCCTTCCTTAAAGACTGCTTCTCCCCTACGAATGATTCAGGATCCAAACAGCCTTCCTCCAGTGAGGAGGAGTCTGAACTACAGGGTGATGTTTCAATGCAATCAGAATTCCATCCTCGGATTCCTGTCACCCGCGGGCACAAGAAAATTGTCTCAGACTATCCTCAAGACCCTGCCTCTTGGTGTGTTAACCCCTGGATGGCATCACCTATGCCTTTTCCACCACCATGGCAGTACTGGGCCCCATGGGCATCTTTCCCTCGGCAGCACACCCGCTATTCCAATTTGATGAGACGCGAACGTACAAATGATATGACTCACTTAGCGGCACCCTCCCATTCTCAGGATCAATTAACTCCTGCTCCTGACCCAGTACCAACTGAAGTACCAACTGAAGTAATGCCTGAAGAAGCTTTACTTCCCTCCCCTCTAACGTCCTCAGACGATTTTTCGAAATTCCAGGATCTCTTTAAAAGGGTTGCCAGCGAGCTTAGAATCAATCTAGAGGAAGTACTGGACCAACAACATGAGTTAACAGACATCCTGCAACCCTCTTCTTCATCCAGACTGGCATTACCAATCAATGCAGCCCTTCTGGAACCTGCTAAGTCCATCTGGCAGGCTCCAGCCACAAGCCAGCCTACCTGCAAACAAGCGGACTGTAAATACTTCATTCCCTCTAAGGGCTTGGAATTCCTTTTCTCACATCCTGCGCCAAACTCACTGGTAGTGGATGCAGCCAATCAAAGGAACAAACAACAGTATTTCCGCCATACCCCAGCCAACAAGGAAGGCAAACGCTTAGACTTGCTGGGTCGCAAAGTGTATGCCTCTTCAACCTTATAATTTCGAATTGCCAATTATACCGCAGTTCTGGCAAAGTACGACCATAGAAACTATAACAAGTTCATGGACTTTATTGAACACATTCCAGATCAGAAGAAACAACAGTTTACAGCTTTAGTTTCCGAGGGCCAAATCATATCACGCACGGCTCTTCAAGCAGCTCTGGATGCAGCCAATACCGCAGCAAGATCCACCGCTACGGCAGTTGTCATGCGCCGAGGTTCATGGCTCTCCTCTTCCCTCTTTCCTCGCGAGGTTCAGAGCACCATAGAGGATCTCCCTTTTGATGGTGATCCACCACGAATGAGGTGCTTCACTCAGTGAAGGACTCAAGGGCAACTCTTCGATCCTTAGGCATCCAAACCCCTACAACCAGAAGGCGACAGTACAGATATCAACCTTACCACCGTCCACGCTACCCCCCATATACTTAGCATTTCCCAAGATCTCAGGATCAACAACAGCAACACCAATGCCAGAGATCCAGATACCAGCGCCGTCGCCCCAATTCTTCCGGGATGCCCCAACTTCCTCCAGCTAATAAGCAGAGTTGAACCTTTGGTCGAGGGTCTCGTAAACATCGTCCCAACTTCAGCGTATGCACCGCCTACAACTATCTTTGGACACCGCCTACAGCCATTTTTGCACCAGTGGCAGAATATTACCACCAACAAGTGGGTTCTAGAGAACATCACAACTGGGTATTCTATCCCCTTCCTCTCCTTACCTCCCACCGACCCAGCCTCCCCGTCCCTCTTCAGGGACCCCTCTCACAAGCTACACCTCCAGCAAGAAGTACATCATCTCCTTCACCTGGGGGCTATCAAACTCGTGCCCGAATGCCACAAGGGGAAAGGGTTCTACTCCCATTATTTCTTAACAGAAAAGAAAACTGGAGGATGGCGACCGATCCTTGACCTCAGGGGGCTCAACAAATTTATCAAAAAGCAAAAGTTCAAGATGGTTACTCTCACCACCATAATTCCAGCCCTGGAGCAGGGCGATTGGTTTTCAGCCCTCAACCTACAAGACGCCTACTTTCACGTCACTATCCACCCGGCCCACAGACGTTTTCTTCGTTTTACCCTCGGCTCAACGCATTTCCAATACAGAGTTCTACCCTTCGGCCTTTCCACTGCCCCCCGAGTTTTCTCCAAGCTCCTATCGGTAGTCACTGCCTACCTCAGGAAAAAAGGGGTCATAATATTCCCTTACCTCAATGATTGCCTCCTGAAGGCCTCCATGTTCGACGAGGCCCTCCGCTTCACACAACTCACCATCGATTGCTTCCAATCCCTGGGCCTGCAAATAAACAGAAGCAAATCCACATTAAGTCCTACCCAGCACCTGGAGTTTATAGGAGCGAGCCTTGACTCCACAACCAGGCTGGCATCTCTCCCACCTGTCCGATTCAATACCATAAAACTGCTGGCTATGAGCCCCCGGGTCACCGCCCGAGACTGCCTCCAACTACTAGGACACATGGCCTCGTGTACCTTCGTGGTCCAGAATGAACGTCTCTACATGAGGTGCTTCCAAGCTTGGCTGGCCACGGTTTACAAACCAAACGTGCACTCACTAAACAAACACCTGGCCATACCCTACCGAGTCAAAGACTCTCTCCTATGGTGGACAGTCCCCTACAACCTCTGCTCTGGAGTCCCCTTCCTCCAGACCTCCCTAACTCTGATAATGGCGACCGATGCATCCCTCACTGGCTGGGGGGCCCATATCTCTCCCCAAACAGCCCATGGGCTATGGTCTCCTTCTGAGACCTCCCTGTACATAAATGTTCTAGAACTTCGAGCTATACGGAATGCCTGCCGCCGCTTCCTGCCACTAATCAAGAATTAGCATGTCCACATAATGACAGACAACATTGCCTGCATGTTCTACGTAAACAGACAAGGAGGGGCTCATTCCCGCTCTCTTTGCTCAGAGGCCATAAAACTCTGGAATTGGTGCCTTGCGAACCACATCTGCATATCAGCTGCTTATCTCCCAGGGGTGATGAACACCACTGCCGACGAGTTAAGCAGACGTTTCCCTTCGGAGCACGAATGGGAGATAGACGAGGGAATCATTTACAACATATTTCGCACTTGGGGTCACCCAACCATAGATCTCTTTGCAACCGCGAAAAACACGAAATGCCTCAATTTTTGCTCCAGGGCGGGACTGGGCAAACACTCCCTCGGAGACGCATTCATGATCCCATGGCACCAGGACTTACTTTATGCATTTCCCCCAATACCATTGCTCAACAGGGTCCTCATAAAGATACGAATGGACCTTGCCAGGGTGATCTTGATTGCACCTTCATGGCCGAGACAACCGTGGTTCCCTTTCCTCACCAGAATGTCAATTCGACCACTGATCTCACTGCCTCTCATCCCGAACCTTTTATCACAGCAACACGGCCGGCTTCTTCACCCAAATCTCTCCATGTTTCATCTCAAAGCCTGGTACCTGCATGGTTCTCCCAACGAGAACTAGACTGTTCCAACCAAGTTCAGAGGGTACTTCTACACAGCAGAACACAATCCACCCATACCACCTATCTCCAAAAGTGGAAACGATCCACAGAATGGTGTTCAACTAAACAACTGTCTCCTACCTTGGCACCTCTTCCCTTCATACTCGACTACCTATTGGACATTAAGCAATCCGGCCTTTCCTTCAGTTCCATCAGAGTCCACTTAGCTGCCATCACAACCTTTCATGGTACAGTTGACAATACCTCGGTCTTCGCTCATCCCATCACCAAGCGTTTCCTGAAGGGACTCCAAACCTTATATCCAGACATTAAGCCACCTACCCCTCCATGGGATCTTCACCTAGTATTGTCCTGTTTAACTCATCAACCCTTTGAGCCCTTAGCCACCTGCTCCCTCTTGCACCTCTCGATGAAAACAGCCTTTTTGGTGGTGATTACCTCCGCCAGATGGGCAGGCAAGATAGCAGCCCTTATGGCAGATCCACCATATACGCTCTTCTTCAAGGACAAAGTTACTCTACGCCTACATCCAAAATTCCTTCCAAAAGTTCACGCTTCATTTCACATCAATGAACCAATACATCTACCAACTTTCTTTCCGAAACCACATGCAAACTCCTTCGAAGCCATGATGCACACACTTGATGTGCGCAGGGCCTTATCCTTCTATTTGGACAGAACCAAACCCTTCAGAAATTCTCCTAGACTTTTTGTCTCCATCGCGGAGCGCTCCAAAGGCATGCCATCTCTACCCAGAGACTTTCAAACTGGATCTCTGATTGCATACGACTCTGCTATCAGATAAAAAAGTTACACCTCCAGCATTGATCAGAACACATTCCACAAGATCTGTATCTACCTCTGTAGCCTTCTTATGTAAAGTACCATTGACTGACATTTGTAGAGCAGCCACTTGGTCCTCCGAGCACACATTTGTCAAACACTATGCCCTTACTCAGGGCCCTCTCTCTGACACTCGATTAGGCAGGGCAGTATTATCTACTGCATTCCTGCCAGATCTGAAGTCCCTACCTCCTTGAGATACACTGCTTCGAAGTCACCTAGAGTGGAGCACCCACAGGGACATCTCTCTCTCGAAGAGGAGGTTACTCACCTTGTGCAGTAACTGATGTTCTTCGAGATGAGTGTCCCTGTGGGTGCTCCACTACCCACCCTCCTCCCCTCTACTTCGGAGTTGGGGTAGCCTCCGTTGTAGAGAAGGAACTGAGGGAACCGGCCGCGCATGCTCACTAGAGGTATACTCAGATCGGGGGGCAGGCTCTGAGCATGCGTGACCCGTACGAGTACGGCTGCAGAAATCTCCAATCAAAGTGCAGGGGCACACTGACACCTAGAGTGGAGCACCCACAGGGACACTCATCTCGAAGAACGTCAGTTACTGCACAAGGTGCGTAACCTCCTCATCTCTTACTTGATACTTTTGTAACTCCTGGTTGTACAAGATAGGGTAAGTTCTGCTGCTGAAGCAAACTGGGCCTTGGGCTACACTTTCACCTACTCATTAGCTGATCACTGAAACCATATCTACCGATGGTCTCCAAAGGGACCTAGTTTTAGACCTTCCCCCCCCCCCCCCCCCAAAAAAAAGTTTTGTAAAAGGCTTTGTAAAAATATAATGTTAAAAGAAATATTTTCATTTATGTAACAAAAAAGACATTAATGAAAACAGGCAGCGAATGTTTTAACACAACTATTCCAGTGATTGTAAATACATTTAGATATAAGCCAACTGGTAATTCACAGCTTCCCCTATAGGCTGGCTGTTCTATAAATGTCCACCATGAGGTTTCTTGGGCCTATCTCTGAAGTAGCTGATGTTGGCTACTGATAGAGACTGGATACTGGTTTGGCTGGACCCCAGGTCTGATCCCATCTGGTCACTCTTGTGTTTCTAAATGTTGTGACACTAGGGAATAGCATTACCTCTTGAAAACCTGAAAGTGAAAGCCAGATGAGCATCTAGCCCACAAACTGAAAATGACCAGTCTTCTCAATGGAATACTAATGGTAAACAAAAGAGCATCAATAGAAAAAAGAAAAATAGATGTTACAAATTCTTTCAGTGCTAATACTTTTAAGATACTATCAGCGATACTAGCATAGGATATGGTTCTAAATATCCTTTTAACGTGGACCATGTACCTTTAAATGAAATAGAATGCAATATGATATGAGTCAAACCAGTGGCTAATGGTGGAAAGTGTGTGTGTGCACGGGTGTGTTTTGTATAATATGGGTAACCCTTTTTTATTGCATGAGTTCTCTTTTGCTTCACAGTAGACTGTAAAAGGTTCGGCTTTTACCCAGCTGAGGAGAAATTCATAGCAGAATTTTATTTCTAGCTGTTGCATTTTCCTCAGTGGAACATGCAAGGTTTATGAGGTTGGGGTGGGGGAGAGCAATTGGGATAGAAAGGAACCTTTGCAAGGAAGGAGAGGGAGAGATTGCTAAATGAATATTTAACCATCTGCCACCCTCCGTTAGATTGAGCAACGAAGGGAAAAAAACATCATTGTGTGGGATATAGGAGAGTCAAAAGGGTTGTCTTCTTTTCAACCCCCCCTCTTTGGTTTTTAACACTGGATTTAAAAGGAGAACAAAAAATAACACAGGCATGGATAAATGGCTTCTTTTTATCTCTACAGCTGAAGAGATAAATGTGACATTAATTACGTGACATGGCTTTGAAAATCATTATATCTTTTTTTAAAGGGGGCTTCAGATTTCTGTCTGGGACTAATAAAGAGGAGCAATTTAAAAACCAAAAACTTTAAAGATGATCTGCGGGTAAAGATTTTGCTGCCTTAATTTTTCCTTCTGTAGATGAAACTCAAACATCTCTCCTGCTCTTACATAAAATAAAATGTGTGTACATGTATTTGAAAGAGAGATAGAAATAAAGAATGATTCAGGATGTCTTGTGAAGTTTAATATTAGAACATTGGATTTCTGAGGGGGGTGGGTGCATGTGTGGGATACGGGTGGAGAGGAAGCATTAAATTCCACACCCTCATATCCCAAGGAGAGAGGAAATCAAAACAATTAGAATTCATTGCTGAGTAAGCAGTTTGAATGTTTTTTCTTGAAGTTGTCAGGCTTCTGCCTCCTTTGTAATACAATGAGCAAACTATCAAGAACAATAAGGCTAATAAAATACTTTAAATTGTACAGAAATGGGGCTGTGTGTGTTAGTCACCATCCATATCCCACGTGAAGTCAAAGGCTGTAACAGATTTTCTGAGGGGAGCTCCAGTACATTTGGACATTGGTGGAGATCTTCTGCAATGAGCTGAGAAGCACAGTTGTCACCCTGAGCAACCCATCTCTGAACATGTTCTGGTAGTGACTGCTCTTTCCAACTGGGGAGCATTTCACAAGGAAGCACCAAAGGAACGGGCTCATTAGAAGTGGGGGTACCTAAAAATTGGCACTTGTTTAGGTTGAGGGGAGAGATGCTGGAACTTGGAAGGGTTGTACCAGCTGTTTTCCCTAATAAAAATGCTCTAGATGCCTTTGCTGAGCCTGCCATGGGATAAGCTGATATGTATGCAGCTAGTGATTTTGTTTTATGAGAAAATTTGGTGTTATAACACAGTCACCATTTTATGGGGCCAACTGGCTAATGCACAGTAAAAACAGACTTGAATCATTAGCCTACTGTTGTAAAGAGGCCTTGAGTAGACTAGAGGGTTTTTTTCACTTTGCAACATGTTTGATTGCCAGTGTATTAATTTATGGACACTCTGACATGAGAGAGTCTATTAGAGCTGTGTGCTCAGAGAAGAAATAAACTTACAGGATGGGGCTCTGATGAAACTTAATATACATGCACAGTTCAGATACCATACTGACAATGACTTCAATGACTTGTTACCAAGAAACTGGATGAGTTCAGATGAAAAGCTGGATTTGAATGTGAATGGTCTGTCAGCCTGGGTTGCTCCTTGTTACTCACTGTGCCCAAACCAGGGGCTGTTCTTCCAATCCCAGAAGGCGTCTCCATTAGGCATACATTTGGGAGATGAAGGCTTATTTTGGTGAAGCTCCCACTAGTGAAGTCTTTGAGTGGATGGATTTACCATGGAACAGAATCAGAGCTCATACATAGACACTGAAATCAGCCACACTTCAGAGGTCAAGTTCTGCAATGTATATAACACAGGGTATGTTTACACAGCAAAAGCTGAGCATGTTACTTTCCTAGATGAGTGCTACATGTACAGAGTTGCTTACCCAAGTTACCTTGAATCCAGCTAGCATGGGTAACAGTAGCAGTAAAAACGGCTCAGGGTGGGGTTCAGAGCAGGCTAGCAAGCTGAGTACATACCTGAGGTCCATGCTGCACTGTCTTTACTGCTACTGTTACTAGCCCGTGCAAGCTTTTGCTGTGTAGACATATCCACGGTGTAGTAGGAAAGTTAGAGTAGACTCAACCTTTGATCATGCTGGGTTAGAAACTTCTCAAATACTGAGGCTATGGCTACACTTAGCGCTACACAGCGCTGCCGCGGCAGCCCTTTGAAGCGCGAGTGTGGTCGGAGCGCCAGCGCTGGAAGAGAGCTCTCCCAGCGCTGTCCGTACTCCACCTCCCTATGGGGATTAACGTACAGCACTGGGAGCCGTGCTCCCAGTGCTGGGGCTCTGATCACACTGGCGCTTTGCAGCGCCGCAACTTGCAGCGCTGGAGGGGGTGTGTTTTCACACCCTGCTGCAGCGCTGCAAATCTGCAAGTGTAGCCATGGCCTGAGATGAGCAAAAGGTATGTATTAAACAGGAAGGCAGCACTAGACCATTCAGTGAGGATCTGTTTGGGATAAAAATAAGAGCCGGAAAAGACCTGTTAGCTCATTGAGTCAGTCCCCACACCAGGGCAGGGTATTGTTCCAGAATGGTGAAATCCTGTGTAGAGGTTGCTCTACTAGCGGGGTTTACATGGTGCATGGCTCTCTACAAAGGGGCAAATTTTCCCACAAGAGAGGACCAATTCAGAATATTTTCAATTGAAGAGTATGCTCAATCTGGGTCCTCAGGACATGATGATCTTCCAAACCGCCTTAAAGATGACACACTAATGTCTTCTGTATTGTTATTCTTTGGATTATTATGTACATTGAATTCCTGTGAGTTTCATCTTAACAGGAACATTTCCATGTTTGTTTGCTCCCACTTGCAGGAGTAGGTGGGTTTCCTGTTTCCTAGATCCTAAGATTAGAATTCTAAATTGTCACTTTCAAAGGGGCTGTGGGTGTACAGTACATACATCCTAATAAACAGCAATGAGTTGGGCTCCTTACTCCCTTAGGTTGCTCTGGAAATCCCAGCCCTTATCATCTTTCTCTCCCTCGCTTTCCCTGTCTTTCTCCTGTGCTCTGCCATACTTGCACTCATAGATCTTAACACTCACTGCGTTGCTCTTTCTGTCCTTCACTCCTTTCTTAATATGAGCTTTGTGTGTCTATCATGGCAGGGCTGTAAGCTCTTAAAAGCCAATTTTACACTGTGCAAAAGGAGGAGAGCTGCCGTGTGCTCCACTTCTTGTTAAAATCATTAATACATGCAGCCTTCCTTCTCCAGCGAAGGGGGGCTTCAGCTGCTTTCTTTAGTGAGATGCAGAGGTTTAAAAAGATTGATGATAACATTTTGGGAGCTTGCATCATATGCTCCAGAGTTGGGAGGTGCTGCACATTTCAGCTGGCTGTCTGCTCTCCTGATAACATGCACACAGGAGGGGCCACCTAGAACAGAGCCTTGTGGACAGGACTCAATGCTATAAAATGTATCGCATGAAAGTGGAAAATGGAAAGAGATGCCAGCATCTCTCTGACTCATTTGAGCAGCAGTAATAAAACTCCGTTTGTGGCATGGCAGGCTGTAGCAGTGAGAAGTGATATGTCATTAGTCAGAACAGAACCTTATGGCTAGATAAATCCCACGTTGACTGTGTCCTGCTATATATCTTGGGCAAACAACTGAGACATAGCTCTCTATTTACCTTGTGTGTTTATGCATGTAAGAGCTATTTCAGATATTGCACTGGTGGATGTTAAGTTTGGGGAAACAGCTTCATTTTATAATCTGTGTCTGTGTCAGAAAGGGCTCCAGTCCTGCAATCAGATCGGCTAATCTGGGTCCCCAGAGCAGGGCTCCAGGTTAGCACATCTGATTGCAGGGGCGAGGCCTGTATTTGTGAACTATGTATTTCCCAGGTTTAAAACTTATCCCCCGATGTACTTTTAAAATTACCTGCTTACCTAGTACATCAAAAATGTATAGCTAATGGGCAGGGTTGTCACTTTGCAGTCTGCCCTAAATAAGGGCTGGCATGTAGCCATGCTACTGAAGGAGCAAACCAGGGAGGGAATTGTGATTCTGAGGGTGTCAACTCTCTTTCTGGCTCCTCCCTTGCTCCAGAGGGGTTCTAGACCAGTAGCAAATCACTTTCTCTGTTGTACTGGCTCAGCTGCACTAGTGGGCACTTTAGGGTGGGTGAGGTGTGAGTCAAGATGTGCCGCCCATTCCCTGCCCCTGCATGGGAGAGAAAATAGTGATTTGGAAGAGTGATCTACCACTGCACTGGAACCAACTGACCACATAAGGAGTATGTGGCCTCATGCCGCCTGACTCCCCGGCTGGGCACGTAAGGCGAAGTGACACTCTGGCCCTAGCATCATAGAATCATAGAATCTCAGGGTTGGAAGGGACCTCAGGAGGTCATCTAGTCCAACCCCCAGCTCAAAGCAGGACCAAACCCAACTAAATCATCCCAGCCAGGGCTTTGTCAAGCCTGACCTTAAAAACCTCTAAGGAAGGAGAGTCCACCACCTCTCTAGGTAACCCATTCCAGTGCTTCACCACCCTACTAGTGAAAAAGTTTTTCCTAATGTCCAACCTAAACCTCCCCCTCTGCAACTTGAGACCATTATTCCTTGTTCTGTCATCTACCACCGAGAACAGTCTAGATCCATCCTCTTTGGAACCCCCTTTCAGGTAGTTGAAAGCAGCTATCAAATCGCCCCTCAATCTTCTCTTCTGCAGGCTAAACAATCCCAGTTCCCTCAGCCTCTCCGCGTAAGTCATGTGCTCCAGCCCCCTAATCATTTTTGTTGCCCTCCGCTGGACTCTCTCCAATTTATCCACATCCTTCTTGTAGTGTGGGGCCCAAAACATCATCCTAAGCATATCTCCATTGCATGTCTATTATTGGCCAATAGACTTTTCCCTCCTATTTTTGAAATTGTCCTAGTTCCCTCCATCTGATGGTATTTCCTGCCTAGCACGGGAAAGGTCTCAACCTGCCCACAGCTTACGGATGGCACGCCATGAATCAAAACAAAATGTTGGCACCCGCCATAGAAACATCTCGGCCAATAGCAGGAAGTGTGTTGAACTTTCCAATCACTATCTGGCACATGCACAAAGGGGGGGGGGGGAAGAAATACATAGCAACAAAGATGACAGCATGGCAACAACAGCTGCTATACAAAAAAGCTGGAGAAGAAATAGCCTTCTTAAAAATTTTTTCCCCCGTTCATATTTTTTTCATCAAAAAATAAATTTGGAAGTGCATCCTAGAAAGCCATACCGAAGAGATTGTGTGCGCCTGTGTATAAAAATACATGGCGCCTTCATTATTTTATGGCATCCATCTGCACACATGATGAAAGGCCTAATAACTCCCGTATGGCTCTGCCTCTGGGAGATAGTACCTCACTATCAGAGATGAGCTGGACTAGAGAAATTCTAGCATTTTAGGCCTTGTCTTCAACCGGGAAACCTCTCCCCCCGCTCCTCCCCCTCCACCCCCTGAGTTCCTGCTACCAGACTAGCTGCCTTTACTATAGATGAAAGCCATTGGTCAGTGTCAGTTACAAATCCCTGATCAACAGAGGGTCTAAGTCAGGTACAGGTACAGAGCCTGGTGGTTTAGCTCAGGTGCGAGGTCCCCAGTTCAGCTCCTGCTGTTTGCAGGCACATCCCCAGAAATGTTTCCCTTGGTACACACTGTCAGTCCCTGTGGAGCCACCACTTCATCGCTGAATCTGCACCAGGCTCAGCCGGCACCTTCCAGCCTGGCCTGCCCAGGTGCTGTGTCACTCCCCATCCCTGAGAGGGCACCAGGCTGCTAGAAGTGGCTGAGGTCGGGCAAGCCCCAGGGAAGAGCCCTGGTGCAGGAGCTGGCCCCACAGCAGTGGGTTTGGAGGAGCGGACTACTGGTTGTCCAACTTCTCATTCAGGTTTGGCCCTGCTGGCCCACTGACATGATGGGAGAGGGGATCAAAAGTGAAGTGAGAATGTACATGGTGTATGGAGGTTGCAGTGCTGCTCAGGTTTGGCTCTCCGGCCCATCCGTCATGATGGAAGGCGAGGGCACAGGGCCAAAACTGAGGGAGTGGCAGGAGATTATCTGGTGCTTTGGTGTGCTGAGGGCCCTCTAGCAGAGGGAACTTTGCTGCTGTGTTGGAAATCCCCTTTGGGATTGGTATATGTGGCTGCCAATTGCCTGTGGGGGTTAGCTAGCGCCTACCATTGAGGGCTATCAGGCTCATGGTGTCCAAATGCTCATCTGAGTACTGACATGGACCTCTCTTCCTTCCCAATTTGAGATGGATCTGGGGCCTTGGCCCCCTTTCCTTGATTGAGGCCAGCTGGCTAGGCAGATAAATGAGGAAGTGCTTGCCATACAGTTTGATTAGGTCACCCTACAGGTTGGCTACTGGATTGAGGCTGCTGCACTTGGCAGCCAGGTCCCCTGGTGTAAGCTCCGTCTCTGGGCTCGTTCATGTTTGGTTTATGGCATATCTTTGATACTGTTGTGTGTGACCGGAGAGGCCTATAAGTCACTGGTGACATTTCAGCTGGTATAATTTTAGACCAACAATAACAAAAATAAATCACTCCACACTTTCCGTAAAGTATATATTTAGACATACTGTACACGAGCCACCGAGAGAAAACGATGCATTTATCCTAGGTCAGCCTTGCCTCTCCAGACACACACATGCGTGCTGGTGACCTGTCCCCTACACCCCCAATCTGTGTGACACAGAGAGCTGTTGGAGCACACACCTCAAATTCTACCCCCCGCCCCTTCCCCTCTAAAGGCCTGCCAGAGTTCCAGTAAATCATGGCGATCCAACCCTTGCCCTCACCCAGCGTGGGTTTGAACTGTGCCTTAAACACAAGGGGCTCAGTTTAAACCAGCAGCCCACCCAGAAGTGTTCAGGGAAGGTGGGGGGCAGGAGAAAGGGGGAGGATCCAACAAAGGCACTTTTTTAAAATTTTATTTTGCATCCAGCCTCCCTGTCAATGCTCCCCCACTGGCAGCACAGCTCAGAGGAACACAGAATCTCATTTACACTTAAGAGCAGCGTCCTTTCTATTCTGCGTGCCCTCCCCCGCCCTCCCTCCAGACTCCTCCAAGCTGTTATTTTAAACACGCCAACCTTTGAGACCACCTTTCAACTCCAAAGTTTTCTGAGAAAATAAAAACGTGTGAGCCATGGGGTCGTTTTTCCACGCTGCTTTCAGGAAGGCTGCACTCCCTACTGCATGCTCTACTTCAACCCTGTTTTTACAGGCAGCCTTGCTGCAATATCTGGTTATTAGCTTAAAGCCGAAAAAGCATACACAGCCCTCTTTGACGGCCCAGCTTCTTTATAGAGAGGATGTGCTAAAGAGAGTGCCCCTTTCTTTGCGAAGGGAGAAGCTATTTTTCAAACAAAAATTGATACATGCTTTTTTCACACTTCCCCTCCTTGCTCATGTGAAATATTTTTTAGGTTTATAGAACAGAACACTGCTATTTATGCTGCAGCTGTCACTCAGGCTGGTGTCACTCCACAAGCCCCACCCTCGGCTCCTTGATTCTCCTAACGGTGTAGGGGGAAAGGAATGCTGAAGGGCCCGATGTAAGAGGCAGCATCGACTGCAGAAAATATTCCCTTCTGAAACATGTAGAATGGGATAAAGATATTTTATCAAGCATACAGGGCCATAACCTCATTGTGGGAGCTACTCCAGCTGAGGATCTGACCCACAGATTGCAAGCTCTTTGGGGGCAGAGAACTTTTATTTTATGTTTGTACAGTGCCCAGCACAATTACGCCTTGATCCTGCTCAGGGATCTCTGGGCGCTGCTGTCCTACAAACAAAGAATAATCAAGGAGTGAGCCAAATAGGATCAGACTGCAGTATTTGTATGGGCATCTATTTGCGTGCAAATCTTTGTATTTGTGCATGCAGTTGGCATTTGTATATGCAGACTCTGTGTAATTGCATTCCCAACCACTCGGTTGCATGCTGGTACTTGATTTGCAAATGCAGGGTTTTGCATGTGGAAGAGTTCTGACCTGTTTATCCTGAATGTACCCAAATGACTAAGTTATTTTGGTAGCTCTGTTTCTGGGTGCCCAACTTGAGATGCTTTCAAGTGCTGAGCAGCCACCATGTGAAAATAGGTCCGTTCAGAGAGCGTCAGAAATTGAGACACACCCAAAATTGCAACTTGCTTTTGAAAATTGGTGCCTGTAGGTCTAGTTAAAGGGGGTTTGTTGGACGTGTGGCCAGTGGTTTTGTTCAGTAGCTATGCTTGAAAACTCTGTTGGTGAACCGTTCTTATTCTGATAAGGAAAGTCTTGAATCGAGCAACATCCAGGCCTTCAGCTTTAAACTTTAAAAACATTATTTAAAAAATAGCAAAGAGTCCTGTGGCACCTTATAGACTAACAGACATATAGGAGCATGAGCTTTCATGGGTGAATACCCACTTCGTCAGATGCATGTTTAAAAAATAGAAATAGACTGCATTATTTCACCAGTTAAAATTTATTTGCGGCAGAACCACAGCTGGATAAAGCTGTCCTATTGGCGCTCTCTCTCTCTCACCTACTGGAGCTAATCCCACTATGGACACTACTTCCCTCCACCAAACCAGTTTCCATTTCTCTTCTTGCCTGTTTTCCTGTTGAATATCACTGCTCATGAAAGTGAGAGACTAGACTAGAGCCGAGCATAGTGTGGTCTAGTGGATAGGGCATTGCTTAGGAGATTTGGATTCTGTTCCTAGCTCTGTCACTGATGAGCAAATCCTGTCACAGTGCTGTGCCTCAGTTTCCCCATCTGTAAAATAGGGATAATTTTAATTATATTTCTATATTTATATTTAAAATACTTAAAAGGGTGCTCGAGGTGCCCTCACACATCACTAATAACCGAACAAAATCATAGAAGCATTAAAATAATTATTTCAACAAGATCTCTGCCAGCCAACCAGCCACTTACGTAAAATCCTTTCCATTCTTTTATCATTGTGGGATGCAAACCCTCTGCTCTCTCCAGAAACCCTATCAAACAGATGCCCATCTGGCATTATGAAATATGCTGAATTTCGGGTATTTCAGACCAAGCAGGGAGCTAGTTAAAGAGTCCTGGAACCCTCACAGAAAACACCCTGCCAGCTGCATCCTGTCTTTTCCAATGAGGGGGATGGGCAAACCCACTGTTCACAGCTGTGGCAGTATGGCATGGGGTGAGAGGTGACTCCCTTACGTAGTCTTCTCCTTGGCCATTTAGGGCTTTATAAATCATAACCAACACCTCAGACTCCAACTGGACACTCCTGGGCAGCCCAGTGCTGTGAATCTTCCTCTGTAAAGCCTGTATAGATATACAGATGACAAGCACCATGTCAGAGTTCAGTACTGTTGTTATCACACTGCAGGGTTCCCATACACGGCATCATACCGTGCTCCTCACCAGTGACCCGCTGTCTCATAGTTCTGGGTTCATGTGCATCTCTGTCTGCATTTTGGTAATGACCTTACCTTCTTTCCTATGCCTCCTGTGAAGCTAACCGGGGAGGAGTATCCAGTGATTGCCCAAACTGTGGGGTGATTTTGCGAAGTGGACAAAGCTCCCTGAAATGTAGAAATGTATTTTCTGTGTGATCTCAGACAGGTTTGTCTCCATGTCTCCAGAGGATTTTGCATCAACCTGCTGCATGCATTGTGCTGAGTGAATCACAGGGCGCACCTCATAGAACGTAACTCTTTGGAAAAAAATCCCTTGTAAGAAAAAGAGAAAAAATACCTATAATCTGCAGTAATGGATCATCTTTCATTGCCCTGCTCTAATCTAAGGCACTCCCAATCACTTTGGCATCTAGTCACTGAAGACATCATTAAGATACAGAAAACATAACATTGGTTTCAGATAGATGCTGCTCTTGCCATCCTGCAAAGATTTACAGGTGTGCTTAACTTTAGGCATGTGACTAATTTCAGTGACCCCAGAGTTAAGCGAGCACATGCTCAATACTTTGTATAACCGTGTGCAGCTGCTTATGCTTGTATTTTTAAAAATTTGCTTCTCTTTCTCCTGCCTCTACCTGCTCTTCCCCCTCATCATCTGTCTGCAGCTTCTGTTATTTTGTGTAGTCCTCTGTGAAAGGGTTAGTTTTGCACTGGATCAGATCACAAGTCTTGTTGCAGGGAGTTCCATAGGCTAAGACTCTACACTATCAACTCCTGGGTTGAAATCGTGCCCCAGTGACGTGAGTGAGAGTTTTGGCATTGACTTCAGAGAGGCTAGGATTTTACCCCTTGCTTCCAGTTTCTGAAGATTTCATCCCATGAGCTGGTAGTTTGAGTCCTTAATGAGTACAGTGCTGTTGGATGGTGAATGGAGAGTGGGGTCTTGGAGTGAGGGTCTTAGTTTAAGATCACTGAGGGCTTTAAAGATTAGGACAGGGATCCTGAACTGGATCCTGAAGCAAACAGGGAGCCAGCCCTGGTGTGATGTGCTCTTGGTGGACAGTCTAATTAAAGAGATCAGTTGCTCTGTGTTGTACATGCTGGAGCTTCTGATCACGTTTGTTTGACCAGACCTAGGCAGAGGGAATTACAGTCATCACATCTGGAGGTGTCAGACGCATGAATCACAGTTGCTAGGTCCTTGCTAGTCTCTATCAGCACTCTGGACCCTTCACTGTTGGGATTTGACCATGGCAAAGAAACAGTATTAGTAGGATTGATGGATGACAGCCTTGCGGCCGTAGGCAGAAGTCAGACCTCAGTGCTCATCCTCATGGCTCTCAGTGCACATGTAATGATTTTAACTGGAAGATTTTAAACCTAGAGGAAATAATCAGCTGCACTTACAAACATGGTGCTGCACACAGCCCTTCAGAGGGCAGTGCAAATACATACAACTTCATCAGGCAGGGACACTTCAAGATACCCTGTTGGGGGCAACCTTCATTATGCAAGAGTGTCCTCTCATGCATTCTGCAGAGGGTTTGGGGAATTCTGATGTATTGGCGAAGTGGTTTACTTTCCTCCAGGCTCTTTCTTTAAAAAAATAAATAGATAAATAGACCCCCACACAGTTATTGCTGGGCCAGATCAGTGGCTCCATCTAGTCCTGTATCCTGTCTAGTCACCAGTACCACATGCTTCAGTGGAAGGTGTAAACCCCCATGCTGGTCAATTTGGAGGTCCCATGCCTATGGGGGAAGTTCAGGAAGTTACTGATTGGCTTTGATCCTGAAGCACAGGGTTGGTATTGCTGATCTCTCTCTTCCCTCCCACAGACACACACAGCGTAACCACAGAAATGCAGAAAATGCTGAACTCTGGAAAGAGGCGATAAAAGGAGCGTGACTGGTAGTGAATTAACTTCCCTACACTGAGGGTTACTGGTGCTAGCAATTCTGGGAGTGCTCGTCTAGGCCAGCTGCTGGTGTGTTTACCATCAGGTCATCTAGGCCTGCCAAGAGCAGGATTACATGACACAGTGGGTAAAAATGCCGGTGGCTGGTTTACATGAGTGCTCCCACTAATGCTAGACTGACGGGGAGAATTTCAGAACATCCTCAGAGCAGACGCAGCCTGTAAACATTCTATTGCTTTTTCTAGCGAGTCTCAACTTCATGTTCTTCTCAGCCATACATCTCAGGCCTGGACAGTTGTATGTCCTGTGGTAAGATGGTGTGTGTCTCCATAATAAGAGGCCATATTTCCATATGTTTCTGCCTTCCTGTACTGTGTATGTTTGTACACCTGAGTGTGCGGGGGCACTGTAAAATACAAAAGGCAGAGTGTGATGGGGCATCTGCCCCACACTGTCCCTAAGTGGTTAAAAGCTGCCCTAGGGAGGTTACACCGGAGGAAGCCAATTAGAAAGAGGCTGAGAGGAACAGCCAATCATGGCCTGGCAGGCTCATATAAGAAGGGCTGCAGGGCAGAGTAGAATTTGGTAGTGGACTGGAGCTTGAGGGGCAAAGACCAGGCTCCTAGCAGGAAGAAGGAGTGCCAGCACCTGGGACAAAGTAGTGCTGCAAGCAGAGACCGGCGGAGCTAGAGAGAGCTCCTTGCTTGCTGCTAGGGCCCACAGGCTGAGGCCCTGAGGTAAGGGTAGAAGAGGGTGCTGGAGCTGCATGGAAAGCAGCCCCGAGACAATGGACTGCAGTAGCCACTGAAGGAATGGCTGGATAGAGATTGCAGGTCCCCCAGAAGTGGGGAACATAGAGTGTGGCACAGCCAGAGGGCATTATCACTGAAGAGGACCCCACAGTCCTGGGAGTGGCGCGGGTTCTGGAACAAAAGTGAAGGTGGCGAGGCACCACCAGAGGAGGACGCATTGGTGAACAGAGCTAATTCCCATGATAGCCAGCAGGAGGCACTGCAGTGGTGAGTCCCACCTTGTCACACAGAGATAGACAGATTTGGATGACAACAAAAACTGGAGTAATAGAAATCAGATAAAATTTAATAGTGCAAAGTGCAAGGTCATGCATGTGGGGACTAACAAATATTTTTTACTGTAAGATGGGGATGTATCAGTTTGAAGTGACGAAGGAGAGGGAGGAGGAGAAAGACATGGGATTATTGATTGATCACAGGTTGACTATGAGCTGCCAATGCGATGCAGCTCTGAAAAAAAGGCTAATACAGTCCTAGGATGTATCAGGAGAGGTATTTCCAGTAGAGATAAGGAGGTGTTAGTACAAGGCACTGGTGAGACCTCATCTGGAATACTTTGTGCAATTCTGGTTTCCCATGTTTAAGAAAGGTGAATTAAAACTGGAACAGGTACAGAGAAAAGGCCACTAGGATGATCCGAGGAATGGAAAACCTATCTTATGAGATGAGACTTAAGGAGCTTGGATGCTCAACCTAACCAAACGAAGACTAATGGGAGATATGATTGCGCTCGATAAATATGTTAGAGGGATAAACACTAGGGTGGAGGAGATGAAGCCAGTTAAGGATTTTTGCCTCCACTGTTCAAGACTGAATTTAATAAATTTATGGTATGATGAGGTTGCCTACAATGGCATATGTCCCATCTGTGATTGCTGTTAGTAAATATCTCCAGCAGCTGTAGATGGGACACTATATGGGGGAGGGCTCTGCGTTGCTACAGATAATTCTTTTCCAGGTGTCTGGGTGGTGAGTCTCAGCCCACATGCTCAGGGTCTAACTGATCACAATATTTGAGGTCAGGCAGGAATTTTCCCCCAGGTCAGATTGGCAGAGACCCTGTGGGTTTTTCGCCTTCCTCTGCAGCATGGGGCCTGGGTCACTTGCTGGTTTGAACTGGGCTTCAAATGATGGATTCTCTGTAACTTGAAGTCATTAAATCAAGATTTGAGGACTCAGACAGTGGTAATGGGCCAATTATAGGAGTAGGTGGGTGAGGTTCTGTGGTCTGCAACGTGCAGGAGGTCAGACTAGATCAGGGGTCTTAAACTCCTGGCCCACAGGCCATCTGCGGCCCACAAACCTCCCCAATGTGGCCCACGGGGCTCCAGCAGTTTTGGGGCCGAGTCTCTCCCTTTGCCCCACCTGCTGCCCCTGGGTGCTCTCCCCCCAACCCCGGCCCCGGCAGTGCAGTGGAGCTGAGCGGTGTCTGCCTGCTCGCTCCAGTGCCTGTCAGTCCCTCACTGCGGCCCCGGGACAGGGCAGGGCTGTGCCTCCGCGCGCTGCTCCTGCCCCAAGCGCCCCTGCGGCCAATGGGAAGCTGCGGGGGCGGTGCCTGGCGGCAGCAGCGTGCCATACCCCCAACCCCTTCCCAGAGCCTGCACGCTCACCCCCTCCTGCCCCCAAACTCCCTCCCAGAGCCTGCACCCCACCCCCTTCCAGCACACCCCCTCCTGCCCTCAAACTCCCTTCCAGAGCCTGCACCCCTTCCCCACACCCCCCAGCCCCCAAACTCCCTCCCAGAGCCCAAACTCTCACCCCTTCTGCACCCAAACTCCCTCCCAAAGCCTGCACCCGAATCCCCTACCCCAGACCTCCTCCCCCACCCAAACTCCCTCCCAGAGCCTTAGGCGGGCAGGGGCGGAGTTTTGGGGGGCAGGTTCTGGGCGGCATGAGTGACATTATTGGCCCGCTGAGAGAATTTGAGGATTGGCACTGGCCCTAAGGTAAATTGAGTTTGAGATCCCTGGGCTAGATGATCATGATGGTCCCTTCTGGCTTTATAGTCAATGAGTCTATGAGGCCCTAATACAAATAAAAGGAGAAGCAAGAGGAGGAGGGGAGAGCAAGGTGGGAGAGAGCAGAAAAAGGAGGAGGTGGGAGAGGAGACAGGAAAGAGTTGAAGTGGGGGAGGAAGATGAAAAGGAGAAGAGGGAGAGGAATGAGAGGAGTGGAGAAGTGAAAATGGAAACAGGGCACCTGTTTTGGATAATTCAGTCTGGCTACTTTTTCCCTTGTTAATTTGCGTCTCCAGTTCTTTGGGGGTTCATCCCTTTTGGGTGTCCTGTGTGTGCGGGATTCCTAGCTCCCTAGGGTTCCAAACAGTGGGTGTGGCCTGTGGCCTCTCCCTGGATCCTGCCGAGCATCGCCTCAGCCAGAGCTGGTAGCCCTGCTCAGGACAGGAGTAAATAGAATACAAGAAGCTCCCGAGTCCAGTGCTCACACTCACGGGACCTCTTAGTCACTGGTGCTTGGTCCTGTCTTTCTTAGTGGGGTGACTTGTAACAGTTGCCAGATGGATACGTCCCCTGACATGTGCTGCTGTCATCTGTCTACGACATCGGAGACCACGCAGTCACAGGCATGCAAAAGATCTGCCCTGAGAGGAAGGGAGGCAGGCTCATGGGCCGGGAACTAATCATTGACTTTGGCAAGTGGGGAAGCTCAGTCTAACAAGGCATCTCTAAACTCCCCCCTCTTGCCCTGTGGTGGAAGTGCCAGGCTTCCGACGGTGAAGGGAGACTGTGGGGCTCCTTGGCTATTGATGGGAAAAATGAGCATGGCTGGAAATGTGATTGTAGGGCTCAGCCCTGCAGCTCTGGCTCTCTTGCTGAGATCTCCGGTGCTGCTGGTGTGAGCCAGGGCTGTAGGAATGATCCCGCCCTTCCTCTGTGTTTGTGGTGCCATGAGGAGTGAGGTGCTCGTACTTCGTCCCCATACCTACTTGGCCCTGGGGTGCATTCTGCCTGCCCTCTGGACTGAGTGGGGCATGCACATTCGGGGGAGGGAGGAGGGAAGCAGCCCCCTTTCTGTTCTTCACCTGGGGAGAAGCACAGTTTAACCCTTGCGTTGCTGTTGAGAATGCACAAATACATCCTAGGCAGCAGCTTCAAATGGCAGCCTGTGGAGTGTAACAAGCTTGCCTGTATCTCAGGCCCAAATTGGATCTAGGCACATTTTCATGCCTGTGTCCTTCAGCAGGGAATTGGTTAATGCAGGGGCAGGACTCCAGCAGGGACATGGTGACATGCATCCATGTGTGTTTCTTTTGAACTCCTTTATTTTATGGTAGCACGTGGGGGGAGAAAGGTTGGTGATGGTTTTGTTTCACTTCACCACAATCTTCTGGAAAGCCGGGTCAACGGTTTGCACCGAGCTGACACGTGTCACAGCCCAGTCAGAACCCTGAAAAAGAAAGGCAGGAGGGGAGGAGATGGTGAAAACTGAAACCCTCGGGTAGATATAATACTTGTGGTTTGCTCAGCAGACCACAGGCTCAAAATCTAAACCAACAAGACAAGCCTCATGCTACAAACAAAACACACTCCTCACCCCTCATCTCGCCCAGTCCCCCGCCCCTTTGAACAGAAGTTCTCTGATGGTATTAGTCTGCGTAGTCTGTGGTCAGGGAGGGCTAGGCTGGTGTCTAATAACTAGAGATCAAATGAACTGCTTTAAATAATATCCCAGCTTTTCATGGGGACTCTGGCAGTTTGTGACCTCCTGGGTTGAACTGGGTGTGTGTTGAGCCTGTAGATTTTTCCCTGCCTGGCGAGGTGTGTTTGATCCTGGGTTTGATTCCCCATTGCACCTGTGACTTCTCGCATGAAATTCTATCCACATGAAATCACACCCACATGCTGCTCCCACACGTGCGTATGCTCAGCAAGCAGGGATACACGGGAGCAAGGGGAGAGCTGCTCTTGAGCCCAGCCACCGCTTTCCCCTCTCTAGACTTGCTGACTAACATGGATACAGTTTGTAGCATGCGGTTTAACCTGCGAGGACTCTCATCCTTCAGCGCTATCCCAGCAACCATGCAAATCCCCAGTGACTGCAGTTTTTTCCTCTGGTCCTCACAATCTAAGCTCTTGCCTTTTGAGACACCATGTTCCAGTGGATGGGGCACGAGAGTGCAAGTCTGGGAGACCTGGGTTCTAGTCCCAGCTCTGCCATTGACCTGTTGTGTGACCTTGAGCAAGTCACTTCCCTCCCCTGGCCTCAGTTTCCCCTCCCACCCTTTTTGTCTGTCTTGTCTATTTAGACTGTAGGCTCTTTGGGGCAGGGACTACAGGATGTAAGTGTTGTGTTGTGTACAGTGGGGCCCAGATCTGTGCACTGGCATAATATAAATAAACATTTTTCGTTGGTTTAAATTATTAGCTCTTCCACCTGTTATGGGGGCCTCTCCAGCGTAACTCAACACTCTGCTATTGAAGACCTTGTTTAATCTCAGAATATTTCCCACTGGTGCAGTGGTAATGGGGGCATTATGTAGGGAAGGGGTGAGCAGCTGTCAGCATTATGAGGCCTGTTTTGGGCAGATCTGCTCAGAACCAGGTTAGATGTCACAGTGCTCGTAATACTGGTGCCCACCTGGCTTGCCAGTAGTCCTGTTTTCAGTGTCTTGGTTTGTTGCTTTAGATTCCTGCCCTGCAATTCCCCCTTCTCTGTTCCTAAGAGCTGAGACTGGGGGGAAATGATTTCTGCACTTCCTCCCTCTGGTCTCCAAAGGGTGCGGCTTGGCCGGGGTTAGGGGCTATACCAGCTGTCCCACTTGCCCAGCTGGCTGGGGAGCATCCTGGCAGCATCAGCCCTGCCCCCTTAGGAGGTACATCACAGTAGGGAGCAGAGCAGGGGAACCTAATGTGGAAGGGGGCAGAGGAAGGCTTACACCTTTGCAGCAAGCAGGTATCTTGTGTCAGCTCACCCTGTCTTCTCTGCTCTGTCTGAGGCATTGAGTGGGTTGTACCTTTCCTCCCATAGCCCTGGTGCACACAGTGCTCAGGGCAGTGAGAAGGGAGAGAGAGCTCTGGCCTGGCCACACAGATCATGGTATGCGGACCCCTCATTCAGCTGTCTCAAGGCAATCCGATTCTCCTTCCCCAGAGACCAGACCTACCGATGCAGGGTCACATACCATGCCCACATCTAGAAACTCTAGCCTTGTTGGTTTAGTTACCAACACAAGAAGGAAAACAAATACATAATAATAATAATGAGCTGGGGAGCCGTTTGCTGCCCTCCTTAAGGATCTATGCTTAGATCCTAGGAGCAACTGCTGTTTCTGGAAGAAACTCTTGGTTCTGGGGCAAACAGGAGGAAATAGAGCCTGCACAGCTCCCTTATGCAATGCTTTAGATGTTTTCCAAGAGGGATGATTCAAGTACTGTCTGGTACCCAGCTGGTGCCCCCTTGGAGCATGATCTTAGTTCTGTAAATCTCTTTTGAATCCCTCACCATTTCCTTATGGTTCCTGATCCTGGAGTTCTCTGGTGATAGCTATTGCATAGCCAGAAGAGCAGTAGTCTTCACCTTTAATCTCTCTGTGGCTTGTCACCATGATCAGCTCCACTTCCTCCTGTTTGCTCCAGAACCACTTAGCACTTATAGAGTGGTATTATTATTTTATTAATGTCTCCTGTCTTTTTCTGGTAGGTCCTCTTGCCCTTTGTGATTGATCAGGCATAGCGCTGTCTAGTTTCAGTCCTCCACTAATATCTCCCCAAGACAGCACCTGCTTGATGTCCACAGAGTTCTGAAATATTACCCAGATGTTGGATTAGATTGCCTATCCCTTATCAAGGTATGATTGACTCAAGTAATAGACCCAGGATTTCTGCAGATCTAAGCACAATTTTTACTCTTGTGGATGCAGTTCTCCTTTTGTGCTGTTTCAAAGCATTATAGATGTGATATGTTTAGCCCTAGGCAGCAGCTTTTCAGGAGAATTGTGTCCAGCTAGACCTTAGTCCCTTTCCTCCTGGATTTATTTTCAGGTCTTAGTTTTGGGGTATGGAGTGTGACTTAGAGCTCGTCTGTTCAGAGCTGGCTTACAGTACAGAGGCAGAGATTCTACCTCATAATTGTCTTTCTGCAGATGCCTTCTCTTCTCCTACTGTAGCCCTCCCTGTGCTATTTGAGTGCCATCATTTAGGGAGTCCTGTTGGCAAGTCACATGGTTGATATGATTTCCTAAGCCTATGTGTGCAGACCAATTCTGGATAACCCACCATGGAAATAGCCTGGGAATCAAAACCTGGCCCCATGGGGAGTGTTCCTGTTGATGTCAGCAGGGCCAGGATTTCACCCTGGGTGTTTTAGATCTTGATCCAAAGCCTGTTGAAATCAGTGCAAGTCTTTCCATTGGCTCCAGTGAGCTTTGGATCAGGCCCTTGGTAGAGGTTAAGCTTTGTAGTCTCTTGATTTCTGAATTTGAATCTATGCTCCTTAGACCTAAAATTATCCACAACAGTAGAATGCATTTCCATAGCCTGCACTGCAGGGGTGCTCCCAGGGGGATTACAGTAAACATGGTGAAGATGGTCACAATTTAAAATCTTTGGTTGATAAAATTTGGAACGAGCTAATTATATGGGCCCAATAGTTTCCCCCTTTTACCTACATTAGTAAATTCCTACCACGGTAGCCCCATTGAAGTAAATAGGCCTACTTAGGTGAGTAGATGCTCACCAGCATAAGTCACAGGTGCACAGATGGACCCTCTCTGTATATGAGTGTGGGTTATTTGGACAGAGCTCTGGGTGTATGAATGGGCAGCAAGATGTCTGGGAAGAAAGGAACAGCAAAGGGCACCAAAAATGATTGTTGGTAATTGGTACCAGCAGCTGCTCTCAAGACGTGCAGGCCACCTGCTTAAAAATGTGGTTCAGTCTCCAAGTTGCTCATTAGCCACTGAAGTGTCTGTGGAGCAAGGTCTTTTCCTGCCTTGCTTGTGGAGGAGTTACCTGCTAACAGCTGCCTGGGATGGAAGATTCTTGCTTGAAGCTAGCTGAAACAGTTGTACAATGTTGGCACCAACACCCCCAGCATCTGGTGCAGTGGGAAAACTGTGAAAGCCATAGAGCATTATAGAGATCCTCTTCAAAATACTTCCATATGTTCTGGGTGTCTCAGGAGCATAAGGTCTCAAACTAAGCTATGGTGAGGTCTCCCTTGAGCCGAAGAACAAAATGTCAGGCCTCCTTGTGCTAACAGAGAGGAGGGTCTGAGTGCTGCTGTTTTCCCCTGTCATCTGGCCCAGCAGGGTCCCATGATGCTCCTCTGGCAATGAGAGGATTTTTTAGTGATTATTTAGTGATTAAAGCCCCAATTCAGCAAAGCACTTACTATATGCTGTGCTTCAAGCAAGGGAATAGTCCCCTTGAAGTCACAGGGACTCCGCACATGCTTATCTGTAAGCACGTGCTTTGCTGAATCAGGGCCTTTCCCAAAGAGAGACTCATTTCCTCACACAGGCAGAGCAAGAACTGAACCTGGATCTGCACTGCCTATAGGGTGTCAGGCCCCGTTTACTTGACCTGTTTGTCTGCCTTACCAAGGAGTGGGCAGAACAGGAAAGGTCTATGTTGGCAACAGTCTAGGAATGGAACCAAATCTCTCCCCATTGGAAAGGTAGAGGTACAAGTCCAGCACCTGAAGCCTGCTAATCCTGGGGAAGGATTTAAAAAGGACAAGCCAAGGAGGGAAGCTTGTGTTTCCAGTCACAAGCTGAATGAGAGGCAAGTGCAGGGGAATAAGGAGCTGACCAGCTGGTCCCACTTCCTGTTGGTTGGTGTGTGTGTTGGAGGTTGCATCACACCTGACTTCAGATCACCCCCTTCTCTACACCTCTGTCTTCTCTCCCTAATTGAATGGGCTGTGATAGTGACGGTGCAGAAGCCCCTTCCCATGGCAGGATAGGATTGAAGGTGTGGGGCATGTCATCACTGTCCAGGAGCCTCATCACAAACACACAGCATCCCTTTAACAGGCCAGTCACTTTGTAAAAAATGCAGCAGAGAGGAAGCCTCAAGTCCAGGGCAAGAAAGAACAGGGAGATGAAACTCAGACTGGTAATGATGCCACAGTCTTTTCGGCCAGCTTCTGAGGCCTGGTCTACACCGGGGGGGTTCGAACTAAGGTATTCGCGTAGCTGAACTCGAAGTACCTTAGTTCGAAGTACTTACCCGTCCTCACGGCGCGGGATCGAAGTCCGCGGCTCCCCTGTCGACTCCGCCACCGCCGTTCGTGGTGGTGGAGTTCCGGAGTCGACGGGAGTGTGTTCGGAGTTCGATATATCGCATCTAGATGAGACGCGATATATCGAACTCCGAGAAGCCGATCGCTACCCGCTGACCCGGGCGGGTAGTATGGACGTACCCAGAGTCAGGTCAGGACATTCCCCTCCCGCCCATCTGTCTTTGGATAGAATCAGTGCCCCTTCAACATTGCACAGGCTCCTCCTAAGAAAGGGAAGACTTTAAAGGCTTCAGGGAAGGCTTCCAAAAAGGGAGCATGGAGTCTCACCTTAAGGAGCCAGCTTCAGAAAAGTCAAGGTCCCTGGCGAGATCCATGGTCTCTGGAGCCTCGATCTCTCAACTTGGTACTGTTGACTCAAAAGGCTCTGTGATAGGTTTCCCATGGCGTGCTACCTGGAACTAGGGTACCCCTGAGCCCCCTGACCTACCAGCCTGGGCTCCCACTCACACTGTATGGCTGTCACAAGCTGCAAAGTCCTCCAGCCTGCACTTTCACCAGCATTTACACAGGTAGAGGCACACCCAGCAGCAGTTACACACAGGCTGTCTAACCCCCAGCTTCCCAGCCTGGGACCCCAGAGCAGTACCATCCTGCCCTGGTCAAATCTGGTCAACATATGGGTATAATACCCGGTCCACCACTCCCTCAGTGTGAAGAGAACAATGCACACTTGTGGTAACCAACCAGAGATTTTCCCCAAGCACTCCAGTCAAAGCTCACTAGTTTAGAATAAAACAAAAAGGAGTTTATTAACTACAAAATATAGATTTTCAGTGATTATAAGTGATAGCAAATGAATCAAAGCAGATTACCTAGCAAATTAACAAAAACGGAACCTAAGATTAATATACTAGATAAATTGGATACGAAGAGCAGATTCTCAGCCTAATTGATGGTACAGGCAGACTTGTAGATTCTTAAGGCATTAGCTGTATAGCTTGGGTTTCTCAGGTCTTCATACACAGGCTAGAAATCCCATTAGCCTGGGTCCAGCACTTCCTCCAGTTTAGTCTTTGTTCCTTGGGCATTTCCAAGAGTCTTCTTGTGTGGGAGTGAAGAACCCCAGATGTCACTCCCTGCTTTATATAGCTTTATCATATGACGGGAACCCTTTGTTTCAAAACTTGGTTCCCAGACCAGTTTGTGGAAAAATACTGACATCCCAAGATGAAATCTAGAATCATGTGGCCTGGTCACATGTCCTTGTAAAGTCATAGCAGCCATTACTTACAGGCTGTCTAGAGTGTTCTCAGGAATGCTCACCAGGTGGGAGACAAGCTTCTCCTGAGGCCTATTGTTTTCCCCACTGGCTAATTGCCCTGAATAGGCCTTTCCCAACCAACTATCGAGTATAACTACATTTGAAATACAGATACATAGTCAATATTATATCTTCAGATACAAAAATGATACATGCATACAGATAGGATAATCATATTCAGCAAATCATAACTTTTCCAGTGACACCTTACATGTTCCATCTTGTACAAAATGCATCATAATTATGCCATAATCATATCATAATATCATTGTGAAGAATATGGGATGCAGTGTCACAGAATCCTCCTCTGGTACCAGCAGAACCACAAAGTCCCCGAGCACGAAGGAGAGAGATGGCTCTGATAAGTCCTTGATACCTCCTATCAAGAAAGAGGACAAATACAGGCAGTCAGGACTGGCACTGTTGAGTTCAGCCCAGCTGCCGGTACCTATGCATTCAGCCCAGCCATCAGTACCCATGCATGTGGCACCCTTGGCACCGAGCAAGCAGTGGCATTAGCCACCATCGGTGTCTGATTTGGGACACCCACATAGATGGTACTGTCCACTTCGGCTACTTGGCTACTGTGTTGGTGCCAATCCCCGACTCGGTACCACAAGAATTTAGATATACAAAGGACCTCTCGACAATGGATGAACCGGAGTCCCCACTCCTCATAAATACCATTGTCCTCGAGTAGTTCAGGGCTCTCCCCCATTTTCTGCAGGTGCTCCTCCTTTGGACGAGATGGAGAAGGGTGAAGGAGACCTCCAGTCAGCTGGGGGTTGTCCAACATATCCTTTCAGGAACTTGTTCTCTGACAGTCACAGGGAAGATTGGGCTCATTATCAAGAGTGGTAGAGCCAACCCCCATGTCCCCCACCCCCATGGCCATTCTGGGACTGCTGGGCTGCCTGTTGGCAACACTTTGCCAAACCACTGGTACCATATCATAGGGAGGCAAGAGTTGTACAGCCTTCTCTCTACAACCAGCCCCCGCCCACAGGAGGAGATGTTGGAGGACCAGGAAGCCAGGATGGATAAGGAGGCCACCCCTCCAACATCTATTTGATCTTTGTCTCTGGATGAGGCAGTTTTGCCTCCGCTTCCATCCATGGTCAATGATTTTCGACAGTTTCAAGACCTCATAAAGAGGGTAGCTTATGCTCTTCAAAATCCTCTCTTCATGGATAGATCCAAGGGGTCCATGATCTCTGCTCTGAGACTATTGAGGTGGATATCTGGATGTATTAGCATGTTATGAGCTGCAGGGGTTCATCCCCCGCAAAGGGCAATAGCACATTCAGCCAGCTCAAAGAAATTACTCACTTTGTGTAGTAACTTTGGTTCTTCAAGATGAGTGTCCCTGTGGGTGCTCCACTCCCTGCCCTCCTGCTTTGGACCACTCCTTATGGAATGTCTGGGTGGAAAAGGAACTGAGGGTGGTCCCCTAGATACGCTCAGTGTCTGGCACAAGGAGGCATGAGAGTTGGAGCCATGGTCCCCTGCGAATAACCTCTGCCATGGAGATGGACCTGGCAGCAGTGTTTGAAGTATCTAAGGATGCTTGAAGAACAGGTCTGACCAAATAATTGGCCCTCATAGATGGTGGACTGGAATTGCTCCCTGTGTTCTTGTGGTAGGTGTTCAATAAAAGCTGTCAATCTGTTATAATTCATAAAATTATATTTGGCCATGACTGCCTGATAGTTCACAATCCTGAATTGCAGCATTGCTGACAAATAGGCTTTTCACCCAAAGAGATCCAGTCTTTTCTGGTCTTTGTCATATGGGGTTGACTTAGAGAAGTGCTGTCTACCCTGTTCATTTACAGTGTCCCTGAAGTTAGGTGGAGAGTGGGAGAACAAAAAATCGGAATCCTTTTGGGGGACATAAGGATTCTTCTGATCCACCCATTTATAAGTGGGCTAAATAGTGGCAGATGTCTGCCACACCATCTTAGCCAGATCTAGGAACACATTGTTGATGGGTAAAGCCTGCCTGTAGGGTGTTGCTTACTGCAGGATATCCAGTTTGTGCTGTGAATGCTTGACTTCTCTGTCTACATGGGCTATGTGTCTGTCCGTCTGTCTGTCCTCTGTTCTAGGGACAAAGGAATCGCCAGATTGTATCAGACCCATAATCCATCTAGCCCAGTGTCCTGTCTGACAGCAGCCAGTATCAGATGTTTCAAGGGAAGGAGCAAGAACCCTGCTGTAGGAAGTTGCCAATGGGCTTTGCACAAATCCAGAATGGCAAACCATGTACTCGTGGCCTCCAAAGCAATAGAGGAGTGTGTCCATCCTTGGGTTGCCCTTGTTGCTTCAATATAAAGTATCAGTCCTGCAGTAGTTGTGTAGCTGGAGTTAGCTGATTTCTTGAACAATTGAACCCAGCCTGGTGAGCATCCCTTGCCATCGTTACCCTTTAGGCTATTCTCTCTCCCAAAGCCGTCTGGTTAATCTATTTAACTGTGTGTGAGTATTAAGCTTGTGTTTCTTGGATGTTTTGAGGCCTTGAATGTGCAGATGGCTGCTTGACCTGCTGAGAAGAGGGAAGAAGTGATCCATCGGGGCTTCCCTTCCCGCTCAAAGATCTTTCAAATCGTTGTTATATGAAGAAGGAAGAGAGCTGTCCTAGCCTTCCTCCAAACTCTGGTGTGTTGGGACCAGAAAGTACCATCCCTGGGATGTCAGGAGTGGAGAGGCCTTTCTTTCGACTAATTGCCTATAGCAGTGGGAAGCTGAGGAAATGCTTTTGAATGTTTAACTTTACAGAGGTATTGTGCTGCGCTCTTTCTCTGGTATTTTCATTGTTAATGACCTTCCTTGACTCCTGTGTTGCAGAGGTTGTTTTGGAAGGTTCCACCTCCACCATGGTGTCATTAGCATGTTTGCCAAGACATTGTGCTGGCATTAGCATGTTTGGCGGCATTGTGCTGAGCAGGGTGGGCTGTCGCTCCCCCTGTCTGCCTGTGCTGTCTGCAATCATGTGCTAGCTGTGTGCTAACTCTGTGTGCAGTCCTCTTCAACCTGCAGGTTTTAGATTTGTATTTATGTCTTTAGCAGCTGCTCAGCCCCATTTTTATTCTGACATTTTCACATTGGGCTTCCTGGCCTTTAGATGCTCTGCTGGAGGAAACTCACATTATCTCTTGTAAGCACTGCACAGCCTCTCACTCCCCATTAAAGACTTTACCCTTTAGATCCAGCAACTTCACTCCAAGCAAGAGCTGGTTCACTCCAAACCTTCCGACACCACAAGTATTTTAAATTTGTCCTTCATTCTCAGGAGCCTGTTGATAACGTGGGGGTTTGTGAGGGGTTTCTTGGTTTTGTTTTTTTATAAGCAAGTGGGTTTATAAGATTCAGTGTGATGATAAAACAAGTAAAGGTTTCTCTGCGTAGGATGTTTCAACTCCCACTGTAAAAACAGCACAATGGGCTGCTCCAGAGCCCGAAGCTGAGAACAGGGCGCTTTTATCAGTGAGTGAATTAGAGTCTCCTGTTGAGGATAGCAGATTCTGATGCACCCCATAGCAAGTATGGTTATTTCTGTATTTGTAGTATGGTGGTGCCTGGGAGCCCCATTGTGCTAGGCTCTGAACAAACACAGGCCAAAAAGGCAGTCCCTGCCCCAGGCAGCTTACAGTCTGAGTGTGAGACAAGAGACCACATGTGACTACTGACAGATGGGGAGCACAAAGAAACAGCGAGACAAGATTTGCATTCCTTCCTGACTCATGGGCAATGTTGAGGGTACGTCCACACTGTAAATATACAAAAAGCCTGTGGCAGCAAGTCTTAGAGCCCGGGTTAAGTGACTCAGGCTTGTGCTATGGGGCTAAAAATTGTGTGAACGTATCCTGAGTGGCCGCAGAGCCTTGTAGGTAGAAGATGTTGTAGTGAAGAGTAGTGATTATTCCCCTCTATTCGGCACTGGTGAGGCCACATCTGGAGTATTGCGTCCAGTTTTGGGCCCCCCACTACAGAAAGGATGTGGACAAATTGGAGAGAGTCCAGTGGAGGGCAACAAAAGTGGTCAAGGGGCTGGGCACATGACTTGCGAGGAGAGGCTGAGGGAACTGGGCTTATTTAGTCTGCAGCAGAGAAGTGTGAGGGGGGATTTGATAGCAGCCTTCAATTACTTGGAGTGGGGTTCCAAAGAGGATGGAGCTAGGTTGTTCTCAGTGGTAGCAGAACAAGGAGCAATGGTCTCAAGTTGTAGTGGGGGAGGTCTAGGTTGGATATTAGGAAAAACTATTTCACTAGGAGTGTGGTGAGGCACTGGAATGGGTTACCTAGGGAGGTGATGGAATCTCCATCCGTAGAGGTTTTTAAGATCAGGCTTGACAAAGCCCTGGCTGGGATGATTTAGAATAGAATCACAGAATATCAGGGTTGGAAGGGACCTCAGGAGGTTATCTAGTCCAATCCCCTGCTCAAAGCAGGACCAATTCCCAACTAAGTTGGTGTTGGTCCTGCTTTGAGCAGGGGGTTGGACTAGATGACCTTCTGAGGTCTCTTCCAACCCTAATCTTCTATGATTCTGTGAAGAGGGTATAAGGGCTCTGCGGGTGCTGCAGCAGGCTGGTGAATAGGGTGGTGTGTCTATACCAGCATCCCTGCTAGGGTGGGTGAGAGACAGTTTTACTAGTTACTGGTGTTTTTGAAGAACCAGGGTGGTTTGTGAAATACTGATGCACTCTGGGGTGTTGAAAGGTCTCTCACCTGTTGGACTTCTCGGTCCCATTGATGCACCGTGTCTGCATCTCAGAGCCATCACCTCCTGTGAGCAGCTGAAAGGTGATGTGGTGGACATACAGTGCTGAAGATGACAAGAGCAGCTTCCTCCTTGGTTGAAATCCGTGTGTGACAGCCCGTGGAAGATGTTCATGCTGTGCTGTCTGAATGCAGCCTCTGCACGAACAGACCTGTATATTCTGCTTGTCTCCCCTGCGTTCCAAATCCCAGCCAGCTCGGGTGGTTTGAATGCAAAGTCAGAATGTTGTTCTCAGGATGCCCTTTGGAGCTCCATCTCAGCTGAGCCCATCACTTGTGTTACAGCCTGACCTTTGTGCCAAGCCACCTATTTTCTTATAGGCCAGGAGCAGTGGTCTGCATGAGGATGCTTTGTGGCCTGCTGGAGGACCAACCCCTCCCCCCCCCACACACCAGTTTGCTTTGCACTTCTCAGAGAGAGCACAAGGGTTCTTTGGAATTACAGTGCTGAGTTGTGTCGCCGGGGGACTTGGGTCAATCCATAGGAACTTTGGTGCTCCCAGGGAAGTAGCTGAGATGATCTGAGAGGACCCTGTTGGCAGAGGGATGGTTCTGTGACTAAGGGTGTTTCTACACAGCAAGTACCTGCACAGCAAGCCAGGGTGTGAGTCTACTGCACGCCAGCTTGCCACGCGGTAGCATCCCATGTGGACCTGGCTGCAGAGCCAAGCCACGCTTCAGCACTTTCACTGTGCTGTAGCAGTGGCCACACGGGATGTCATTGTGAGGCAAGCTGTCGCACTGTAGATTCACACCCTGACTTGCTGTGCAGTAACTCGCTGTGTAGGCCAGCCCTAACACACTGACTGTGGCTCAGCCCATCTGGGTTCAGTTCCTGGTTGTGTCACAGGCTCCCTGCCTGTCCTCGCGAAAGCCAGTTAATCTTTCTGCGTTAGTTCCTCATCTGTAACCTAGGGATGTTCAGTTTTTCCGCCCACCTGTTATCTGGCTTGTCTCATGAGACAGTGTGCTCTTCAAGGCAGGGACAGTTGCCTACTTTGTGCAGTACCCAGCACAATAGAGCTGCAGTCTTTGGGTCTCTGAGTGCTACTGTAACACATGTGGTCGGTGATAACGAGTAATTCAGAGAGGACCTGCAATCAAAACAGAAATGTCATTTTTTTGAAAGTTTGTTAAATGTAAAAGCAACAGTAACCATGGGTCAGACTCTCTGTTTCCATTTTTCTTCACTGGTCAGGTGAGTCTTTCTCACTCTGTCAATGGTGCCTTTGACACTTCAGACTTTGCTGCACCTAGACCATCTGAAGTGCCAGCTGTGAAGCATGGAGAGATGTGCAACCATCGTCACTGATGTATTTCAGTCACTGTGGAGATTTTACATTTATAACACTCACTAGGGGAAAAGAAGCAAGTATTTCATTGGCCAGCAAGAGTCCCAGAGCATGTAGATGTCTAGGAGTGGCGTTCACACACCTCCTGCTGGGTGACATATCCAGTCTACAGTGTTTGAATGTCTGTAGTTAGAGTGGCTGATAGGATTAATCTCACTTGGTGTTACCAATTCCCAGGTGGATCTTGGCTGCAGGGAGGAGAGGTAGATACGCTGGAGGGTAGGGATAGGGTCCAGAGTGACCTAGGCAAATTGGAGGATTGGGCTAAAAGAAATCTGATGAGGTTCAGCGAGGACAAGTGCAAAGTCCTGCACTTAGGACAGAAGAATCCGATGTTCTGCTACAGGCTGGGGACCGACTGTCTAAGAGGCAGTTCTGCAGAAAAGGACCTGTGGATTACAGTGGACAAGAAGCTGGATATGAGTCAACAGTGTGCCCTTGTTGCCAGGAAGGCTAATGGCATATTGGGCTGCATTAGTAAGAGCATTGCAAGCAGAATGAGGGAAGCAATTATTCCCCTCTATTCGGCACTGGTGAGACCACATCTGGAGTATTGCATCCAGTTTTGGGCCCCCCACTGCAAAAAGGATGTGGACAAATTGGAGAGAGTCCAGCGGAGGGCAACGAAAATGATTAGGGGGCTGGGGCACATGACTTACGAGGAGAGGCTGAGGGAACTGGGCTTATTTAGTCTGCAGCAGAGAAGTGTGAGGGGGGATTTGATAGCAGCCTTCAATTACTTGGAGGGGGGTTCCAAAGAGGATGGAGCTAGGTTGTTCTCAGTGGTAGCAGATGACAGAACAAGGAGCAATGGTCTCAAGTTGTAGTGGGGGAGGTCTAGGTTGGATATTAGGAAAAACTATTTCACTAGGAGTGTGGTGAGGCACTGGAATGGGTTACCTAGGGAGGTGATGGAATCTCCACCCGTAGAGGTATTTAAGATCAGGCTTGACAAAGCCCTAGCTGGGATGATTTAGAATAATAGAATCACAGAATATCAGGCTTGGAAGGGACCTCAGGAGGTCATCTAGTCCAATCCCCTGCTCAAAGCAGGACCAATTCCCAACTAAGTTGGTGTTGGTCCTGCTTTGAGCAGGGGGTTGGACTAGATGATCTTCCGAGGTCTCTTCCAACCTTAATCTTCTATGATTTTATGGTTACTTAGTGATGCCCACAGTTCGGTCTCCATCTTGCTGTGAAGATGAAGGGCCAAATTTATCCAAACTTGTAAAGCTCACAGTGGATTAGGCCTAGTTGTTGTTTGTTTGAATCAAGCTGCTTGTTCTTGCCTTGTGTCTTCTACAGCTGTAGGCAAGGAATTGTTTTGATGATGCCTATAATGCAGGAGACTAACTAGAAATAAAATAATTGCTTAGGTATTATTCTTGTACAAACAAAACTCAACTACCTAGGTAGCAGTCTGGTAACTAGCAAAGGTCACTGTTGGTATAATACATACGTTCATATACCATTTCCTTAAATAGATATCTGGGAGTGCACGTCTCGGCCTTAGAACATGACTGTAATTTACACTTCTTAGGTGAATTTTGAAATTGATAAAGGTTAATATCCTTAAATCTCACTTATTAATAATATAATTCTACTTTGTAGTTCTGTAGTGACAAGGAGTTCAAAGCGCTGCAGAAAAAAATTAATCCATTAAATTTCTCAGCATCTCTGAGATAGGTGGGGATATCACCATGCTGCAGCTAGGCAGATGGAGGCACTGAGAAGTGAAGTAGCTTGTCTAAGATCATCAAGTCATTGTTAGAAACTGTCTCCTGATTCCTAGTCTTGGGCTTTACCTACTAGAACTCGCCTTAGCATGAGGGAATCCGAGGCAGTGAGCAGAGAAGATAATTTCCCAGACAAGTGAAAATTATGTTCTAATTTTTTTGGATTTTGTCCATTGGGTCTCTGTACCTTTGGGTAGTCAAACTAAGGCTGGCCAAGATGGGGGTCTTGAGAATGTTTTCAATCTGTTCCTGAATAAGTCCTTGCCCTATAGCTTCTAACCTCATGGCCAGTGAATTCATCATCCATGCCTCTTAAATGGGCTGCTACAGTGTTATTGGCACTACTTCTGGAGAATTGTGTTGGGCTCTGTGCAAAGAACCACAACCAAATCCACCTGCAAGCCTTAGGGGGGTGACAGGGCACAGAACAGCATAACCTTTCTGCTGCACTGAGAAAAAGGAACTCAGGTTTGGAGCAATTAGCGTCTTAGATGGAAGAAGATACCCATGCTTACTCTGAAGCTGCCTCTTGTATGATAGCAGTGGAGATTTTACTGCAAAACCATTTCCTGATCAGAAACATCACTAACATTTATTCCGAATGACATTGTGCAGTATTTTGAAACATTAATGGGCTTTGCCTTTCTTTTTCATCTTTCCTGAGCATCTGCCTAAATTCTTACATAGGCTCACAAGACAGTGACAATAAAGTTCCCTAAGCTAATATTAGCTCACAAGTCCTGAATGTCACAGATAGGAAGTCTTTCTGTTCCAGCCCACATCCACACAGGACAGGAATTGACAGGAACTAAGATACAAACTGTAGAGAGTCCAAAAAAACAAGACTGAGACTGGATGACTCGGGAAATTGGTAATAGCGTTATTTCCTGTAGGTAGCTAGTTTGAAACCTGCCCCAGGGTGCTAGTGAAATGAAAGTCATTTTCATTTATCAGCAGTTGGGTCCACATGAAATTAAATGGTGGTTTTGGTCCAGTTCATATGTGACTAGATACTTCAGCCACAATTGGCATGGTGGTTCATTGTCACAGTAGAGGAGCCAAGAACTAAGTGGGCTAACGAGTCTGATCTCACCTCTAAAGAGGTGAGGTAGAAGATTGCACTGCTGCTGCAAATGAGATACCTGTGCTGTGGCCAAATAGAGGATTTTGAACTTCATGAGCGCTAAAATGCACTGTAGCTGCGGTAATGAGTATGTTCTGTCCTTACACTCTCTGCACTCTCCCAATCTCTTTTTGTAAAATGTGAGTAGGTGTGAAATGAGTGAAATATTACTGTACCAGGTCCCTCTTTTGTACATCTGTACCCCTCCCCCATGCATTTGGTGTCACACCGCAAGATCATCTCCTCCCCAAAACATCCTGTGGCCTCAGCCTGATCACCTAATGCCCCAGGTAAATTGGTAAAAAAAATCTGTCACACTGGTATGTCCTTGGCAGTGAATGCGTTAACTGACTGGCATAGTATGTTTTGCAGCAAGATGCTGATGAGAAGGATAAGAGTTTCTGAATTGGATAGCTGAGGACCTGCTTTGCCTGGCAAAGTTCTAGTCAAATGTCCATTGGCGCTCGGGCAAGACCATCTAGCCAACGTGTTCATTTCTCGGGGACTCTTCCCGCTCCAAATATAATTAAAAAGAAAATATACCCCAAAAGAGGCATTTCAGCCAGTCTTAAGCAAGAGAAATTGAATGCCAGCCCCACCTTGGCAAATAACACTAGAACTTTGAACTGGCTAATCATGCTTTGCCATCTGAAGCCACTCCTACTAGTTTTCACATTGTAGACCTTCTTTCCAAGAGTTTGCTGCAGTCATTCAGCCTAGCCTTCAATGTGCATGTTATTAGGCAGTCTGAGAGACAGGCAGTCCATCACTGTCAGACCCTCCTGAGGGGACAGGAAACAAACTGTTCTTTTTCCATGTTATGGTTTCTTGAATAATAGCTATTATCCCTCTTGCTTTGTAGGGTGTTCAAAATAAATGCTCTTTTGTGATTGATGGAAGGCCTCAGCTTTGCTTCTGCATTTAATCAATCTCAGCAGCTGTTTATTGCTTCATATACTACAAAGCAACAGAGATTATCCGTTCATTAGAAAGTATTATACTTGTAAGTAACTTTCCCTCCCAATTCCCCCACCCCACCCCACCCCACCCCTGGTGGTTTATGGTGTGAGGTAGGGGTGTTCTTAGGGCTTGTGTGAAGAAATTTGTGATTGAGGGTGGACATGAGGAGCACATCAGGCGTTGTGTGGGGTGAGCTATCTAGTTCTGTCTCTCCCATTTAAACTGTCATCTGTCAATCATGGGTGTGATTGTATCATCAGGAGATGGAACCATGCTACAGAATAGTGGGCGTAATTTTTTTCTGTGACACACCAGTGCAAATCAGGAGTAACTCTTCTAAAGTCAATGGAATTACAGTAGCAGAGACTTGGTGAAATAGATTAGAATCAGATATAGATTTTTTTCTATCACAATCCTTTATTGATTTTGAATTCTAAGTGTGTGCCAAATATATTATGGGCCATGTTAATATATGTCAGAATAGAAGAGCCAGGGGAGGTAAATATTGCTAACCAGGAGAATGCGTTGTAGATTACACCATTTATTATATTTCTTTATTGAAAAAGAGATAAGAACAGTAAGATAAACTGTTCCTTCTGTGGGACTCAAGATGAAGTGCATGGAATTGGAATTGGTCTGGTAGGAGCTTCCAGAATTACAGGCTTATTAATAGTTAATGCACTTTTCATCTGAGGATCTCCAAGCACTTTCAAAATAATAGTATCACATAGGCAACACCACTGTCAGGTAAGCAAATACTGTTTTCCCCTCTTTCCAGCGGGGGCATGGAGAAATTGCCCAAGGTAACTCACTGAGTCAGTAGCAGAGTCTGGAATACAACCCCAGAGTCCTGGCTCCCAATTCCTCCTCCTAACTCTAGGCTATGCTACTTCACTTAGATTTGGGATAGGATTCTCCAGACTTTCTGGTGAAGGCAGAAGGATTGGAGAAGAAAATGCAATTTCTGGAAACCTCTTTTTTGGTGAAGTTAGTTTTCTATAAGGCCCACAAGCAGTAATCACAGTTCTCTCTACCGCCTGAGAATCAGGCAATTTGTATTGGGACGAGACAGAGTCACTGTTGGAAACACACTGGGAATGGGGTTTTGGAGGTGGGATTGTTGTAGTGAGAATGGAGGGCTGCTGTCATGTGGAGACATAGCCCTGTGATGTGCTAAAGCCAAGCTTCAAAACTGCCTGTGATGTCAGAGTTTATAAATTGCTGTTATTTCAAGAGGTGGCTTTGTAGATTTAGTAGGTGTGTGATTGATGCTACTGCCCAGAAGATTCACTCTTTTCATCAGATCGTTTGTTTTATAACCCCGGGTGACTGGAATTTGTCTTCTGGCAAGAGCTACAGCAGAAGCCCCTGGAGTTCCACAATAAGAGTCATGACAGATCAGAACGGGTCCCTCCATGGAGCATCTCATCCCCAACACCCATCCACTTGGGAATGTGGCATTCCCAGCTACATGACCCTTTTCCCATTAGAGAACTTGTGCGGGAAAACCCAGCCTCTGGGGAACATGGCATGGCGTACTGGCTGAGAGGTGAGCACGCAGCTAAATCAGTCTCTGCTACTTGCAGCTTAAGTGAGCAGGCTGTGGGGAGACCACATCCACTCCAGACCTAGCAGGGAAGCTATGGAGATCTGCTTCCATATGTTGGTTGCGGGGGAGCTCAGAGCTAATTCGGTCCCTGCAGGAATCATTATGGAGGATGGTGTTCAAACAACCCTGGCTCACAGTTCTATTGCAGGGAATAGCATGTGTTGGAATTGCATTAGCAATATTGCAGCTAAAGGCAATAGTGCTTATGAGAGTACTCAGCATCTGAAAAGGACTCCCCCCTCTCTGTGCCCCCCCTCCCCCATATTTGTTGGTTTTAAAATAGCTACTTTGGCTTTTTTTTTACATTTGGAAATGCTCCGGCTGGTGGCGAGAGGGGTCTGAGGGGAGAAGCAAACAAGGAAGCTGCCTTAACACAGAGACAATTGAATTAAGTAGCACAGTTTAAAACACAAACAACCCCCCCTCCTCCTTCCCTGCCACCAGACTTCAATCAGCTATCTCTTTAATGAAGGCCTGCCTCATGCCTTGGCCAGCTAATTAAAGAGACCATGCCAGTAAGCCGTGGCACCAGGTTGACTGTGGGGAGCTTTTCTGAGCAGGATGTGAAGGGAAAGAGGGATCACGCTGGCAGCAGCTGCTTGGCTAGGGGCCTTGCAAGTTCAGTTCACCCCCATGGAGCTACTGGAAATGGAATATCAGGTTTTAAAAACAGTTATAAATACTAGCACAGGAGCTGATGCAACCTCGTCAGACGAAAGTGAGGTGTTAGAAATGGGGGACTGCTAGCTGGAGAAGCAAGCTAAGCTGCCCTCCCTCCCCTGTTTGTAACCCAATGACGTCTCCCCTACTTTCTCTCTCTCTCTCTCTCTGCTTCCTCAACGTACATTTCACTTCGGATTGCATGTGCTTTTTCTTGCCTTCCCCACGATGCACGTGAACTATGTAATGCTTTCTCTGTTCCTCCAACTCTGATTGCATACACAGCATTCTTGATGAAATATAGGCTTCGATAGAAGAGGGACAGTCCATGCAGTTAGTAGGCAGGGTTTTCTGATCACCTTTCCCTGTAGTAACTCATGTATGGAGTTCTTCATGTATGCTTTATACATACATACATGTGTTTGTTTATATATATATATATATATATGTACACACACACACACACACAAGTGTGAGCATTTTATACAGATACTACATACTCTGTTTCTATGTGTATTATATGTACTCTGTGTGATGTTTATTGTATGGAACTCATTCTAATTCTAGAAATGTATGTGCAAGATTCAGGTTGTCTTCAAGTGGTGGTCCCTATGTGTACTCCACAGGTAGATATGCATATATGCTATGCACCTAAGTCTGGAAATTCTTCCAAGCAGTGTCCATTGGCTTGCATATGCAAGGAGGATTGCACATCCTCCTGCCACTCTTTGCAACACCTGTACCCAGCTTTGTGAAATCAAAGATCAGCATTGGAAGCACAATAATTTACAAGGCCAGGCCCAGAATTTACTCCACCCGCTTATGAAAATGATCATGGGGTATATTCATGATATTTTACTTGCCCACCCCCAAAAAAATCCCTTGCTCTTGGCGAGTGGAGTTTTGCAAGGCCACCTTTTAGCTCTGCCCATGAATGAGTGACTTGGTTGTGTATATTGTTAAAACTCTTTTGTAGCATTTAAGCATTGGTTGCGGCCTCCCATTCATTCTGAGACCTCCTCGCCTCTCCAAACGATCACCTGGCTGTCCCCCCACTTAGCAGTGATTGGCATGACTTCCTCATTTCCTCCCAGTGGGTGGCAGTGCTCAGCTTCATTCCAGGCCATCAGTGCTGTTGGATGTTTGGGTCAGCAAAGGGATTACCCAGGAAACAACGTGGTTCCCATCCCAGGGTCTGGGATGTTTGCGCTGTTTGGTGGTGATCTCTGGGAAAGTGAAGCGAGTACATGTGGTGGGGCTGTATTTCAATCTGAATGCCCATGTACTCCAAGTATCCCCTCCTGGGCTTCCAGGTGCAAGTGAATCCAAAGTAGGGATTTGTGTCAGAGCATGTTCTGCGGTTGCCCTTTTAGCATCTTGTAAAAACCAATCCCTGGGCTAAGGCAGGCAAAGGAAGAGATGGATGGAGAGTAAAGGGAGTGTGGGCTGCAGGTAGATGTACTGAGGTGTACGCCACAAATAGTTTATGTATAGACCATCGCTGGCTGTGAAACACTTGGATCTTTTCTATGGAAGATGCTGTTCAGAATTATATCTGTATCTGTAAGGCCCCTTGTATTAATTAATGTGTACTCTAAAATCTACAACCTGAGTTTCATTGTACAAGCTACAGACAATATAGAAATGTCCATAGAATTTAAAAGAAAATGATGATGCATATCCTTAGCTGGAGTAAATCAGTGTAGCTTCTTTGAGGTCAGTAGATTTCCACCAGCTGGGGATCTGGCCCTATAACCTTTCTAAAAGTTGTTTTGAACCATCTGCTGGAATTGAATAGAGAAATACACCCATGCGATGGAATTTGGTAAGACAGTTAAAAAACTGTGGAAAAGATTCCCTAATCAATTAAATACACTTCTACCCCGATATAACGCTGTCCTTGAGAGCCAAAAAATCTTACCGCGTTATAGGTGGAACGATGTTATATCGAACTTGCTTTGATCCGCTGGAGCACGCAGCCCCCCCCCCCCCCCCGGAGCACTGCTTTACCGTGTTATATCTGAATTCGTGTTATATCGGGTCGCGTTATATCAGGGTAGAGGTGTACTATAGGCTATTAAAATAATTTCTATACAACCCTATTCGTTTCACCCTGTTAAGTTCTATACAGCTTTAGCATAAAGGATTTAACAGCGTAAAAAGAAATGTTTTTAGCAACACATTTAACAAGGGAAGAAGGAAAAGAAAATACTCCATATGTGCAATGTTCGGGAGTTGCTTGCTATAGCAGGCTTAGTTTCAGATACAACAGTGGTAAGTGGACCTTGCCCTTTCCTACAGTGTCTCACAGACATCTGTGGAGCTCTGCACAGAAGCAGGGGGTCTGGCTTCATGGATCCATCTGCTTGTAGGATCAAGCCTTAGCTTTTGTGTCCTAGCTGTTTTCGTTGTGCAACATACATCAATGGGGTTTTTACCTTTAAGGTAAAATATGCAGGAGTGTGGTGCTGACAAATTACTTAATGTAAAATAAAGTATTAAAGAAAACCCACTCTATCTAGCCTACATTGTTCCCCCTGCACCTGCACATTCTTTCTTGAGGGTCTGAAGTTTTGGGTAACTTCCTCCCTCTGTCCCTTTATTTCATTATTATTACTAATCATTTGCATTACAGTAGCATGTAGGGGCTCCAGCTGAAATCAGGACCCTATTATGCAGGGTGCTGTATATACTCTCAGTAAGAGACAGACCATGCCCTGAAAAGTCTGCAGTCTAAATAGTCAAGACAGACGGACAGGAACTGTTGTTATTCCCATTTTACTGATGGGAAACTAAGAGAGGGCACAGAGAGAGTAAGAGACTTGACCAAAGACACACGGAGTCTGTAACAGAGCCTAAAACAGAATCCCGATTTCCTGATTCCCAGCCCAGTGCCTATGCCACGTTCCGGCCCCCGCCCCCCCACCTTTAGCCATCTCTCCCTTTCCAGGTTTTTGCCAGAGTGAAGTGCCAAAAGCCCGTGAGAAGCTGTTCTCCTGAGATTTCCTGCCTTCGTGAATGGGCCCCCAGAGCTCCGATGAATATGCAAATGCTTGAGTATAGACCCCAAGCGATGAACTTTTTGAGAGGAGCCCCTCACTTTGTCACAGGGCATAGTGTTTAAACAACAGGCTACGCCTGCTAATACTTGACACTTACTGGTATGTCCAAAGCACTTTAACAAGGGTCATCGTTGTTATCCCCATTTAAAGCTGGGGAACGTAAAGTACAGAAAGGTTAATTGTGGTTAGATTTTTTCAAAAGGCTCAGCTCCTACAGCTCCCATTGACTTCAGTGGGATTTGGGGATACTCAAGCACCTCTGAAAATCAGGCAATAAGTGGCTTGCCCAAGGTTACACTGCAGATCAGTGGCAAAGCCAGGAATACAGAATCTCCGGGACATGTAAGCTGCAGACACCACAAGACAGAGCCTCTGTTCTGATTCTGTTTTTCCCCTAAAATATTAGGAGTATGTGTGTGTTTGAATGGAGCATGTGTCTGCTCACCCGGTCCACACATGTGCCCTCATGTGAAATGCAGGTGGGTGCATCTCTGTGCATAGTCTAGTCAGCATGCAGTCTCCTGCACCCCATCTTTCATTTCATCAGGAGAGGCTAAAGCAGCACCAGACCTGACTCCATTCTGGCTTCCCACTCTGTGAGATTTATAGTCTTGGGTGCTGCCATTCTGACCATGTGCCCAGGATCACCGGACACCATTCACCATCTAACCTCTTTTGATCTCACGATCTGTCTCTCTCAGTGGCTGTCTCTGTGTCTCAGGTTTTTCCAACCAGTTCAGCCACATAAGTGTTAATGTAGATGAGGCATCTGTAGCCACTTTAAGCCTTCTCTGAGCAGGGCTATATGTCACAGTGCCTAAAATACCTGTGCCCACAAAAAGTCCTAGTGCCCTCACCATCGCTACGGGGCTGTATTGATGATTGGGAAACACTGCTAAAAATCTGTGCAGTCACAGCCATGCACTGAGTCCTTTAGGTGTCGCACTGCAGCAGAAAGTCCTGCTGTGTTCAGACTGTGTCCACTCTTCCCTCCTCTCTACCTCCCCCCCTCCCCCGCTTCTCCCCACCTGTCTGGCCTTCTGGAGACTTTGGTAACTCTGTCTCCTTGCGTCTGGCTTTGGGAGAGTCATGGAAAGCTGTGACTGCAGCATCTCCTGGCATGTGGCTGGAATCCGAGCAATGGCATGTTAAGAAAAAGCTGGCATGGGTTTCGTTAAAGGGAATGTGTTGGGCTGAAAACAGCTTTGAGGATTTGGAGAGCTTACCTGCTGCTCTTTCCAGAGGTGCTGCTCTGTTTGCCTCCACTAGCTCTCTGGGGTTTTATCCGCTCCCCCAAACCCCTCCCCCATACAAAAATCCCTGGCCCTTCATTAGCCAAGCTGGTGTCAGGTTACCCCAGTGCTCTGAAGCATCTTTATTGTGTTTTTTGCCTTGCCTCACTCGCTTTGCAGTTTGCAAAGTGTTCCCGGCTGGTTTGGTTTGCTCATGGTGGCGCTTTCCTTATAGCGCTGGTCATGAGGGCCTTACCGCACAGGCTGGGAATCCTGGGTTTAACAAAAAGGTATGTCTTAGGGAGCCAGACCTGGACAAATGCAGAGCCCACCCTGGGGTTTGCACCATGGGACAACAGTAGCACACTGAAATCAGCACCTCTGGCCCCCCGCCCCCTATCCCAGGGTGTGCGGGTGAGGGGGAATAGAACGATTTATAACAAATGAATGCTGGGCACAGAGTTTAGAGGTCTGTTTTGTTTAGAGCGCCCCCATTCAGGATAGATTGGCACCTGCCCCCTTCAGCTCTGCCTGGCCTACTTCTGTTTTCTGTCTTTTTTCTATTGCTTCTCCCGTTCTCTCTTTGGTTTGCTTTTAGTTTTCCCATCCTTGGCTTCATCCTACCCCCTGGATATTTCTCTTTCTTCCTCCTCCTCCCGCCCGTGCCTGCCCTGGTGTGTTCTGTCCCTCTCCCCTTAGCGACCCTCTCTATGCAAAGCAGCAGTCAGCCTGCAGGGAACAGTACAATGTCAGTGTTTCCTAGCAGAGGGGGATAAACACCACACTGCAGAAGGTGGAAGAGGAGCCAGGAGCTCCCCGTGCCCCACTCCTCTGCCAGGTTTATAACGGGGGCTCCCTGGCCTAACATTCTGTGCTTCTGAGAGCAGAAGAGCTATGTAAGTGTCCAACATAATGGACCCTGTTGAGCCCAGTTAAGGTCTCATCAACATTACAACTTCTGCATTTTTACCAGATCCACTCAGTCAGTCCCAGGCATATGATAGACCTGGCATTACATTTCCAGAATGTACCTTGGCAGTAGGCATTGCCTTACAAAATAGCTCGTATATGACTTAGGGCTGGCTGTCTCATTTTGTTCCTGCCCTGGCATTTCCAGGCACTCAGTGAGTGTCATCAGAGGCTCCAAAGCTGAGCCACTGGAGAGGAGGGATTCAGCTGTGGATTGCCTTGCAGAAAGGACGGATCGTCTAGTTCAAAGGTAAGAGATTTCTCATTATTTTGGATGCAATTCAAAAAAGCTCAGAATTACATCCAAAAATAAAAAATATCTGACCTTTGTAATAAATGCTCTGCCCCCTGCCAGGCAAGCTGCCATCGAGTCGCACTTCCCCATCAGCTGTGCTTTCACACAGGACGATCATCCACACCACAAACCGAGGAAGCATCTTGGACTGGTATATCAGAAGGTGGTGCATGTCAGCATTGTGGGACACTAGCGCAACTATGCGTGGGGAGCCCAGGACTGGAGGAGAAGGGAATGCTGCATGTCCAGACTGAGGTGCATTGGCAGAGCTGTGAGGGAGCCTAGGACAGCAATGCAGGGCATGCCGTGCAGGTCAGGATTGGAGAACAGTGCATTGGCAAAGCTGTGGAGTGAGGGGAAGCTCACACCATGTGGGATTGTAGATGATTCTGCCAGTGGTTAGCTTTGTGAGCACCAACATTCCCCAAAGACTCTTGTATTGCTTGGTTTTCCCTTGCAGCATCTCAGAGATCTTCTGTTCCCCTGTCTCACATTGGATGGGTCCTTCAATAACTCCTAGTTTCCGGGGCATGTTGGTAAATTTTCATTTTTTTATTGAAGTCCCAAAAGTCTCTTGAGTCCAGCAACCCAAAAATCCTCCAAAAGTCCAACAACCCAAAGGTCTCTGTCCCTGGTCAGTGCAGCCCCAGAGTTCAAAAGTTTATCTGCAGAGTTCTACCCCCCTCTCCAAGCTGGGTGGAAAGGGGGGGGGGGAGAAAGAGGCATGCAGGGTGTTAAGGGGCACCTTACGTGGTCCCAGGCTGACTGCCCCCGCCTCTCTGTGGGGTTCCACTGCAGCCTTCACCACAAGCCACTCAACTCTACTAGCCGCTCTGCTCCACTTCACTCCACTCACCATCCCGTGGGCTACTCCAACTGTCCCACAAACTGCTCCGCTCTGCCAGCCACTTAGCAATATATCTTCAGGCTTCCCCACTAGTTAACACAGCACGAAGTGATCTTAGCTCTTTAGTGATTTCAGCTTGTAGTAGGGGAGCCCCAGTTGGCCATTGGCCCAGCGTGAATTCAGCACAGCAGCCTGCAGCTAGACTCTTAACAGAATCAAAATTAGCTCTGCTATTCAACAGTGGAAAGAGAAGGCAATGCAATTGGTGTTTCAAGCCCTCAAAGGGGGGCCCCTACCATCAGGTACAGGTACAAATACCTATCCCCAACCTCTCTCAATTCACTGGGTTTTGGAACCCAGGTCCCTTGTCTAGCGAGTGCTACTTAGTTGATGGTGAGTCCTTCTGTCATGTAACAGTTCCACTGGCCTTGATTCACATAATCAAGGTAACAACACTTTATTCTTCCTGCCCCAATAACAGAGAGACTGGGGATCCCACAGCAGCCCAAGTGACCATTTGGGCAGCTCTGGGCTCATGCTAGGTGTGGTGGGTGTGCCTATGCAAACAAGACCAGCCCCTGAAGTTCTTTTCCACAACTCGCCACAATTCACCACCAGATGTCAGGGTAGAGCTCATCCTGACTCTGCTTACATCTTATAGACCTGAGTGACCTGGGCTGTAGCCCTTTTGTGCATGGCTTTCTTTGGGCGTATACCATCGCGTGAGGTGCTGTTATTTCTCCTAATGTGGTTCCATTGTTTCCATATTGCTGACTCAGAGCTGGATTCAGATGGAGGCATCACAGGTTTGGGCATTGGGGTCCCTGCTCCTCAACTCCTGGGATCACATCAGAATCTCAGCGCTCATTTAAAAAACAAAAGTAAGTTTCTAGCCCTCATGGTCATGAAGAACAGTGTGAAAATGTGACACAGGTGTAAATAGTGCAGACAACTGAGAGTGCAGGTAGCCTGCAGTGATAGCTCTGGGAGGGGAGAATTGCCCCGTGCCCCCCAATGAGGTATTAATCCAAAACCCCAATGTTCTTGGGGATCCACTACCACCACCCCAGCAGAGGTCTATGTCTGTGGCAGGAGGAGAAGAGCTCAGCAGTCCTGGCTCTCCCACCTGAGCAGATACACCCTAAAGGCTGAGTGGCACCTGCCTTTCTGGCTCAGAGGGAGGGTGTCCCTTGAAGTTGTAGGGGTGTGTGGCCATGGCTGTCCTATGTTGCATAGGGGCTGTATTGCCTTAAATATAATCTTGCTGTTGCCACCTCCCCTTCCAGCTTCCTGAGCCCTCCCCTGTCCCGCTGCTGCTATTAGGTTTTGTTATATGGAAATCAGTTAGGGCTTTACTATGGAACATAAGAGCAGCCTTACTAAGTCAGACCAATGGTCTATCTAGCCCAGTATCCTGTCTGCTGACAATGGCCAATGCCAGGTGCCCCAGAGGGAATGAACAGAACAGGTAATCATCAAGGGATCCATCCCCTGTTGCCCATTCCCAGCTCCCAGCAAATGGAGGCTAGGGACACCTTCCCTGCCCATCCTGGCTTCTTCACAAGCTAAAAATGAACTCACTCAAGTGCAATAAGCACAGCTGCTCAGCTACGTTCCCCTCATGGCATACCTGGGCTCTTTATCCCTGTCTCCCTGGGTTCAGGACATGACTTGCATTAGGGCTGTATTGCTCCTCATTACTAGCAGTCCCCAGCACTCTGGTCTCTGCAGGTCCTTTTGCAGGTTGAATCTGGCCTTCTAGGAATTAGCTTCTTCTTCAAGTTTGGTGGTTTCATTGCACTTAAATTTATGCCAGTGACAGCCATTCAGGAGGCAGATGTGTTTGGTTTGGGTTTTCCTATTTCCCTAAGCTACAACCAGCAGGGAGCATCCCTGCTTGAAGACTGACCTACGCTCCATCACTGTGACAGGCCTGACTCCCAGGCCCACCGCTAACCCTTGGCCATTAGGTTAAGTCTTGCTCTGTTCCATGGGATTTTTACCATCAGGTTCAGTGGCTGCAGGGCTTGGCCCTTGTAAGAGAGGGGCAAAATGACCAAATGGCCCTTCTGAACTCCCTTTTCAGTCATGCGGAGCTACAATTGGATTTCGTTTTGTCTTTTGTGCACACTGTAACCCAAAATGTCCTACAGCATTAAAAATGTAAACATCCATTGTGCTGGGCACATGCAGTAAGAGACAGTCCCTGTCCCAACGAGCGTACAGTCTAAACCGGCAAGGCTGACAAAGGGGGGGAGGGCGGCAGAGAGGAGGGAGTTAGAATAGCTTTCTCTCACTAGCATGTAACATTGCAGTGTGCAGACATAGACAAGTTGATAAAACTGATGTTTCCTCTTTAATAGCAGCCACTCTGTTGACTAATTAGAAACGATGTCCCTGTATCCTCACTGTTTGCCTTCAGAAAGGTTTCGTTGCAAATCCAAGGAGCTGAAACAAGCAGTTCTTCTTCGAGTGATTGCTCCTATGCATTCCATGTAGGTGTGCGCGCCGCGCGTGCACGGTTCTTCGGAACATTTTTACCCTAGCAACTCCGGCGGGCCGGCTGGGCGCCCCCTGGAGTGGCGCCGCTATGACGCTGGATATATACCCCAGCCGGCCCGACCGCTCCTCAGTTCCTTCTTTCCGCCCGTGACGGCTAGTAGGAACAGTGGAGTGCTCCCTTACCTCCACAGCCCTAGCGTTCTCAATAGCTTTAGTGTATATAGTTGTTAATAGTTTGTTAAGTTTCTTGTTATAGTTGTATAGTAGTTGTATAGTATAGTAGTTAGGGAATTAGAGGGGTTAGCCCTCTTCTTCCGCCCCGGTGCGGGCTTATGCCCGGAGCACCGGGATTCAAGCCCTGCGTGGCTTGCCAGCGGCCCATGCCGGTGAGCGACCCGCACGACTCCTGCCTCCGCTGCCTCGGAGAGTCGCACAGGTCGGATAAGTGCCCCATTTGTGTGGCTTTCAAGCCTCGTACGAGGAAGGAGCGGGACTCTCGTTTAAAACAACTCCTTATGGAGTCGGCTCTTCAACCTCCGGCACCAGCTCCATCGGCGCCGAAGCCTGCCTCCGTGAGCAGCGCACCGGCAGCACCGAGCCGCTCCGGTGCCGACGCGTCTCGGCACCCGGCACCGAAGACCCGGCACCGCTCCCTCTCTCCGGGGAAGAAGCACAAGGTGCCGAAGACGGCCTCTGCGAAACAGCAGCAGAAACCGTTAGCCCAGCCGCCTCCGACTAAAACGGTACAGGCTGAGGCAGTGCACAAGAAGTGCACCGGGCCGTCGACTCCGGCACCGCAAGGGCCATCGAGTCCGGCACCGCCCAGCTCCCCGGTGCCGACCGAGGAAGAGCTGAGGCTCCCGTCCACGCCGGAGGCGTTCGCGATGGCGAGGGACCTGATCGACCTCACCGCTGATACGGGCCATCAGCTTCCGGCACCGCCGGTGCGGACAGTCAAGTCCATCGGAAAGCCACTGATGATGCGCCCTCCCTCTCCTGGCGGCCGAGGTGATCGGAGCACCATGATCCGGTCTCGCTCCCGATCTCCCTCAAGACGACGGTCGCCAACGCACCGGGCCCGATCCGTACGACGGTCAACGTCGAGACGCCGCTCCCCGTCTCGTCGCCGGTCGCAGTCCCGGTACCGCTCGCAATCGCGGTACCGGTCGCACTCCCGGCGACGCTCCAGGTCCCGGTCGCCGAGTCGCCGGCACCGCACCAGGTCCGGCTCCAGGCATCGCGGGCGATATCGAGAATCACGCAGCCGCTCAAGGCGCCGCCGCTCGCGCTCGAGGTCCGACTCCCGGCGCCGCAGGTCGAGCTCCCAGCGCCGCAGGTCGAGCTCCCGGCACCGCGCTTCACGCAGATCCCGTTCACCTATTAGACCGCATGACGACCGGCACCGTCCGTCGGCACCGGAGAGGCAGTTTACTCCGGCACCGGACGTCCGCCCGGGGACCGCCACGGCTCCTCCCTGGCCTTCGAGGGAACCCTCAGTTGCTTCCCCTGAGGGCAGTGCGGTAGACTTCCGAGCAGGGTCTCTTCCGCAGGACCATGGACCTCAGCAATGGGGGTTTTGGGTGCCCTGGGCCCAACATGAGCAGGGGCCTCCCCTTCCACCGAGGCAGCCAGGCTCGGTGCGTTCGGTGCCAGAGGCCACTGTTAGCAGGCCACCCCCGTCTCCAACGCCACAGACTGCTGCTCACGGTACACCGTTGGGGCATGAGACACTGGCACCGGAGCGCCCAGACGCGGAGCCAGCTCCTGAAGAGGTGCTGCCAGGTCACTCCTCATCCTCCTCTCCCGACAAGGCGGTGGCAGGGGCGTCACCATCAGAGCCCCCGCCTATTGACCTCAAAGCGCACCAGGACCTTCTCCGGCGGGTAGCGAAAGCCATCAACCTGCCCATCGAAGAGGTCCAAGAGGTCGATGACCCCATCACGGATGTCGTGGGAGCAGACGCCCCCGCGAGAGTAGCGCTGCCATTCATCCGCACAATCCAGCGGAACAATGCCGCCATCTGGCAGTCGCCTTCCTCCGTCCCTCCCACGGCACGCGGAGTGGAGAGGAAATATTCTGTACCCCCTAAAGGGTACGAATACCTTTATGTGCACCCGACTCCGGACTCTTTGGTAGTCCAGTCTGTGAACGACCGGGAGCGTAACGGACAGCCTGCCGCTGCGCCGAAGTCAAAGGAGTCCAGGCGCATGGACTTATTGGGGCGCAAGATTTACTCGGCGGGCGGCCTCCAACTCCGCATCGCAAATCAAATGGCCCTGCTATCCCGGTATACATTTAACATCTTGGGATGCCTGGGAAAATTCGCGGAGCTGACCCCGCAGGACTCCCGCCGAGAATTCTCGGCGCTCCTGGAAGAGGGCAAGCTGGCCTCCAGGACCTTAATTAAAGCAGCGGTCGACTCAGCGGACTCGGGGGCCAGAACTGTGGCGTCCGGTGTAACCATGCGACGCATTGCGTGGCTGCAGTCGTCCACTTTGCCGCCGGAGGTACAATACACCCTCCAGGACCTCCCCTTTGAAATGCAGGGTCTGTTCTCTGAAAAAACTGACACGAGAATTCAGACCCTGAAGGACGGACGAGTGGCAATCCGCACTTTGGGAATGCATACGCCGGCCACACAGAGGCGTCCGTTCCGGCAACAGCCCTATCGGCCCGTGCCGCAGGCCAGGTCTCGGCCATTTAATAATCGCAGGGCCCCATTCCGCCGCAGACCGTCGGGCGGGCGGTGTAACCAGTCCCAAGGCTCGTCCAAAGCTCCTCAAGGTCCCAAGCCGACCTTTTGATGGGACGCCCGAGGACGGCGCACCACTCTCCCCCCAGGATCCATCCCCTTTGTTTTCAAGTCGCCTTTCCCGCTTCCTCCAGGCGTGGTGTTCTGTAACATCGGACAGCTGGGTGCTCAACACCATCCAGCACGGCTACCGCCTACAGTTTGTTTCGCCCCCTCCCTCCCACCCACCTTCCCCGTCCCTCTTCAGGGACCCCTCTCACGAGCAAGTCCTCTTACAGGAGGTCCAGTCTCTGTTGACCGTGGGTGCCATCGAGGAGGTGCCTCCCTGCAGGCGGGGCAGGTGATTCTACTCCAGATATTTCCTCATCCCCAAGGCGAAAGGAGGTCTTCGTCCCATCTTAGACCTCCGGGAGCTGAACAAGTACCTCTGCAAGCTCAAGTTTCGGATGGTAACCTTGGGGACCATTATCCCTTCCTTGGATCCGGGAGACTGGTTTGCCGCCCTCGACATGAAGGATGCTTACTTTCATGTGGCAATTTACCCCCCCCACAGACGCTACCTGCGCTTCATGGTCAACCAGGCCCACTACCAGTTTGCGGTGTTACCCTTCGGCCTCTCCACCGCACCGCGGGTATTCACCAAATGCATGGCGGTCGTGGCCGCGGCCCTCCGTCGTCGTCGAATTCACGTGTATCCATATCTCGACGACTGGCTGATTCGTGGCCGCACCCAAGAGCTGGTGGCGGCTCAGGTGTCCGAGATACTGCATCTGTTCCGGTCTCTCGGCCTGCTTGTCAACGCCGACAAGTCCCACTTAGTTCCGACGCAAAGAGTGGAATTCATAGGGGCCGTCCTCGACTCCAATCTGGCCAGAGCCTGCCTCCCTCGGGCTCGGCACGAGACGTTGGCCTCCCTGATACGGACACTGCAGGCCTTTCCAACGACAACAGTGCGGTGCTGCCTACGTCTCCTAGGTCACATGGCAGCGTGTACGTTTGTGACCGCGCACGCAAGGCTGCGACTTCACCCGTTCCAAACGTGGCTGGCATCGGTGTACCGCCCTCAGCGCGACCCCATGGATATGGTGGTGGTGGTGCCGAGTCCCGCTCTCCAGACGCTCACCTGGTGGCTGGATCCGGAGACAGTCTGCGCAGGGGTTCCGTTCCGCCCTCCTCGCCCGTCGATCACCCTGACCACAGACGCGTCGGCGCTGGGATGGGGGGCTCACATAGGAGACCTGCACACCCAAGGTCTTTGGTCAGCCCAGGAGCTCTCCCTCCATATCAACGTCCGGGAGCTGAGAGCGATCCGTCTGGCGTGTCTCGCCTTTCGGACCCACCTTCAGGACCGCTGTGTAGCGGTGTACACGGACAACACCACAGCCATGTTCTATGTCAACAAGCAGGGCGGAGCTCGATCCTCCCCGCTTTGCAAGGAGGCGATGCTCCTCTGGGATCTTTGCGTAACCCACTCGATTCGCCTCGAAGCGTTTTTTCTACCAGGAGTGCAGAACACGTTGGCTGACTGTCTGAGCAGGTCCTTCGCCTCCCACGAGTGGTCCCTTCGCCCAGATGTGGCTTACACAATCTTCCAGAGGTGGGGGTTTCCCCAGATAGACCTCTTCGCCTCCCGGGCCAACAGAAAGTGCCACAGGTTTTGCTCCTTCCAAGGTCAAGCTCCAGGCTCCCTCTCGGATGCGTTTCTCCTGCCATGGACGGAGTCCCTCCTCTACGCGTTCCCCCCGTTTCCGCTCATCCACCGAGTGTTACTCAAGCTTCGGAGGGACAGGGCCCGCGTAATACTCGTCGCTCCGGCCTGGCCGAGACAGCACTGGTATACCCTGCTGCTCGAGCTGTCGGTTCGGGAACCCATTCCCCTTCCGCTGTGGCCGGACCTCATCACTCAGGACCTCGGCAGGCTTTGTCACCCGAACCTGCACTCGCTGCATCTTACAGCTTGGTTCCTGAGTGGTTGACTGACGCAGAGAGGGGATGTTCGGCGGCGGTGCAGCAAGTTCTGCTGGAAAGCAGGAAGCCTTCGACGCGCTCTACCTACCTCGCGAAGTGGAAACGCTTTGCGCTCTGGTGCGACCAGCGAAGTCTTAACCCATTCTCGGCCCCCATCCAGACCGTCCTCGATTACCTCTTGGTACCTGAAAGGTCAAGGTCTCGCGATCTCGTCCCTGAAGGTGCACCTGGCGGCTCTGTCAGCCTTTCAGCCCGCTATAGGAGGTCGCTCTGTCTTCTCCAACCCAATGGTAGCCCGCTTCCTTAAAGGGTTAGACCGTCTCTACCCTCAGGTGCGTCCGCCTGCTCCGACTTGGGACCTGAACCTGGTTCTCGCCCAGATGATGGGCCCACCCTTCGAGCCCCTGGCCATGTGCTCTCTGCTCCATCTCACCTGGAAGACGGCCTTCCTCGTGGCGATCACATCCGCCAGACGAGTCTTGGAACTCCGCGCCCTGACGGCAGGTCCCCCATATACCGTCTTCCACGGGGACAAAGTGCAGCTTCGACCACATCCAGCCTTCCTCCCCAAGGTGGTGTCGGCCTTCCATCTCAACCAGGAGATCTTCCTCCCGGTCTTCTTTCCGAAGCCGCACGCCTCACCTCGTGAGCAGCAGCTCCACACTCTGTACGTCCGCAGGGCCCTCGCTTTCTACATCGACCGGACGAAGTCCTTCCGGCGTTCCTCCCAGCTCTTTGTGGCAATTGCCGATCGCATGAAAGGCGAGCCGGTTTCCTCACAACGGATTTCATCCTGGGTGACGTCCTGCATACGAATGTGCTACGAGCTTGCTCGTGTCCCCCCGTGCCGCCTCACCGCACACTCGACGAGGGTGCACGCCTCGTCGGCCGCCTTCCTGGCCCATGTTCCCATCCAGGACATCTGTAGAGCGGCCACCTGGTCTTCAGTCCACACCTTCGCTTCCCACTACGCGTTGGTGCAGCAGTCTCGAGACGACACAGCCTTCGGCTCCGCGGTATTACACTCCGCCACGTCTCATTCCGACCCCACCGCCTAGGTAAGGCTTGGGAATCACCTACATGGAATGCATAGGAGCAATCACTCAAAGAAGAAAAGGCGGTTACTCACCGTAGTAACTGGTGTTCTTCGAGATGTGTTGCTCCTATCCATTCCAGACCCGCCCTCCTTCCCCACTGTCGGAATAGCCGGCAAGAAGGAACTGAGGAGCGGTCGGGCTGGCTGGGGTATATATCCAGCGCCATAGTGGTGCCACTCCAGGGGGCGCCCAGCCGGCCCGCCGGAGTTGCTAGGGTAAAAATGTTCCGAAGAACCGTGCACGCGCGGCGCGCACACCTACATGGAATGGATAGGAGCAACACATCTCGAAGAACACCAGTTACTACGGTGAGTAACCGCCTTTTTCTACTGTTGGAAATGTGGGAGTTCGACAACCCCCCCCCCTCAATTCCTAGTGGATTTGCCTCCCAAATGTAGTGTCTTCCTGCCTCAGGCCGATCTCCTCACCCACTCTGCGCTCAGTGCTGCCCTATGGTGGGAAGTTATTGACGTCCTTATCTATTGCGAGATGGGAACACATGGGATTTTGTCCTGGGTTTGCTGTGTTTCTGGAGCCTAACGTGAGTGCCCCAAGCACATAATACACACGTTGAAGCAAAGTGGGTGGTGAGGGTTTGCAAAGGGGGGGAGGGAAGGGAGCCAGGAAAGAATAGTTTTTTCCTTGAGTCTACTGAGCATGCAGTGAATTCCTGCAGGGTGGGATCATGTGAGGGTATTATCCCGTGAGTGAGCTCATGCACGAAACATTCCAATTATTTGTGCAATTCCGGGTGATTGCTGAACACCGGGTGTAGATTCCCCAGCAGTTATGCACAGTTGTCATTTCCACGCATTCCAGGGTTAACAGCCGATTGGGTTTCTCCTTTCACACCCCCAGTGAGCAGGCAGGGTGATTGCTCCCCAGACTGGCCAAGTGAAGTGAAATCACTTGGCTGTTTGTCATCTGCTTTCCCAGACCGTTCTCCCCACCTTTTCAGTTCCCTTCTCTCTCTCTCTCTCTGCCCCCCTCCCCCTGCCCTCGATCTCGTCGGGCTGAATGGATGTGCTGGTAAAAGCTCTTTCTTCCTTTTCTCTAAGCACACTTATTTATCATACGCATGAGATGCACCGTGAAAGCCACAATGAAACACGTCCCTTCCCCAACGCTGAAATCTCACCTGCCATTGATGGGTACCTCTCCTGAACAGAGAACCAGACCCTCAACCTACAGAAAACCATCTCCACTATGGGGTTGCCTGCACTTGCACCAGGAGAGACATGTTGGCAGGGAAATCTCAGCTATAATCAGGTGGAGCATGCTCCTGCTTTCAAAGAACGAAGTCAGCCATCCCTTTGCATCTGTGCGTCCCAGCTGCTGCCCCACTTGGAGCTCACTTTCAGTCCATGAATGTGAATGATTCCTGTGCACCCAAGAGCATGTGCCCATTAGCTGAGTGCTTTAGGAGCAATGGAGCGCTCTGCCAGACGGCCAGATTTGGGGACTGACCTACGGACAAGCAGATGTGCTCTGGGTGTGGTGGCCCCTTGTCTTGCTGTTGGTTTTACAGTGACTTCACCTATGGCAAAAGACAGGATCCTGTTTCCCCAAACAGAGAGTGATCGCCCATATGCAAACTGCATGGTGCATTAGGGATGTGCAGTCAAGGTCACCTCATTACTGCCCTTGCAGGGGGGTTAGAGGGAATTAGCTTGAGTTTCTAGAAAACAAGCTCCCATCTTGCACTGCATTGCAATATTGTATTTCAGGGTCCATTGTCAAACAAGACCAGAACAGTCTTTCTATCATCCCCTGGCCTGACAGGGATCAAAGATGGCTAAGGACCGTAAGTCTGGCCATTGCTGCCTTGATATATAACCTCCAAAGTAATTCTCCCCAAAGGAGGAGGCTTAGAGACAGGGCAGTAACTGGCTGCTGTCAGTGTGCGTCAGACTGCTGGCTCAGGAAGGCCTTACCATTGGTGTGTGTTTGGAAGGTTACATTCACAGCCTGTAGAGCTAGAAACCTACATTCTTTAAAGTGAATGCCTAAACTATTCAGAAACATATGGGAAATCCACAGAGAAATCCTAAATCAGCTTAATGTGCAAATTTAATCTTCCCCTGCTCATTGCCAATCCTCTGAGGCCACCCAGTATCCCTTGGGGGAACATTTAACAGCAAAATGTGGAGAAGTTTAAGTAGTGTATATAGTTTATGTGAATTTCCATTGTAAAGAAAGTCTAGTTAAAGTGCTGACATGGTTACCGAGGGAGTAATCTAGTGCTGACATGGCTACTGTTAGAACAAAGCTATAGTAACTAAGTAACTTGGGTTAGATTGCATGACTCTTACACATACTGGTCAGCAGTTACTGACACAAGTGGGATGGCTTGTGCAACTGCTCACCAGTGTGAGCAAGGGTTGCAGAAATCAAGCCCCTTATCTGTAGATTTTCAGGCCCATTTATGACCTACGTGCAGAGATGCAGTTACACACTCTTGCTTTCTGCCAATGGAAAAACAAAAACACAAGGTTCTAGTATAAAATGAAGCAATCATTGATTAAAATGTGTTCTGCTGGAATAGTTTAAGAACAAACCTTTTAGAAGCAAAAAAATATTATGCAGCTCTTAGAGTTTTGCTCTACTGTTGGCACATGTTGTGATATAGACAATTCTGAATCTTATTAACATTTGTGAGTTCTGGAAAGTCTGTCAGACACCATGAGAAGTTCTACTAGGCAGGGCACTAAATGGCTACAGGGATATTTTTTATCATCCTCTAATTTTTTCCCTTTAGAAACAAAGCTGTTCTCTATGAAAATAAATCTTTACCGAGCATAGAGCCATAGGGTTAGAAGGAGCTATAAGGGCCATCAGGGAGAGGGATAGCTCAGTGGTTTGAGCATTGGCTTGCTAAACCCAGGGTTGTAAGTTCAATCCTTAAGGCAGCCACTTAGGGATGTGGTGCAAAAATTGGTCCTGCTAGTGAAGGCACAGGGGGTTGGGCTCAATGACCTTTCAAGGTTCCTTCCAGTTCTAGGAGATTGGTATATCTCCAATTATTACCTTTAAAATTTTCAGGGGGAGAGATAGCTCAGTGGTTTGAGCATTGGCCTGCTAAACCCAGGGTTGTGAGTTCAATCCTTGAGGGGGCCATTTGGGGATTGGTCCTGCTTTGAGCAGGGGGTTGGACTAGATGATCTCTTGAGGTCCCTTCAAACCCTAACAATCTATGATTCTATGATCTAACCCCCTGTGACACATATCAACAATGCATTTTTTAAAAAGAGTCAGGAAATGCAAAAATGGAAGGAACAGATCCACAGCTGATCTAAAAAGTATAGATCCATCCATTTACACCAGTTAAGGATCTTGCCCTAACTTCCTAGAACAAGGTAAACTTGGCCACATTGTGCATTTCAAGTCTTATTTTTCTGGTTAAATGTGTACATGGATATATTACTATAAACCATGCTGGATATATATCATGGCTGCATTAATGCCACTGAACCTTTTTCCCTTTCTTGACATTATTTGTATTTTACTTGTGCAACCATAACCTGTTGTTAGTAAAATTTCTTGCATTTAGACATAAGTTAAAAAGGAGGTATCATTTGAACCATGTTGATAAAGCTTTACATTCAAAAAGCTGTCTGAGTGTTTGTAACATCTCTATACGATCTAATAACCAACTAAAAGGAACAAAACCAGAACACATGCTACAGTGTGTGCAAAAGGATCAAACGCATCCTACTGTGTGTACAAAAATATGCCGGTTCAGAACTTTGCTTTGTTTGTGTGTTGACATAGTAAGTGGTCATAATTAGGCCTGGAAATTAACACCTTATGAAGCTGAACAGGGTGGTTCACACCTCTTTGTATTATTGTTTGTCTGCAGACCCAAGACAACAGTGCAAAGGCATGTTAGTCCCAGCTAGTGGGGCTATACAATTATTTTTCTTCCTGGGGAAAACACAACAAAATCCACTGGGAAATTCCAAGGGTGCATTCATGCCCCACACCCCAAATCTCCATGTTCACAGCCTGGGTTTAGCCTGCCCTTTAGTTCTGGTTTGCTTGCAGCCCACAGCAGTATTTTAGAAAGCCCAGGCTACTGCCTTTGCCTGTCAGAGTGCTTGCTGATCACAGCTTGTTGTTCTGTTGCCACAGCCATTCCATGTTTTGAAATAAAGAGCTCAATCCTGCACTCATTGAAATCACCAGCAAAACTCTCAGTGACTCAGGGTATGTCTGCATTACATACCCTGCATGCACTACAGCACTGCAGCTGTGCTGTCGTAATGTAGATGCTTCCCACATTGAGAGAAGGGGCTGTTCCGTCGATGTAGTTATTCCAACTCTCCCAGAGGCGCTGGCTAGGTTGGTGGAAGAATTATTCCATCGACCTAGCTCCAGTGGGGGTTAGGTTAATCCAGGGGTCCCCAAAACGGTGCCCGCGGGCACCATCTAAATGCGTCCGCGTCCTGGCCGGCGGTCAAGCATCCGCCGAAATGCCACTGAATTTCGGCGGCATTTCAGCGGCGACACCTCTCGATGACGCCGCTTGCCGCCGACAAACGATGTCATTGAGAGGCGTCACCGCTGAAATTCAGCGGCATTTCGGCGGATGCTCCACCGCCGCCACGGTCCTTCGTCTGGCGCCCGCCAGACGAAAAGGTTGGGGACCACTGGGTTAACCTAATTGCGTCTCACAGGGCATGACATTTTTCACAGCCTTGAGCGCTGTAGCTAGATCAACCTAAGCTTTAGGTGTAGGCCAGACCTCAGGCTTGGTCTACATTTGAAAGTTATATTGGCATAGTTACATTGGTCAGGGATGTGGAAAAACCCATACCCCTGACTGACATAACTATGCCGACATAACCTCCTGCGTAGATTTATTTATGTTGATGGAAGAGTGCTTCAGTCAATATAGCTAACGTCATTTGGGGAAGCATGGGGAAGCAGTTTTCCTTCACTAATGGAAAACCCCCTTCTGTCGTAAACAGGGCTTTCTGGCACAGTCTCTGTAATGTAGACATGCCCTCAGAGATGCAGATCCCCACAGCTGTGAGTTGTTACCAGCAGTAATGCCCTGAGATGGTTCCTCCACCTCTATGTACAGTGCTCAGGGCAGACACTCGCCCGTATGTACAGTACTGGTAAAAAGCTGCATAAGTGAGGTGCTTAGATATTGTACTGGAGTCTCTTGTGGTAGACACAAAGCACATGGGTTTAGGGTGCTGAACTGGGGTATAACTGATAGGAATAATGGGGTGAAATTGAGCAAAAAGACAGTGAAGTGGGGTGAGAACTGTGGAGTAATTTCCAAGGGGATCTGTGGAAGCCCCGTCACTTGAGTCAGTTATAATGAGGCTGAACATTGGAGAATTTAACCACCATACAGGAGGTTATGGGGTAAGGAGCAATCCTGTCTGGGGAGTTTAACGACCCAAAAGATCTTTTTTCCTTCTCTATTGGCTGCCTTTATCCTGTCAGAATGGAGAACCAAGAACACATTTTTCACCTTCCTCAGTTTTGTTTTTAACTGAGCCATTTTGTAATTAGAGTCAAATAAATGGCAAGGACCCTAAGGTTATGTGTACACTAGGTGTCTATTCTAGGAGTTCTTTACAAGTATAAGAATACCACTATATTGTGGACACTTATATAGGCAAAGCTGCCCTCTGTACCAGTACAGGAATACCACCCCCAGGAGCGCAACTAGCTATCTTGGTAAAAGTGCAGTAGTGTTGCCAATATAACTGTATCTGCATTGGGGCTTCTGCCATCACAGCTCTCTATCAGGGATCACACCCGGAGCGACATAGCTTTGCTGGCAGAAGTCTGTAGTGTAGACACAGCCTAGGTGTGAGTGGCAGTGTCCAATATTCCCATGCCCTGTCATGCTTTCCTCCTGAATTGTAATGTGTGTGCAATGCATGCATATGCATTATACACTTCTCTTTTTTTCCCATACAAATGACACAATGACCCATGCAGTTCTGACAAACTCTGGTGCTCAAATATCACGAGACAGCCCTCCAAACCATGAGATTGACTTAAAAATCAGGACATTTATGAAAACTTAATACATTTTGGATTCTTTTTGCTTTCAGGGGTTTGAGAGTTTAGTCTGAACTTGGGTCACGTTTTCAAGCTTTTCTCTGCAACCGTGAGAGCTAGAAACTTCCTTTTTTATCAGATGCTGAGAGTCCTACATAATAATCTGCTGCAGGAAGGGGGGTATAAGAGTAATGCTCTATATTGTGAGACGGGTTGAAACCCTGAGAGTTGGCACCACCTCCCATCATGGAACGGTGTGGTCTGAGTACATTAGTATTGATTTGTTCAGCACTGGCAATATGCTTGGCTCTGTACAGTACCCACAATTAAAGTTTGTCCCTTGCCCTGAAGAGCTTTAGAGTGTGAAAGTCCCTCGGCAAAGGGGAAAAAGTTGTGTTTTCACCACATGGTAGCTAACAGGGAGAAGACGTTTAGGGTCTGGCTACACTGCAATTAAATGAGTCTCTGAGCCCAGGTCAGCTGACTCAGGCTTGCGAGGCTCGGGCTGTGGGCCTCAAAATAGCAGTGTAGACATTCCCACTGGGGCTGGAGCTCGGGCTCTGAGACCCTCCCCATCATGGGCCTGAGTGAGCCATGGCCCTGCCATGGGTCTGTTGGTGCAGTGTGGACATACCCTTAGTGACCTGTAACACGTGCTAAAATTACAGCAGTCTTGTCCCTGCTAGGATGTTACCATGTGTTAGTTACTGCGTGTCAGCTACCACATGGTAAGCCCCTTCTTTATTTTTCTAGTAGGAGTGCCCATTCTGTAGATCCCTTGTGTGTCCCACAACACACATACATCTATGCTCTCTCTAGTGTTCCCATTTACATCACTGTGGTATCAGGAGCCTGCCTTCTCTTCTTATTGAGAAGTTTTATTCTTACCTCCCTGGGCAGCACGTGCCATTTCTTTACTTAGGCTCTGTAGTGTAGACACAGCCTATTTCGCCTTGGCTATACTGGCCTGGCGCTGGAGCGTAGCTGCAGGGATTTTCTGCCAGTTTAGGAACACCACCTCCCTGAATGACATTAGCTGTGCTGCCAGAAGCACTCTTCTGTCCACATAGCTGCAGCTACACGGAGGGCTTTATTGGCATAGCTATATCACTGGAGCATGTAGTTTTCTCCCACAGCCCTGATAGCTGTGCTAACGTAAGTGCAGACCAGGTTTTTAAATAGTTTTTCATTCTAATATTCTTGTTGGGTGTGGGAGGTTGATACTTCGGGAGTAGGCAGGGCAGGCAGGAATTGACAGCATTTGCCACCATTGGTCAGTGTTTTCTAGCCCTTTCTTCTGGGGTTCTTGACCTGCCTGGTGTTTTTTCTCGTGCGGGTCTCAATGAGAACCTGTGTGTGACAGAGAGTGACGTGTGTGCATTAGCCCTGTCACTACACTCTTTGTATTGCCTTGATTACCCAAATGTGTATCCTCCAGAGTCTTCCACAGGACATAATGCTATGCAAATATTTGTCTGTTTGCTTTTAATGGCTGCATTTCACATATTTCATAGAATCATAGAATATCAGGGTTGGAAGGGACCTCAGGAGGTCATCTAGTCCAACCCCCTGCTCAAAGCAGGACCAATTCCCAGCTAAATCATCCCAGCCAGGGCTTTGTCAAGCCTGACCTTAAAAACCTCTAAGGAAGGAGATTCCACCACCTCCCTAGGTAACCCATTCCAGTGCTTCACCACCCTCCTAGTGAAAAAGTTTTTCCTAATATCCAACCTAAACCTCCCTCCTTTCCTCTTGTTCTATTCTGATTTGAACCCGCTATGAGAATTTAGAACATAAGAACGGCTATACTGGGTCACACCAATGGTCCATCTAGCCCAGTATCCTGTCTCTGCCAGTGGCCAGGTCTGGAGCTTCAGGGAGAGTGGGACACTCATTCTTGCTACTCTTTTGGAATTTCTCAGCCTGTCCCTTGAATCATGGGCAAACCCCTCTACTCTCTTCAGTCAAGAGGATGGGAATGCATGTTTTGGATTCCTGTCTTTCTAGGAAGTTATCCTGAAATGCCATTATTGGAGAATAAGAGTAGTACAGGAAACGTGGCATAGAAATGCAGGCAGCTGTCTCCCTATACAAGGTTTCTGATACTTTAAAATGGGAAGGTATGTGATTCTAATGGGCTGCTGTTGGATTTATGCAAATTTATGCAAATTTACAATATTCTGAGCTTTTGTTTGTTTTGTTTAGCAGCTGTTGGCTGGTTTGGAGCAAGATGAGTATCAGTCAGAGGAGTGCTTCTTCCTGTGTCTAGAACAGTCTGGTATGCTGGGAGTCACTGGAGAGAGGAGGAGGAACATTGCCAGCAGCAGTGTGTCTTTTGGGGAGGGAGCATGGAGTGTCCTTTCATTAAGCATCTTTCCCAGGCCCCGGAGAGAAAGAGGGGGAGAAAGTGAGGAGAAGGGAGTGGGATTAGAAGTGAATAAGGAAACCTGGTCATACAGCAAGGGGCATTTGTTTAGAGGAAGTTGCCACTTCTGCCCCTTCCATTTCAGTGGCTGGTTACCTCACGAGTTAGAGCAGTCCATAGCAGCACAGCCATCACAACCCTGCAATGGGTGCTTCTGGAGGGAGAATTTATAACCGCACATATCGTGCACGACTGCCTGGCCTAGGGTTTTTCTTTAAATCTCCCACCATTGCACTGATGCTGCCGGTAACAACGGCAGGAGTACTGATGTAGGCAACTCACCAGTGTTGTAACAATGAAGACACTTGGTCTAATTAGAGTTGCCAACTTTCTAATCGCACAAAACCGAACACCGCTGCCCCACTCCACCCCAAGGCCCCTCCCCTTCTCTGAGACACTGCCCCCGCTCACTCCATCCCTCCTCCCACTGTTGCTTGCTCTCCCCCACCCTCACTCACTTGCTCATTTTCACGGGGCTGGGCAGGGGGTTGGGGTTCAGGAGGGGGTGAGGGCTCCAGCTGGGGGTGTGGGCTCTGGGGTGGGGCCAGAAATGAGGGGTTCAGGGTGTAGGAGGGGGCTCTGGGCTGGGGCAGGGGGTTGGAGTGCAGGGTTGGGGGTGGGGCTGGGGATGAGGAGTTTGGGGTGCAGGAGGGGGCCAAAGGGTTTGGATTGTAGGAGGGGGCTCTCGGCAGAGGCAGGGGGTTGGGGAGTAAGGAGGTATGGGCTTTGGCCTGGGAGCGGGGCCATAAATAAGGGGTTCAGGGTGTGGGAGGAGGATCTGGGTTGGGACAGGGGGTTGGGGTGCAGTGTGTGGGGGGCATGTGGGCTCCAGGAGGGAGTTTGGGTATGGGAGAGGGGGTCAGGGTTGGAGCAGGAGGTTGGGGTGCGGGCTCCAAGAGGGAGTTTGGGTATGGAGGGGGGCTTAGGGCTGGGGCAGAGGTGCGGGAGGGGGTGCGGGCTCTGGGAGGAAATTTGGGTGTGGGAGGGAGCTCAGGACTGAGGCAGGGGTTTAGGATGTGGGGAGCAGGTTCCGGGCGATGCTTACCTTGGGGGGGGCTCCCCAGAAGTGGCAACATGTCCCTCATCTCCTAAGCATAGGGCAGATCAGTGGTCTCTGCGCAGTGCACTCTGCCTCCACCTGCAGGTGCCACCCCTGCATCTCCCATTGGCCGCAGTTCCTGACCAATGGGAGCTGCAGAGCCAGTGCTCGGTGTGGGAGCAGAGCACAGAGTCCTCCTGGCCGTCCCTCCACTTAGGAGCCAGAGGGAGATGTTGCCGCTTCTGGGAGCCATGTGGAGCCAGGTATGGAGCCTTCCAACCCTGCCAACCGAACTTTTAATGGCCCGGTCAGCAGTGCTGACCAGAGCTGCCAGGGTCCCTTTTTGACCGGGCTTTCCAGTCAAAAACTGGATTCCTGGCAACCCTAGGCCTAATCTGGAGCTCTCAGGGATGTAGAGCCCTGAAGAGAACAGATATATGCAAGTCTGCATTGTCTGTTTTGTTCTACAAATATTGTAAAGGTTCAAGGGATTGTAGTGCTACTATCTCTGGAGAAATTGGGTGCTGTCCTCATAATTTGTGTGAATCCAAGGGAATGCAAAAAAAAAACCCAGCCCCGTCCCCATTGTCTCTGTGTGAAACTTAAAGGGGACATTTAGGTAGACAATCCGTGTCCCTGCAATTTAGGGACACTGTGGCCAGCACTTCCACACTTGCAATAGGTGTCACTGGGTTTTAATGCTGTGGTTGGGAGCTTTAGACCTTATATGGAAGGTGGCACCTTACGCAGTCCAGCATCACTTCACTCAAGGCAAAGACATTATTAGTTCAGTGCAGATCTGGAGGAAAGTGTTTCCCCATTGATCACCCACACTGCATCCAGCAGCACCTGGGTGTTCCTAACAGGTTTTCTATTGATCTCCTAGCCTGGTTCTCTGGTTTGAGAGTGCAGAGGAAGTCCTGGCTCGAGGTGATGTAGGCTGCACACAGCTACCCTGAACCTCAGCTTGAATCAGCATACGTTCTGTGAGATACCCGGGGTGGGCTGGGGCTTCCATTCTCCAGCTCAGCTGCTGTCTCACTATATGTTCTGGGACAAGAGGTTGAATCTCTGTAACTTGGGGATGATAATGCTGCTCTCACACACACACCAACACCCTGCGAGGAATGCATTGAGATCCACGTGGCTGGGATGATGTAGGAGCCGAGAGTTAGTTATTGGTACATCACTGTGGTGTGGGAGTGCTCGCTTTCTAGGCAGAGGGTATGTCTGCACTGTGGCTGGTGATTGCAGTACACATAGACACACCTGCACTAGCTAGCTCATGTACTGCTAGCAGTAAACAGACTTCATTGCCACCTATCTGCCTGAGTAACTACCCAGGCACCCTACACCAAAACCCATGCTGCTTCTGCTTCGCTGCTGTTGGTACTTCTGATTTAAGCTAGCTCAGGTATGTTTACATGTGCTGCAATCACCCGTTCCCCCGATTGCAGTGTAGACATACCCAGAGATAGAAGTCATGTTTAACCCTGTGAGGGAAACAGTTCAGGCCGTATTCCCTGCGGCCTAGCATAGAGGTGCATTTTGATTGAGCACTTGGCACGGGTGAACCCTAAATCACTGCACTGAGACTGAGAAAACAAAGTGTGTTTTAAAAACAACCCACAGCCTTGATGGTGGTGGGGAACCCATATAAAGATACCCGGGCCCAACAAAACTGCTACTGTTCTGATTCAGTCTTACAGGGCAAAGGCTTGTTCAGCTGCGAGCACTCGGACGGCTCGGTGAAATACACTGCAGGCTTTCTGTATGTGTATGTTCACATACAGTTGGTAGGAGAAAATGCAAGGGAGGTTGGAAAAAGAATGTGTAGCTGGGTTGAGTGGCTGCCCCCCCAGGGCCTGGAGCTTGTTAGATCTCCCAGCCTGCTTCTCCTCAAGGATAAACAGACCCCCACACGAAGACCCATGCAAACACTGATAATTTCCCCAATTCCCTGACATCACCCTATGCTGTAACACTTAGGAGGGGAGGAGGAAAAGGAGAGAGTCCAGCAGCTGTAAGATGTTTCAGTCCCTTTGTCAGCTGGAACAGGTGGGTTTGCCACTGGCTGGACTCTGCATAAGCAAATGAAAGAAGGAGCTGGAGGCTTGGGTGGGAATGGAGATGGAAGGGTACATTCATACTAGTTAGCGTCGTAATGGTTGGCGTGTGAGTTAAACCCAGGATGCCATTGGCTTGAGCAGAGGCAAGCAGGTGTAGACCTCTGCCATTGTTATTTGTATCTTGGCAGCACCTGTAGCTCCAGGATAATGATATTACCTGGCTCTTGTATAGCTCTTTGCATTGATGGCTCTTATAGGGCTTTACAAAGGAGGTATCATTACCCCCATTTTACAAATGCACAAAGTCCCTGGGCAGAAGGGACCACTGTGATCAGCTAGTTTTACCTCCTGGATGACACAGGCCAGAGACCTGCCACAAATCACCCCTAGAGCGGATCTTTTAGAAAAACAGCCAATCTTTATTTAAAAATTGTCAGTGTGGAGAATCCATCATGGATCTTTGTGAATTGTTCTAATGGCTAATTACTCAGACTTAAAAATGTATGCCTTATTTCCTATCTGAATTTGTCTAGCTTCAACATCCAGCCATTGGGAAACTGAGGCACAGAAAGTGGAAGTGAGTTACTTAAGGTCATCCAGCAAACCAGTGGCAGAGCCAGGAACAGAACCCAGGTCTCCCAAATCCTAGTCCTGTACCTTAACCATGTCATTAGGCCACCTAACTATTCCGCAGGCAAGGGTGGACAATCAGGGCAGTTGCCCTGGGGGGTGTCAAATTAGCATCTGGGGAGCTCCACATCACTGTGCTGGTCTGCTTGGGGGAGGGGAGGGGAGCACTGAAAACATTTCTTTTCCTGGGCTGCAAACCATCAGGGGCTGACCCTATCTCCAAGGGGTTTCATTAGACTGTTACATGCTGGTTTGCAGTTGATCCTGGCAATGTAGAGTGTAATGTGCTCACTTCTCTTCTGATTCTGTGTAAATGAGGCACGTAACATAAAAATTGAAGTGAAGCTACATCTGCAATCAGAGTATTAACCCCTAGAATGCTGGCATCTTTGATACGGCAGACAGATGAATGCTTAGGAGAATGTAAAACCAGCACCCATATCATTCAGGTACACACTGGATCATAGACTCCAGCACACAGAAAACACCATGGGTTCCTCCATGAAAAAGAGCCAGAATCTTCCTTTAATGTCTTCTCCAAAAAACAGACCCTTCATCAGCACAGCCCTGGGATGTAGGCTCAGTACTGGCACCGGTGGAAAAATGTTGCCTATTGAATTGTCAGCACCATTCCAGGCTTTTCCCTGGAAGTCTCCCATCCTGGTGCAGATCTACCCTTAGCAGGACTGTCCTCAGCTAATGAGATAGCAAGTCCCTGCTCATAAGGTGTATCACACAGGAGCATATGCCTTTTCCAATCACTGGCACCTTCTCTGCAGCATCAGTGTCCTTTCTCCCCACATATTTCCCAAATCCTGTTGCCTGGGAGGTGTTAGACTTGCCAGCCTAACTGCACGTTCCTTTATGACCTCACAGCTGTTGCGACAGCAGAGCATGGCGATGTCAGTGCTCTGGAAGCTTGGAGGAGGAGCTGCCTGCCAAGAACGAGCATTCAGCCAGAGGAATGGCAGCGCCGGCTTCAACGGGAAACTATTTAACTGAATCATAATGGAGGGAAGTCAGAAACTTAGACTACATTAAAGATAAACTGCTTTAGATATAATGGGTTTCAATGGTTGCTTTTATGCTTTTAAGCTGGCCAGTCTCCAGACGGTGAGAGTAGTCAGCCGAGCAACTAACTGGTCCTCCAGCAGCTCCACGTGCCCGTCAGAGAGAGAGAGAGACTGCAATGCGGAGAAGATGCATTTTTGTGGTTCTTGTGGTGCTGTGTGGTTTTGGGGGAGGGGATGGGGAAGGGCGACCATGGCTTAAACATGCAGTATCTGGGATGTTTACATTGGGATGGCTTGCAGCTCTGTCCTAGCGCCCTGAGCTGTGGCATGCTGCTCACAGACCAGCGGACTTGCCTTAGCTGGTGAAAGCACTGATAGCCCCCGTGCCGTATTTGCACCATTTTCCTCTCTGTTTTGGTGGGAAGATGCAGTGTAGGGTGGAGTCCTTTGTATCCCTTCCCAATGGAGATATCTTTGGCTGCTGTCTGGAATCGCATGCTTACAGCCTAGGATAAGATGTTTCTCAGCTAATGCATTTTCTTTAAGATGCCAAGCAGACGAGAGCGATGGGGCAGTGAGCATCCTAAGGGTGCATTCGCCACCTGGCTCTGTGTGTGTCTGTACACTGGCAGAGGTGCAATACTCCAGCTTTCCTTTAGCCTTGTTTTTAAGTGTTGCTAAAATAAAATGTTTGCTGCTTCGGCTGGAGGCTGCATAAAGGCATCTTTACCCTGACAGCAAACCCATGGTGACAGCTACCGCGAGGGGTGAGATTAGAAACAGATGAAGCCCCCTCTTTCCCAAATCTAGATGAGCCAGAACAGCCCTCTGGGGGGGTTAATTGTCTGGGAATGACTTGGGTATGATTCCCATGCCTGCCCACTCTGCCCCAGCACCATGTGCATATCCAAATGAACGGTGAAACCCTTGAGGAAAGAGGTGCCAGTGAAAGACACCAGGGTGCTGGGTGGGGAATGGCAGAGCTGGAGCATGCTGATAGGTGAAGTGCTGCACTTGGAGCTCCCAGAGAGATCCCCTCCCTCCCCCACCCCTACCAGTCCCAGCTAACTAGAAAAGACATCTTTAATTAGAAAAAGGCAGCTCGTAGTATGTGTGGCGCCTGCTTTTAAAGGGCTTTGCGTGTTGTCTTCGTTATGGGTATGAGAATCCAGCTCGCTCGTTTTGTCTTTTAAAACAAATTGAGGACACATTTCACACATCAGGAGCTACAATGAAATATGGCTGTGGGACACGCTTGCCCGGCGAGCTCCTTTGCCGGATATGCTTGGGCCCTCCTTCCCCTTCCCCTGGGAATGGACCCCCCCACCATGGGTTTCCAGGTGGCACTGCCTGTCTCCTCACTGCACACTTCCTCTTGAGACTCTCCCTTAGCCTGCGTGTCCTCTCGCTTGTTCTGGCCACGCACGGGTGTCCCTCCATTGGCATCAGTGGAGTTACTCCAGATTCAGGGCCATGTGAGAGGAGAATCAGGTCCCTTTATTCCCGCAGGCTGCCCATGCCATCCTGGAGCCTGCTTCTGGGCACCACAGTCAGGTCCCCTGGGCTAGTTCTCCCCTCACTGCCTCCTGTGTAAATTGGCAGCAGCTCTATTGAAGTCAGTGGGAGTCATATTGAGGTAAGCCAGGAGGGTCTCAGGCTTCCTCTTCTCTCTGGTTTGTAAGTGCTAACTCTCCCTCTAGAAAATAATCAGATCCTGCTCTCCGAACCTGCCCGTTTGCTTCTGCCTAGCCTTCTCCCTCTAGCCTGTCAGCATCTCATCGTTCCCTATTGACCTACCAGAGCGACATGCGCTAGCTAGCAGTGGTAACCTCTGCAGTGCATTTATATTTGCATGGATGTGATCCTGTTGCAGTAATTTTGTAAGCAAGACGCTGTGGTGAAATAAATCCTGGTACCCTTGCAGAGGCTGTCCCAAACTTCTGAGACAGATGGGGGTGGGAAGGTGGACGTGACCTTTGCAGCAGTGGTGAGATTCCCCCTCTGAAGCTTTGCTCTGAGTGACTTCGGTCTGTAAGCGGCGACACTAAAGCAGTCAGGAATAGACCAGTGGCAATCTGGAAATTCCACTGGGGCTGACAACTGCAGCTGAGGATGGCTTGTAAAGCCCACCGTGCTTCTGAGGAAGCTTTGAAGGGAAACAAATGCTGTAATGTCCTGGGATTTCTAACTTCAGGCAGTGTCTCAGGGGATTAGGCCATTGCTTGGGAGCCTGCCTCTCCACCCTTACTTCAGAGCAGCTCGTATTTTTTTCCGCCTCTGGATTCAAACTCCCAGGAGAGGTGCCGTTTTGGGGGATGGGGGTTGTGTTTGGAGGGGAGGCAGGTTTCTGTGAAAAGTCTGATGTTAGTGTTTTGTAGCTGGTGGTTAGACTCGCTGTTGTGCTGGAGTCATGCAAACAGCTGCCCCGTGGCGCTTAGCTAGAATCCAGGAAATTAGAGCTGGAAAAGATCTATGAGGTCATTGAATCCAGCCCCCTGCCAATGCAGGATTGCTTCCTGCAGTACGTTTTATGAACTGGAGACTACTATGCACTGGGCTTTGCAGAAGGATATTGAAGGAGTAGTGAACAATCCTGGCTAGAGTTACTCTCTTGAGGCCAAAATGCTGAGGTGATTTAGGGTATTCCAAGCCACCTCTTGGCCGCAGCCCTTTAGATCTGGAAGGTGGTACCTGGCCTGTTGAAGTCAGGTGGGGAGCAGAAACTGGGGACCAAACTACGTAGCCCGACTCGTAGTTGGTTTCTCTGATGTTCCCTGGTTAATGACAGGCCTGCATGTGTATCAGCAGCCTTCTAAGCCTGTCTTCTGGTCTGAGAAGCCTCCCATTGTTGCTAGCCTCGCTGCAGCTCTCAGCAGTCCAGGAACACTTTTTGGAGGCCCGGCTGCTGCCACCAGGGCTCTTCAGCACTCTGAACAGGGTGAGCCAGGGCTGGTGGCCAGGAGAGCCTTGTTCACATTAGGTACTCCCTGTGGGGCTCCCATTATTGGTACAGCTTCGCCAGGGTTCAGAGGAAGGCCTAGTGCAGTGGTTCTCAAACTTTTTTTTTCGCGGACCACTTGAAAATTGCTGAGGGTCTTGGCGGACCACTTAACGATCTTTCCAAATGTTGTATGTACCATTAGCTAACTATTGTAAAGCGCTTTGGATAAAGGTGCTATAGAAAAAAATTAACATTTTTTGTTCTACAAATAAAAGCACATGTGCCCTCTCTCCCCCGCCACGGCAGCCCCTGAGCTGGGGCTGGGAAGGAGCAGGGGGTCTCTCCCTCTCTCCCACACTGTGGCAGCCTCCAAGCTGGGGCTGGGAAGGAAAGGGGTTTCTCCCCCACAACAGCAGCCACAGAGCTGAGGCTGGGAAGAAGGGCCATCTCTCCCCGGCAGCCGCAGCTCTGGAGCTGGGGAAAGTCGCCTCTTTCTCTGGCCACCGCATCCCTGCACATCCCAAATTCCCCCCACCCCTTCTTCTCACCCCACTGCCCCCTCCCACCTACCCCCTATTCTCCCCAAGGCTACCATCTCACCTTACATGTGCATCTTCTCCAGGGTTCAGGCACCTAATTAGTGGAGCCACACTAGGTGGCCCTTCATTCTCTCGTTTGTGGCTGCTCAGGCGTGCACCTTAGAGGGAAATGTCTGTGGACCACCTGAATTTTGAGAACTTCTGGCCTAGTGTGTGACCACCTTTGGCTCCTCGGGACGGCTACTGGAGTACCCAGACATGGGAGTCACCTTGTTGCCTCCAGCGTAAGGGAAGTTTTCCTATGGTGGCTGGCTCCCTGACACCACCAGTCTGTTAGCCACTCAAGCCCTCTCCTCCAGACTATGCCAGCCCTGGCTTTGCCCTGCAGGTTAACAGGGGTGTCCCGCAATTCCCGAATCCCTTGGAATCGTTCCCCTGAGATATCCATCCCTGGCACAGGCTCCTCACAGAAATTTCAGATGCTTTGCTCCAAATGATCTGTCTGTCCCAGTTTATCAGTTTGACCTTAAACCACTGCTCCTGTATAATACATAGCGCTTGTGAGCACTTATCTCAAACAAAAGGTTTGTTTCTGAGAGACTAGAGATTGTACTAGAAAAAAGAGGGATGGAAACAAATGGTTACAATGTAAAACAAAATCATGACCCACAAACTAGGGCCTGTGTGTTAATAGAGTAGGTCCTTCCATCCCAGAGATCAGCCTGTTGCAGGGCTGGCTGGCTTCACAGGAGCCCAGATCCCATCTTTCATGACATCCCCCCACCACTAAAGAAGAGGTCTCCTCAGTGAATGGATGTAGACCTTTCTCCACCCTGTCACGTGCTGAATCAGTCTTTTCTCTTTATTCACAGACAAGGCGACCCCCCAGTCTGTTTGTAATGCTTCTTTTTTAGCTCCAAGTGGTTGCAATTGTTTGCCATTGTCTTTCATGGTGTTACCATTTTCAATTGCCTGTTCGGAGATGGGGCAAGGGTGGACAACTGAGCCTTGCATTACATCACTGCTTACCCAGGGAGAGGTGACAATTCGCCCCTGCTTGAATGGGCCATCACCAAGATATATGATTCCCAGGTGACTAACTTTTATTCCAAATTCACAAGGGCATAATTTTCCTTATAGTTATATTATTTTTTAAATAGTACCTGTACACTCATCTTGCCAAGCTTACGAGTATTGATAAGTTACAATAGGGGTTCTCAAACTGTGGGTCAGGACCCCTCAGGAGGTCACGAGGTTATTACATGGGGGGTCACAAGCTGTCAGCCGCCACCCAAACCCCGTTTTGCCTCCAACATTTATAATGGTGTTAAATATACAAAAAAGTGTTTTTAGTTTATAAGGGGGTGTCGCACTCAGGCACTTGCTATGTGAGAGGGGTCACTAGTGCAAAAGTGCTTTCAGTAGCGACCTCACATGCTACCCTTTATGCATAAATACAGTGAAAGTAGAGTATTGGGTGTAGTGAGTTTGTCAGGTCTGGCACAGAAGTTGCTTGTAAAGAACAGTGAACATTTTGCCAGTAGGCACCAATGGGCCTCTGTGTCACACTCCTCACAGTGGAAAGCTTAGTAGAGGGAGAGCTGTAGGATGCTTCATATGTAGCCTTCTGTCTTTGTACCTGTAATAAATGATCTGGGGCAAGAGGCTGAGAGTCAGATCCTAAGCTGGTGTGAACAGGCAAAGCCCAATTGATGTTTGTAATCAAGGAAGGGAAAATGTGAAGGATAGAGATGGGGTGGGGGGAGAGGGGAAGGAAAAAGAGGCCTGTGTAATAAGCATTGTGAACTCTTTGCTGGGGGGTGACAGGACACTGCTGTGAGGAAAGCTCACGCTGCACAAGTTCTGGCTGGTATGGGCAGGGCACTGCTGTGAGGAAAGTCCACACTGCAGGAGTTGTGACTGGCATGAACTGGGCATTGCTGGGAGGAAAGCTCACTCGGTGGGAGTCCTGGCTCACACCAGCAGGAAAAGCATTGCAGAAAGAAGTTCGCTGTATTGTGAAGCAGCTTCATGCCCCGTTGTGCCCTGGTCTAAGAGCATCAGAATTGTTGAAGCCTGAGAAAAATTGTAGCTCCTCTTCCCTCTTTTATAATTCATTCTTGAATGGGATTTAAGGATTCGCTGTAGCATTAGTCTGAATAATGAACAAGGAAGTTTTGCACTAAATGGGAGAGCTGGGGGAGGACACTGAATCTAAGAAATAAATTTCTGTGCAGTAATTTGTAAATTGTAGCTGAGCGAGTCCTGCGTTCTGCTGTGTGTGTATTTCTGCATGTCTCTATTTTCCTCTTAGTACGTGTGAACTGCTAGGTTGTAATATGACTTTTCAAAGTCTATAATGTATTGAATAACAGGGCAAGAACTGGGAAAGGTATTAACTCTTTCACCTTTGTACAACTTGCTAAGATCGGCACCGCAAGGGAAAATAGCCAGCCTTCTCTCTCCTTTGTTTTTTGTCTCACCATCACAGTCTGTGCTTAAGAAGGTAAACAGCAATTATTACATATAATGTAGTAACAAAATAAATATTTACTAAACAAGACATATATACAATAAACTTCACAATCAGTTTTTAGAATCATGCCCCCTTAAAATGCCACTTGTATCTAGGGTGACCAAACAGTAAATGTCAAAAATCAGGACGGGGGTGGGGGGCAGTAGGCACCTATATAAGAAAAAGACCCCAAAATCAGGACTGTCCCTATAAAATCGGGACATCTGGTCACCCTACTTGCACCTGCAAAAAATCAAGTGGTCAGCTGCTGAAAATGAGCTCCCAGTGCTAGGCTGTGGCCAAAAGGGTCAATGTGGTCCTTGGATGCACAAACGGGGATCTCAAGTAGGAGCGGAGAGGTTATTTTAACTCTGTATTTAGCACTGGCGCAACTGATGCTGAAATACTGTGTCTAGTTCTTGAATCTACAATTCAAAAAGGATATGGATAAATCAGAGAGGGTTTAAAGAAGAGCCTCAAGAACGATTAAAGGATTAGAAAACATGCCTTATAGGAATAGATTGAGCTCCTTGAGTCTAGTTAGCATAACAAAGAGAAGGTTAAGGGGTGATTTGATCAGTTTTTTAGTACCCACATAGGGAACAAATATTAGATCATTGTCTCTTTAGTCTAGCAGACAAAGCTATAACACGATCCAATGGTTGGAGTCAAAACTAGACAAATTTGGTTTGAAATAAGCTGTGCATTTTTAACAGTGAGGATAATTAATAACTGGAACACTTTACCAAGGGTCATGGTGAATTCTCCATCCCTGGCAATTTTGAAATCAAGATTGGATGTTTTTCTAACAGATCTGCTCTAAGAACTGTTTTGCAGAAGTTCTCTGGTCTGTGTATGGGAGGCCAGACCCTTCTTGCCTGGGAATCTTTGAATCTGTGAAGGTTGTCTTTCCAGATTCTCTGTGTTATTCAATGGAATCCATCTTTTAGGACATTTTAAGGACCCTCAGGGCTGTAGAAATATCTCTTCCTGTGTGAGATCTGTTTAAAGAGTGCTGCTGCTTTGTCTCTTGGAGAACTTGACTATTTGCTGGCCTTTCATCACAGTGGATTTATTGCTGGGTAGTAGATTATGTACGGGATCATACATGGCACCATCATATTAAATAGAAAATCATATTTTCCAAATTAAAACAGGTTTGTTTTAAAATAGTTAATTTACAAGTAATTTATCTAGGATTCAATTAACCACATTTAAAAACAAAATCAAACTTACCTTTAATTTTTTGCAAATCACAGAACTCACACCTATTGAGATCATGCAAGATGTATTTCCTATATATCACCTGACATCTTCTCCAGGCTGATGGTTCCCAATTTGATTGTTAATTTTTATTTTTTATTGCCTTCAAGACAGGTTTTATCACAATGGAAAATTCTTTATTCATCTTTGTAATTAGCTATGAAGATTATAATATCTTTTCTGCTTACATGGCAGTCTTCATAGCTGATGATCTGACTCACTAAACACCTAGACATTTTCACAGGAAGAATTATAAATAAGGCAGATACCCTGTATGAATCATTGTATAGTTCCTGATACCACAGGCCACACTAGAGTAGGTGAAGAGGAAGAGTCATTCCTTTTTCAGGAACTTGCTCAGAGAAAGGGTCCTGGTTGCACTGTATGTCATGGTAATACACATAGTTATTGTGGGTGGAGTTGCTTTTTCAATGGCTTATAACTTTGCCAAACTTTAACCATTTGGGCTGAATTTTTTTATTATAAGTTTCAGCCAAAACAGTTCAGCCATTTCCAAGAATGATGTTTGAGGAAAATACATAGTTTTGCCATGTTAAAAAAATTCTTAGGACCATTTTGTTGAGAAGGTCTAGTGCATGCGTGCTTTGGAGTCAGGGTTGCTTGGGCAATGCAGAGGATGTCAGTTTAACTGCTGTGGGTGGTAAATGTCCAGGCTTTAATGGCGCCCCCTGCACCTCAGGGGAGGTGGAGAAGGAGTATAAAATTACCTGTCACTTGGATGTCCTGGAAAATCGGGGAGTTATAGGTTTTAAGGCCAGAAAGGACCATCATGATCACCTAGGCTAACTTGTGTAGCACAGGCTAGAAATTTCACCCAGTCAATCCTACAGCAAGTTCATAATCTTACTGCAAAGCAACATAGGGTGTGAATAGAGAACCCACCATGTCTCTCCTTTTGGTGATTGCTTGAGAACAAGGAAAACAGATGAGAAACCATGAGATTCTAGGTCTGCTTGGTACAGGCCAAAGCTAAGAGTTCAGGTAACTTCAGTTCTGATTCACTGAAAAGTGCCAGGATTCAAAGCTGTTTTGGCCAGTGCTTCAGAACAGCTGTAACTACCATAATCTTTGCACTGCTGATGAACATTGGAGATTGCAGGGGCCTGGGAAGTTGAGAGTTGCTACATCATTGGAGCTGTTGCACTTTCTGTGATCACCTGATAGCAGGAAATCCAGACAAGAGGGAAAAAGAGCATTCAGTCACGCCCCCTTGGACAGAGTTTTACAATGTGTGTGGGTGTGCAGTGGGCACCATTGAAGCCTGGACATTTACCACCCGCAGCAGTTAACTCAACCAAGGCATTTGCTGTATTTCCCATTCAAAGTGTGGGGAATACCACAGAAACCAAGGGAAAGACAAATAACATGGTGTGATAAAAGTCAACTTTTTAATGGTGCCCGCTGTGTCAAGGTCTATCATAGAAGCACGACACGTGAGTGCGTGCCAGATACCTCCACATCTTGGTATGCTGGGAGGCATGAGGCCAAAAGTTCAAGCTTTCAACTAGGAGCCATTTTCTCCTCCTCCTCCCACCACCTGTGTGTGTCTCAAGCTCACCCCGAAAGCCTCATTTGTTCTCCTGCCACTCTTGTCTGTGCACCTTCATTCATACTACCCCTTTGCCTTACAACTGCCTCTCTTTGTGCTCCAGCCATCAGCTCTCTTCCCTTGGAAATCCCTCGATAGCGTTAACCCACCAGCTGTCGTCCACACGTTCCTAAAAAACTCTGCTTTGCTTGAGGGTTGGCTCCCCACAGGTGTGCTTCTTTTAGGCTTCACTGCATTGTCTCTTTCTAATGTAAGCACCTTAGGGCAGGGATTATGTCTCCCTGTGTCAGTGCAATACAAGAGCAGCGTCACAGCTCAGTCAGTAACAATCCAAGAACAGCGTGAAATTTTCAGGCTGTTAGAGAAACTCTCCGGACTTCTTGACAAGATCGTTGTGAACCTCCAGGGAGGGCTATACCTGGAGCTCTGCCAGCTAGGGTTCTAGTGTGGAGGCATGGAATATTGGGTTATCTCCTGTAGCAGCCTCCTGGTCCCACTTCTGCCAGTCACATAGCCCTTTAATTTATACTGGGCCCGAGATGTGACCCAGGCTCTTGGGACTTCACCTCTCTCATGGACATGCTGCATGCCCTCAGCCAAGGCTGTTGCTATGATAAAGTTCTTAAGAAACTAGCAAATACTTATTACTTTAAACACTGCCATTTAGCTAAACTGCCCCTCCTCCTCACTGAGAGAGGAACATCCCTCTCTGAAATCTTTGATAGCTTTTATTTGTTCAGTATTTCAGATTCTTGGCCTGCAAGCCAGGCCCTCCCGGCCTACACACTTGGATTCCCAGCATTCTGCCCCTTTCTGCTTTCCTTCATTGCGTTCATTCTTCTGTGCTCACAGCTGTTGCCCTGCCACTGCTGCTTTACCTTTACTCTGGGCTGGGATTTCCATCACTTCTGCCCAGAGTGAGATTCTTGGTAAGTGACCCAGCCTTCCAGCTCCCCTTGTGAAGTCCCATTCTGGATTCCCTGCTGTAATTGTGGGCAGCAAAGAGAATGGCACTTGCAGTGATCACTCTATGGGGTTTTCTGAGAACAAATTAAAGGGATCATAGCCTATGCGGTTATATCGGTTACCTGCCCTGCCAGGGCATTTGCCAGGCGATCAGCTGGGTCTCATCACAAAACTTCTTTTATAAACAATGTAAAGATGTCCAAAGATAACAGATTAGCATTCATGTCAAACGGGACTATACACTAAATCCTTCGGCCTGGGAACATAAGCTGCCAGAGCTGAGCTTTCCCCCTAACCTCAGGGTGGAATTTCCTTTTCTTGTACTGTGGCCCATTTGTTGAGTTTGAAAATATGATGTACGGTTTGTGTTTGAGAAAGTTTTCAGTTTACATTCCATATTCTTCAGAAAGCTGCATGGCTCTTGATGTGTCCACGGAGCGATGTTAATGTGACTGATGTTATCGCAGTAGCGGTATCGCTTTTTATGTTGCTTGCTGCTCTATGGGAACTTTCAGAAACCTATAGACTATGAGGGTGAGCTCCCCAGCTGGTGCACATCAGGTACGCTCCATTGACATCAATGGGCCAGATCCCCAGCTGGTGTAAACCAGCTTCACTCCATTGAAGAAGATGGAGTTAGATCCCCAATTGATGTAAACCACCAGTGCTTTCTGGAAGTTTACACCAGCGGAGGATTACACCAATTACACCTGTGAAGATCAGACCTATGTTTACATGTGTCTGTGTACAGTGTATACAGCCAGAACCGACCCCGTTGTCTCCTGTTTCTCAGAGGTCAGTAGCATCTGCTGCTGTTCAAGGCAGTAATTGGTTGTAGCTGACCTGAGGTTTGGGTTGTGCTCTCCGTGTAGCACTTCATTCTGTGTATACCCTGTTTGTGTGGGTGTTATTTGCACTGGAGTGACAGCCTGCCAGCAGTGTCTGCCTGTAGTGGACACAGCTGGAATCCAGTGTCAGGAGCCGGATTAGTTTAGCTGATTCTCAGCCAGCTTGACTACTGCTAAGTACTGTAGCTTTCTCTCTCTGCGTCTCTCTCTCTTTAGTCTCAAGGGGGAAAAAAAGAAAATATTGGTTTTGTTTTGGCTGGGGATCTGGAGCCGCGAGGAATGAAGGGTGAACCGCAGCTTGGATTACCCTTTTTCATTACAAGACGTGATACTCAACTCTGGTCAGTGGAGGGGGCTGCTCTCTCTTCCCCCACAATAAACAGCATAAAAAAACCAAACCACCCCACAGGAACTCTGCTGAGAGAGGAATTTCTGTTGAAAAGTGGCAACCCACAGGAAAGCTATGCCTGGCTTTGAGGGATTAAGGTAGCAAAGTTATTAGCTCTGGGCAGTAGACAGGCAATGTCTGATAATGGAGACTGCTGATAATGGAGACTAGCAAGAGTAGGGTTGGTGTGTAGTGCTGTCCATCCTTTCCCTGATCCATACCAAGCAACATTGCCTGTTAGTAATGACCCCAAGTCACATTGATTCCAATGAGTCTAGTGTGTGTGAAACCTACTGTTAAAATAAAAGCAACGAGAGTACTGGATAGTTTAGGGAGATTGAAGATGAGACATGGAGCCTTCCATCACTAAGGTACTGATTTCATATCCTGTCTCCAATCAGTGATGAAGGAAGATCTTGTAACCTTCACAATGTGGAATGAGTTAGTTGGTCTCGTTTCAGTTTCCACTAGACAGCTGCCCATGTCAGACAAAACCACCCTCACTAATTGGGTCCCCAGTTGAAAGCCTGAGTAGAACCCAAGGGTATGAATGGGCATCAAAAACTTTCTCTCTTTTCTCTGAGGCCAAGATAAGTCATATCTCTGATCCAGCAGCATTATTGTTCATGACTGAGAAGCTTGGATCTGTGCTTCTGTCTGTTGGATGAGAGATGTCATGGAAGATGAAGGTTTGAAGAGATGATGATTTGCCCAAGGTCTCACAGCTGTTCGGCGGGAAATTTGGGACTAGAACCTAGTCTCCTGAGTTCTAGCCCAGTGCTCTAACCCCTAGGCATGCTGCCCTCAGCTCCTGTGCCTATCATACCAGATTTATATATAATTTACATTTCCTGTTCCAGGTAATCTAGTGTCTCATCTAGAGTTATATTGTGAAACAACCTGCTAGGTTCTGATGAAGCAATGAGTTAGCACAAGCAAGTGTCTGCCTCTGCCTTACTATTGCATCCAGCAGGGTAGACCAGTGGTGCGGTACCTGGGCCAAGTGTGATCCTTTGTTGAGATATCATGGAGGAAGACACAGGCTCAAGACCTTAGAACCCTTTTTCCTTTCTGTCTGTGGGTATGTCCACAATGCGAGTGAAGATGTGTCTGCAACATGGTGCGCACAGCCAATAAGATGTGGTGGCACAAAGTAGGAATCAGAGACTGAATGCCAGAGCCAAGGATTGCAACAGAATTGGAGCCAGGAATCAGAGCCAAAGCCCACAACTGGCTTACCAGGAATCAGGACAATCAGATGCAGGGCTATGTGCAGGGCAGAAGCAGGGCTTGGAGTGAGGCGAGCACATGGAGGCAGAGAATCTGCAGGCTTGTGCATTGAGCAGCTCCAGATCCTCTGCCGCTGCTGAGCTTAAGAGCAATCCACCTAAATACCGTCGCTGATGAGGTGCAGGCACAGACCCTCCATCCTGACACCCAGGCTATGTAGTGGGCTTGCTCTGGTTGCTAGGCCATGCTGAAGCTCATGCTGCTACATCTGTGCTACTGTTGTAACCCAGACTAACTAGATTACAGCTCATCACTTGCAGTGTCAACGTACCCCCAGGCTGGGCTTAGCCAGACAGGGAACAGACTGTACAGTGGGATTTAGGTACAGAGCATGTCAGCAGCCAGACTGTTTTAGGAAGTGCATTGTATGGGAGCAGACGTGGCCCAAAGTCTTCCTCCAGCCCCTATCACTGTCTGGATTGCTACAGCTTGATTTGGTTTGGTTTGGGGTTTGTTTTCCGTTTTCCTTGGTTTCCTGGTCAAGGACAACTGTGAAATTTGATGGTGAGAGACATGATTTTCTTGTTCTCTAGTTGTTGGAGTGAGACATTATTCAGACTCTTTCCCTGCAGCAGGAATCAGATGGGCAGAGATTGGACAGGCTATCTGAAAGTCCTGCTTCATGTATTCCATAGCCAGGCCAGATGGCTCGAAGGTCTCTGACTTTCTGTGCCTTTTTAGAGTCAGAGGGATACAGAGCACTTCTTGTTGAATGCTGGTAACTTTTCCCTTGTGAAATCATAGAATCATACAATATAAGAGTTGGAAGGGACCTCAGGAGGTCATCTAGTCCAACCCCCTGCTCAAAGCAGGACCAATCCCCAACTAGATCATCCTAGTCAGGGCTTTGTCAAGCCTGACCTTAAAAACCTCTAAGGAAGGAGATTCCACCACCACCCTAGGTAACCCATTCCAGTGCTTAACCACCCTCCTAGTGAAAAGGTTTTTCCTAATAGACAACCTAAACCTCCCCCTACTTCAACTTGAGATCATTACTCCTTGTTCTGTCATCTGCTACCACTGAGAACAGTCTAGATACATCCTCTTTGGAACCCCCTTTCAGGTAGTTGAAAGCAGCTATCAAATCCCCCCTCATTCTTCTCTTCTGCAGACTAAACAATCCCAGTTCCCTCAGCCTCTCCTCATAAGTCATGTGCTCCAGCCCCCTAATCATTTTTGTTGCCCTCTGCTGGACCCTTTCCAATTTATCCACATCCTTCTTGTAGTGTGGGGCCCAGAACTGGACACAGTACTCCAGATGAGGCCTCACCAATGTTGAATAGAGGGGAATGATCATGTCCCTTGATCTGCTGGCAATGCCCCTACTTATACAGCCCAAAATACCATTAGCCTTCTTGGCAACAAGGGCACACTGTTGACTCATATCTAGCGTCTTGTCCACTGTAACCCCTAGGTTCTTTTCTGCAGAACTGCTGCCTAGCCATTCGGTCCCTAGTCTGTAGCAGTGCATGGGATTCTTCCATCCTAAGTGCAGGACTCTGCACTTGTCCTTGTTGAACCTCATCAGATTTCTTTTGGCCCAATCCTCCAATTTGTCTAGGTCACTCTTGACCCTATCCCTACCCTCCAGCGTATCTACCTCTCCCCACAGCTTAGTGTCATCTGCGAAATTGCTGAGGGTGCAATCCATCTCATCATCCAGATCGTTAATGAAGATGTTGAACAAAACCAGCCCTGGGGCACTCTGCTTAATACCGGCTGCCAACTAGACATTGAGCCGTTGATCACTACCCATTGAGCCTCATGGTCTAGCCAGCTTTCTATCCATTTTATAGTCCATTCATCCAGTCTATACGTTTTAAACTTTCTGGCAAGAATACTGTGGTAGACTGTATCAAAAGCTTTGCTAAAGTCAAGGTATATCACATACACTGCTTTCCCCATATCCACAGAGCCAATTATCTCATCATAGAAGGCAATCAGTTTGGTCAGGCATGACTTGTCCTTTGTGAATCCATGTTGACTGTTCTTGATCACCTTCCTCTCTTCCAAGTGCTTTAAAATGGATTCCTTGAGGACCTGCTCCATGATTTGTTCTGGGACTGAGGTGAGGCTGACTGGTCTTAGTTCCCCAGATCATCCTCCTTCCCTTTTTTAAAGATGGGCCCTATATTTGCCTTTTTCCAGTTGCCCGCGACCTCCCCTGATCACCATGAATTTTCAAAGATAATGGTCAATGGCTCTGCAATCAAAGCAGCCAACTCCCTCAGCACCCTCGGATGCATTGCATCTGGCCCCATGGACTTGTGCATGTCCAGCTTTTCTATATAGGCTTTAACCTGTTCTTTCACCACTGAGGGCTGCTCACCTCCTCCCCATACTGTGTTGCCCAGTGCAGCAGTCTGGGAGCTGACCTTATCTGTGAAGACTGAGGCAAAAAAAGAATTGAGTACTTTAGCTTTTTCCACATCCTCTGGCACTAGGTTGCCTCCCCCATTCAGTAAGGGTCCCACACTTTGCCTGTCTTTCTTCTTTTTGCTAACATACCTGTAGAAACCCTTCTTGTTATCCTTCACATTCCTTGCTAGCTGCATCTCCAATTGTGCTTTGGCCTTCCTTATTATACCCCTGCATGCTTGAGCAATATCTTTATACTCCTCCCTAGTCATCTGTCCAAGTTCCAACTTCTTGTAAACTGCTTTTTTGTGTTGAAGCTCACCGAAGATTTCTCTGTTAAGCCAAGCTGTTCACCTGTCATATTTGCTATTCTTTCTGCACATCGGGATGGTTTGTTCCTGCGCCCTCAATAAGGCTTATTTCAAATACAGCCAGCTCTCCTGGACTCCCTTTCCCCTCATATTAGCCTTCTCAGGGATCCTGCCCATTAGTTCCCTGAGGGAGTCAGAGTCTGCTTTTCTGAAGTCCAGGGTCCATATTCTGCTGCTCTCCTTTCTTCCTTTTGTCAGGATCCTGAACTTGACCATCTCATGGTCACTGCTGCCCAGGTTTCCACCCACTTCTACTTCCCCTACGAATTCTTCCCTGTTTGTGAGCAGCAGGTCAAGAGGAGAAAGGCCCCTAGTTGGTTCCTCCAGCACTTGCACCAGGAAGTTGTCTCCAACACTCTCCAAAAACTTCCTGGATTGTCTGTGCACTGCTGCATTGCTCTCCCAGCAGATGTCAGGGTGATTGAAGTCCCCCATGAGAACCGGGGCCTGTGATCTGGAAATTTGTTAGTTGTCCGAAGAAAGCCTTGTCTACCTCATCCTCCTGTTCTGGTGCTCTATAGCAGACGCCCACCACGACATCACCCTTGTTGCTCTCACTTCTAAACTTAACCCAAAAACTCTCAACAGGCTTTTCTCCAGTTTCATACTGGAGCTCTGAGCAATCATACCGCTCTCTTACATACAGTGCAGCTCCTCCACATTTCCTCCCCTGCCTGTCCTTTCTGAACAGTTTATACCCATCGATGACAGTGCTCCCGTCATGTGAGTTACCCCATCAAGTCTCTGTTATTCCAATCACATCATAGTTCCTTGACTGTGCCAGGACTTCCAATTCTTCCTGTTTGTTTCCCTGGCTGCTTGCGTTCGTGTACAGGCACCTAAGATAACTAACTGATTGCCCTACTTTCTCAGTATGAATCAGGAGGCCTCCTCCTGTTGCACCCTCCTCCTTGTGTTTCCACCCGGTATCTCGCTTACCTCAAGGCTTAGGTCTCCATCCCCCTGCAAACCTACTTTAAAACCCTCCTCACTAGGTTACCAAGCCTGCCTGTGAAGATGCTCTTCCCTCTCTTCGTTATGTGGCTCCCATCTCTTCCTAGCAATCCTTCTTCCTGGAACAACATCCCATGGTTGAAGAATCCAAAGCCCTCTCTCCAACACCATCTGTGCAACCACACATTTACTTCCACAATTCAGTGGTCCCTACCTGGCCCTTTTCCTTCAACAGGAAGGATGGACAAGAACACAACTTGCACCTCAAACTCATTTATCCTTCTTCCCAGAGCCACAGAGTCTGCAGTGACCTGCTCAAGGTCATTCTTGGTAGTATCATTGTTGCCCCCATGGAGATGTAAGAAGGGGTAGCAATCCAAGGGCTTGATCAGTCTCGACAGATATTCTGTCACATCCTGAATTCTAGCTTCAGGCAAGCAGCACACTTCGAGTCTCTTGGTTTGGTCAGCAGATGGATGACTCTGTCCCCCTTAGGAGGGAGTCCCTGACCACCACCACCCATCTCCTCCTCTTGGAAGTGGTGGTCCTGGAACCCTCATCCCTAGGACAATGCATCCCATGCCTTCCAGTCGATGGGCTCTCCTTTTGATCCCTTCCCTCAGATGACTCTTCCAAACCATGCTCCTCCTTGGTACCTGTGCAGAGAGCCTGAAAATGGTTTCTTACCTCTGTCTGCATTGGGGGTACATAGGTTCTCCTCTTTCTTCTTTTGGAGGTCACATGCTGACAATTTTCTTCCCCATAGAGTTGAATAGATTCTCCCTTTGACCATTGCCCTACTGTCTTATCCACACATTAAAGTGAGCTACAGGCTTCTGTCCTGTTTCATTGCTCCCTCCAGGTGTTAGATAGCAGAGCAGAGATTTGCTATTTATAACTATAAAATTACATGGCACTTAACAAACAGAGTAAAAGGCACATTCCCTGCCCCAAAGAGTTTAGTCTGATGCTTGAGCTATGCTTAAAAGTTAGGACAATATAGCTTCGTTGGTCAGGATGTGGAATATCCACACCCCTGTCCAAGGTAGCTGTGCCGACCTAGCTCCCAGGGTAAGTGTGGCTGTGTCGACAGAAGAATGCTTCTACCTATATAGCTACCATCGTTCAGGGCAGTGGTGTTCCTACACTGATGGAAAATCCCTTCTGTTGCTGTGGGCTGCAGCTACGCTATGAGTTATGCCAGTGCCATAGCTGTTCTGGTATTGTGTGCATAGTGCTGGAGTACCCTGAGATAGCCAAACCCCAATACTGTAGGGAAGAGAGGATTTGGAGAGATAGTGCACAAGGATAAGGAGATGAGAAGGATTCCTGGAACAAGTGGTTTTGAAAGGAAGTGGGGTCATTTGGTGGACAAGAACTCAGATAGTGTTCTAAGCCTCGGGGGAGGGCGGCAGCATGAATAATGGCACAGATATAAAGGAGGATCCTAGCAGTTCCTCCATGTTAGTGTCTCTTTTCCTCCTGCCCTTTCCTCTGTCTGTTCTCAGTTGGGCTTGGGGTGGAGTTGGGAGAGGGGCTATAAGGAAATGTACAAGATCCAGATCTCTTGGAGCCAGGGCCGGCTCCAGGCACCAGTGCAGCAAGCAGGTACTTGGGGCAGCCAACGGAAAGGGGTGGCACGTCCGGCTCTTCGGCGGCAATTCAGCGGCGGGTCCCTCAGTCCCTCTCGGAGGGAAGGACCTGCCGCCAAAGTGCCGCCAATCACGTTTTTTGTTTTGTTTTGTTTCGCTGCTTGGGGCAGCAAAAGTGCTGGAGCCGGCCCTGCTTGGAGCTTTGTCTTTTAAGCACCAGACCATTTGCGGGGAGGGTGATTGGGTGGAGTCAGGAGTACAGCAATTTTCCAAGAAGCAGAATGACAGTATCTGCCTTTAGCTGGCACCCGTCTAGTATAGCCCCTTTTCTTTTGGAGAATGATGGCTAAAACCTGAGACTACCTCCCTGAAAATGATGATGAGGCAAATTGCTTTACTCCTTGGCCTCCGGAAATACTGACTACACAGGGAGACAGCAAGGAAGGAAGGAAGGAAGACAAGACTTGAAACCAGGAAGCTTCTGAAACTTGACCAGCCCTCATTCTGTCACTGCTGAGTCTTTCAGATCTTAACCCTTTGGCTTAGCAGAAGGGAAAGCAGTACAAAGTTGTATTAAACCTGACTCCAGAATTCCTTCTGAGAGCTTGGGCTTAAAGCCTAGCTCCTTAAGCAGTGCCTTCAATAGCTGCAAGAGCCAGTCTCCTTACAGGTGGGATATTCCATTTGTTGGTTTGTCACAACTCTGTGGCATTTTTAGTGTGCTAACAGGTTTATTTTGTTTGGGTCTATTTTGTCCCCTTGTGTCTCCTGTATTAGTCGTTGGATGGAATTGCTACGCATCAGATAGCCACTGACTGTAGTCCTGTCTGCAGCTGATTGGTGCACAATGCAACTCTGGAGGCAGGTGCAAAGGTGTTTTAAAAGATCTTGAACTATCAGGGTCCCGGTCCCGTAATATAAGTCAAAGCAGCTGAATGTGGATGGTGTTGGGATAAGGATTTAACTGGGATCTGTTAGAAGAAAAAATAGCAGGTTGGTGTTCAGCAAAAAGCTCCTTCCTGCTAGGGAACCTCTGAAACTGTTTTGCATGGGCTCATAGACTATGAAATTGGCATGGAGCTACTCTTCACAGGCTTTGTGTTCCTCAGTGATACTTCAGGATGACAGTCTCTTGGCTTGAACTAAAATGGTTCCTCTCCAATCTGCAAACTCATTAACTTGTGCCTTGCCCAAGAGGAGGGGTAATAGTGCACTGAAATGAGCAGTGGAATGCCTTTAAGCAGAGAGATTAGATTCCCTTCTCCAACACCCTCTCTCTCCCATATACTCACCCTCATGAGACTACATGTTCCACTGTTTCTCTGCCATCTCCATAGTATGTTAGTCTCTGTGGAGGGGCTGTACGCTTTCTGCTGACCTTGGGTCTATTAGCTTATAAATTCGAATGACATTCCTTGCCTCATTTGGTGGAGACAAGTGAGGGATGACTATATCTAACTTGAAGTTTTCATATATGTAACGTGGTTTCTAATAGCATGACTTGTTGGATATGCTCTCTCTCTGTGTATATCCTAGTAGTTCCCATGGCTGAAGTTAAGGTTGAATGATTGTGGCATTAAAGTATCGTTTGCAATTTTCTACATTCCAGAGCAGTATCAAGTTTGTGTTGAGGGCTGACTGAGTGCATGCATGTGGGTTTACTTTCCCTGCAAATATCGCAGGAGTTGTATTCATCATTATCATCCCTGGGAGCTCCTGTTAAATACATGACAAGAGAGGCAGTGAATGCCAACTCCAAGGTAAGATATAAAGGCAGGAAGGAATCCTTTCCTTTCAGCTGGCTGGTTTTACAACCAACTGTCACACAGACTGGAGTTTGTTTTTGATTGAAAACGTCATCCCAGTAACATACCTTCATCTTCCCAGAATTTTGAATGATTGAAAGATTGGAATCAAAATAAAAAAAATCACCAGTGGTTTTTGTAACGGGTCGGACTCACCCCTGCGGCGCCTCCTGCTGGTCGTCTCCGGGAATTAGCTCAGTCCAGTATCCGGAGCGCGCTCTGCAGGCCGGTGATCCGCCTGTCTGCTACCGGCCCCCGTGTCCCTCCCAGGACCCCAGTGCCCCTTTAACTGGGTCTCCCCCTCCCAGGGGACCCCCCACCCTACTATCCCCACTTCGCCTCAGTATTGGCTACTGCCCAGTCTCTATCTAGCCCCCGTTCCCTGGGGCAGACTGCAGTATCCAGCACTCATCATCGGCAAAGGGGGTTTGGACCTGCTGCCTTTGCCTACCCCTAGGTTGCCCCCTGCAACCCCCAGTACCTTTTGCCCTGTGCTAGGCCGCAGCCTGGGGTTTTCTAGGCTGGAGCTTCCCCAGCTCCTCAGCCTTTTCCCAGCCCTGCTTCACCCTAGGTACCTTGTCTAGCTCCGTGCAGCCAGGCCCATCTCCCTTTAGAAACAGAGAGAGACTGACTGGGCTCCTGGCTCACAGCCTTTTATAAGGGCCAGCTGTGGCCTGATTGGGGTGTGGCCCAGCTGCGGCTATTTCTCCAATCAACCCAGCTTTGAGAGCAGCAGCTCTCAAGCCCTGCCAAGCCGCTTTTAAACCCCTTCAGACCAGGAGCAGGGGTCCACCCTGCTACAGTTTTATACATTTCATACTCAACCAACATCAAGGATGTAGTTGTCTCCAGAAGGGCTGGCTGCAAACGTAATAGGAAGCCCAGACTAAACCCCAGTTAATGCGGGGGGAAACACAAGAAAAAAGGAAGTTGTTGTTTCTCAGCAGTTAGTACATCTGCTACCCCTTGTGGAGCTGGGGTAGTCTCTGACCAGCCTACTCAGATGTGGCTTTGATTGCTGGTCTCCGTCTGCGCAGCACGTTAAAATAATAACAGCATTGGATTTAGATAGCACATCCATTGGAGGATCTCAAGGTGACTTACAGACGTTAATGAGTTAAGCCTTGCTACATCCTTGTGAGTTTGGTTGGCATTGTATTCTTCTCCCTGTGTTTTCAGCTGGGGAAAACGAGGCACACAGACATAAGTAACTTGCCCAAGGTGACACAGGAGATCTGTAGCAGAGCTGGGCTTAGAACTCTGATCTTCCAGATCCCATGCTCGTGCCTTAACCACCTGATGTTCCTGCCTCAATAGCTGTTGTGCCCCACCTTGAATCTGTACTTCCACAGGCTTCTGATGTTTGTTGCCACTAGTAAATTCAGGAAGGCATCCCTTCAGAGCACACTGTACCATCTCTCCCGTGCCTCGCTTCCATCCGCTCCCACAGCACTCTGCCATGCTGTGTTCAAAGGTGTTTTGTCTGAAACAGATCAGGAAGCTCAGAGACAGGGATGTGCAGAGAAAGGAGCCACAAGAAAACGTGCACAGGGTATACCGTTAGTCTGGGTGGGAGGATGCTTCTGTGTCATCATTTATTAGTAAGGCCAGATGGATGCTTGATTGTAAACATAGGTAAAACGAACAAAGCTTAGTCCCAGTGGGCCAGATCTGGAGGACTGTTACTCCCCCATTAAAGTCAATGGGAAATACAGATGCTCTGCACCACTCAGAACTTGGCCCATTGACTGTAGTGGGGCATTTGCTTGCATAAGGACTGAGAATGTTGAATGTTTTTTTTTATTGAGCCTAAGGAGAGAGAAACCACAGCATAATTACACTGAATGTTTATAAAGATGAGCTTGCTTGTTCCTCCCCTTCCAGCAGTGGAGGGAGGATCTCCAGAGACCCCCTTCCCTGCCCTTAGCATGTCCTGATCAACAGTACGCTAGACCCTCTGATGGGGAAGGGAAGAGCTGGGGTGAAAGCAGAGGGCACCTAAGAATTCAAATATAAGTAGCAGAAATTGACTTTCAGTAGATAAGACTCTGCCATTGGCCTATCAGCATTATTATTATCATTATGATTTTATTTGATTTTCTGATCACTATTTTGGTAGTTCTGACATTTGAGTCTGCTAGACCATAGAGACCTTTGCTTATCCTGCAGTGGATTTTCAGAGGAGAGCTAAGGAGTTAGGCACACACTTTCCATTCAGTTCCAGTGGGAGATGTGCATCCAGCTCCACTGGGGTCCTTTGAAACCCCCAGCGTTATATCCTCTGTGGCGAGCATGATCCCATGGCCAGATTACTCTGCTAGGAGACTTGTTAGATTGATGCATTCAAACATACTGAGAAATGAGCACCCTCCAACTGAAGGGCAGAGGGCGTTGCAGGGACACGCAGGGCCAGGCCCACGGTATTCCCACTTTGTCGTTTGTCGCTTGTAGTACTGGTTGCTGCTATTTATCAGTGCTGCTATTTGTGGATTTAATGTGAACTGCTGTCCGAATAAATAAGATCATTAGAACTGGAGGGAAATCTAATTTCAGATTCTTTTATTGTCTTTTGTCTTGGTTTTAAAATCTCAGTGGTGGTGTTTGACTCACCAGCACAGCCCCGTGGGGAGCTTCAGGCTTCCCCATCTTGTACTGGGTGTGGGTGAAAGAGACCTGCATTGCCCTCGCCAGTGCCAGTCCAGCCAGGACTTGAAGATCACACCAGCAGCACTGCTATCATCATTCCTTCTATCCTCCCATGCAAGACAGCTACTATCCAAAACATCCCCTTTCTAGCATGGCAGGCGAGTGGCCCCTTTTCAGATTGGCACCATAGTGAAAAAGGACAGTGAGAGAGGTACTAGGCAGACAGGTTAGTGATCTCAGAGGCATACCTGAGGGAGCACTATTCGCCCAGAGGAGAAAAGTGTCCTCCCTCCCCATACCAGGGTTCTCCAGAATCCAGTCTCCCGTGCTGCCAGCCATGATGTTGCCTGCTTGGCACATAGACTCTGGTGGGTCTTCTTCCGAATGTCTGAAATCTCCTGGCTTGGGTTTCATAGCTTCTGTATACCCACAGCTCCAATTGATGTCAGCTGGGTGCATGATGCTCACCACTGATGAAAATCAAGCTGTTGGTGCATAGCAACTCTCGTTCATCAAAGGCCTTCTGTTTGTTTTCAAGGCATACTTTTTAAGGTGGCAATGTTTGCCTGAAACACCCCAGTGTAATCCTGCTGGGAAAAAGTTAAGGGAGTTTTCGTGAGTTACTGAAGCAGGAGCCTACTTACCCCACACAGAAGTAAGGGAGGTGGGAGAGGTTCTTTGAGGAGAGAGGATCTAGGGTTTGGGCTGAACATTCCTGAAGGAGGAGTCCTAGGAGCAGCCATGCCTAGGGGGGAGGTTTGAGATGAACTTTTGCTTCGATTATTGTTAATTACTGTGTTAATAAAGCCAAACCTGGGGCAGGAGTAATTTGGGACTTTTACGTAGTACGTGGTCTGTATCTGGAGAAAGGTGTATTTGGGAAACATGCTTGCTTACAGCTTCATGTTTTGGGGATTATTCCATCTCTCCTCCCCCAAAAGGAGATGTCCCTCACTCTCCTCCTGCCCTGAGCATGTGCAGAATGAAGCTGGGAAGTAGCTTGCCCACAAGCTGAAAAGGCATCCAGCCAAGTTTTCCTTGTAACGTTTTCCTTTGATTAAAATTATGTGACTCCAAGGATCTCTTTGTTTTCAGTAATGTTGAGTAACACAGAGGTTTTCCTCCAAAGATGCATGTTCAAGAGGGATATTTAGAAACCCCACACACATCGAAAAGCCTTGTCAGATGGTGGGAATGCTTTGTTACTGCTCTGGTATGCCATTCATGTCAGGAGAATGATTCACTCCCCTTTTACATCCTGGGACATAACTTGGGGTAAACCTCTGGTTTCTCCAAGCTATATCCAGCCACAGAACCAGTGAGATGATCACTTTCGGATTTATGAAGCTTCCTCTGTACACCCCATTACAACCCTGCAAAACCAGGAACTGACACTTTGAAGTTCCTCAGAATGAGATAGATGAGCTCAGAATACAATTGCCATCGGGTTTGCCTAATGCCAAACTCAAGTTCCAGACCCTTGACTCACCTTCCAGGATCTGAGTATGTAGCTCACGGTCTAAACCCAGTTACACCAACATGACTGAGGCCAGGAGAGGAGTGAAGGGAGGAAAAGATGCTTTGGATTTCCTCTCTCAATATTTTTATCTTCACTCATTCTCTTTCATCATTTCTATTTTTAAGTGGGTTTCTTGTGCAGCCTGCATGTGCACAGGCATACGTATTTATAAGATTTTGCTAGCAATAGGGTTTGCTTTAGGTATTTGCAAAAAGCACCTGGAAGGGTCCTATCATAGGTGCCAACATGCTGCTGACTCAGTGCTTTCCCCACGATATTGATTCATTTCTTCCCGTCCCCATCCCCCCAGCGACACTGGAAAGATCAGCTGCCCAGTGGTGCAGCTTTCAAAGAGTGCCCAGCCTGAGTTACCGCTCTCTGCCCCGGCCCATGGGACTCTAGGCCTGAGGATTGGAGTCTTTAGCTCCATGCTGCAGCTGGCACCATATGCACTGGATGGGTGCTACAGCAGTAGTGCCCTCAGGCTGTTGTTCCTCCTGAGCTTCTGCTTTGGGGCCAGTGGATCTAGGTAGCTCATAGACACACTGGCCACACCCCTGGCCTGCCACTACTCTGTCTCCTCCATATCCATGCTTCGCAGGGTCGGGCCTGGTTAGTACTTGGATGGGAGACCTCCTGGGAATACTGGGTGCTGTAGGTTTCACAGCACACAGGGGCTTTGGATCTCAGTGATAAATTCCAGTAGACTCCATCACAGTCTTCTACTGGTCTCTATTGGGGTTCAGTTGGAGGAACCAGTAGATGATGATCACTGCAGTGTTACGAAGCCTACCTGCCAAGTGCAACCAGTAAGAAGCCATTGAAATTTTGCAACTGGGATTGCCACATGGGGAGTCTCCCTTCATGGCTCCTCAGCACTAAGGCCTCACCACCATCTCTGATGCAAAGCCAAGCTATGTCGGCCTGTTACACTATGAATGTTCTGCGGCCTGCAGGAATCCACCCTGAGTGCCTAGATTTTTAACCACATGAGGGCAGCCTTCCAGATATCTTGCTTCCTGTGCAGGCATGCCAGTGGCGTTCCCAGCACCCAGCAGGCGCTCTAGAAGTGGGTGTACTGGACGTTGAGCTTTCATAGGTCGGGTTACACAGGAGTAAGCCTCCCACTGCCCTCATTTATTTTTATTGGTCAAACTATCTCAACAATGAAATCATTTGTAGAAGCAACAAGCTTTGGTCTCTAGAAACACTGAGCTGCAAACTTACAAGGACAACGATTGTATGTTAAATAAATACCAATTAAATATTAAGAAGATATTTGAGGTTTAGCAGCTGCGTAATAACATATAGTTCTTACTGGTTTCAACCTCAGTTCAATATGTTTTTGATAATCAACGGGAATTTAATTAGCATACAATAACTGTCTTATTAAATCTAGAGAGACATCTCATTGCAATGGTTATTGAATGTTAAATAAATACCAGTTGGTCATTAGGAGCATATTTAATATGGCTTCACAGCTATGTAATACGTGCATATCTTATTACATGTCTGCCAAGCCTCAATAAATATGTTCTTAATAATCAATTGGTGTTTATTTAACATATAGTTACTATGCTATTAGAGTTAAATTAAAGCCTTATTTGAGAAAACTTGGGTGACCTAATTTTTTAGACTCAATGGTTCAGTGGGATTAGTGTGCTAGCTGCATTTCTGGAGGCCAAAGCAAAATTCCTGGTTTGGGTAACACATGGTAATAAGTTCAGTAGTCGCCTTCCCTATGGAAGGTTTCCCAACAGGACAGAACCACCGCAGTCTGGCACAACTGTCAGTCTGTTCAGAGGGGCCCTAGGAATGAAATATCAGAGGACTTTCTAGGTCACAACCCACATTTATTGAGAGCTGGAGGGAGATGGCTGGAGTTGGCACTGGAATAGGAGGAGGTGCTGCAGGCCAGGGTGGAGGGGCACTGGCAGAGCTGTGTGCATCGGGTGACCACCCATCCTGAATTGGGTGGGACAGTCCTGAAATGCAGAGTTCCAGTCCTAGCCCCAGGCTGAATGGCTCCGGAACAGCATTTATACCAGATGCCCTGGAGCGCTGCTCTGCGCCTGCCCGAGGCTCAGGGGCAGCACCAGCCTCTTCCTGGTGTGTGGGGGAAGGGGCTAAGGTGGGCTTTAGCCCCTCTCACCACGAGTCCCTTCCCCCTGGTCCTCCTCTTTCCCCTGAAGCCCCACCCCCTGGCCTGGCAGGCAGGGGCGGCTCTAGCCATTTCGCCGCCCCAAGCATGGCGGCACGCTGCAGGGGGCGCTCTGCCGGTCGCCGGTCCCGCGGCTCCGGTGGACCTCCCGCAGATGTGCCTGTGGAGGGTCCGCTGGTCCCGCGGCTCCAGTGGACCTCCTGCAGGCGTGCCTGCAGATGCTCCACCGGAGCCGCGGGACCAGCGGACCCTCCATGGGCACGCCTGCGGGGGTCCACCGGAGCCGCCTGCTGCCCTCCCGGCAACTGGCAGAGCGCCCCCTGTGGCATGCCGCCCCAAGCACGTGCTTGGCGTGCTGAGGCCTGGAGCCGCCCCTGCTGGCAGGAAGCTGGAGCCAGGCTGTCATAAAAGCTGCCCAGGGAGCCTGAGTCACTGCGGGGAGCCCCAGACCCTCCACCTGCCCAGGGTGCTGTGGCCTGGAGGGGGAGCATATGGGCCAGTGGCTGCTCTTGGGCCTCTCTGCCTCAGGCAGGTGAAGGGTCTGGGGCATAGGTGCTGGAACTAGGGATGTTATGATTGCGGCCGCTTCTCATGTCTTGAAGTGGTTTCCATCATGACAGGGTTTACAGTTTGGTCCAATGGCTCTCAGCACCCCCACTACACAATTTGTTCCAGCATCCCTGGTCTGGGACTCCCCACAGCAGTTCGGGCTCCCTGGGTGGCTCTTACCATGGCCCTGTTCTGGCTTCCGGCCTGGCCAGGGGGCAGGATCTCGAGGGGAAAAGAAGGAGCAGGGGCGGGGCCAGGGAAGGGGGCGCATCTCCCACTTTTGCCTTTTGAAAAGATGGTCACCCTGTGTGCATGGGGTCCCAGCACTGGAATGGCAGGAAGTGCCAGGCCAGGATTGAGGGGCATTGGCAGAGCTGTGTGTGGGGTCTCAGCATAGGAATAGCAGCAGGTCCTGCAGGGTGAGTTAGAGTTTCTTGGCAGAGATGTCATTGGGATGAGGATTTGAACAGTGGGGGATCATTTGGGTGCTCCTATTTACTTTTCCTCATAACAGAAATGCACTGAGTCATCCAGCGAAGCGGAAAGGTAGTCAGTGTAGAACTGATACAAGGAAATCCTTTTTTATATACAATGATTAATTAACTTGTGAAACTACTTTGCTGTGAGAGATCATCCAAGAGTGTAGTTGGTTTTAGCAATGGATGAGACATTCATATGGATAAGGAGAACATCCACAGATAGATAAGGTAGAAAGCAAACATATAAGAGATACAATCCCTCATGCTCCAGACCATGGGACAATTGCTAACTGGCGGGATTAGAAATAAACATCCCTTCTGGCTAGGCCATTCCATAATTTTTCATTACAGGGTTTCTTGCATCTTTTTCTGGAGCCATCTGGTGCTGGCTGTTGTTATAGACAGGATCCAGAACTAGGTGGACCACCAGCCGTTCAAGTCTGGGGTTGCCTCTTTTCCTTGATTGCTGAGTGCTAAAACAATGGTGTCCCTTTAGGCACTGTCATCCTAGCCTGGCATACTGGCATGGCAGTTCCTATGTTTACCACAGGTCAGGTTTAGGTCCCCTGGCAATGAAGTCTGTTGTGTATGGGCATAAAACTGGAATAACAGGGTTGTATGGGAGGTCAGGAATAAGATGTATAAGGCGCTGCCATGAAGACTGGCTTGCTGGTAGAATTGCACATGTGATCACCATGCTACAAAATATTTGTATAGCCTTTTGTGAAGGGCTTCACTCACCACAGGTGAGCCTCCGTTTGGCTAGGTCTGGGAATTAGCTCTTGTCCCGTATGGTTGTTGGTTGCTCACACTGTGGTCCCTCTCTCTCTTCGTGACTCAGTCATCTGGCCAGGTCCCTATGCAGTCCCCCTTTCTGGGCTATCAAAGTCCCCCTGGACAAGCTTTCTAGATGTGCCTCAGTTGGTCTCTGGACCTGCTCTGGGTCCTGTGCCACTTCCCAGTGGCTGGTAGGGGAATCTGAGCCCACCTGAACCCCCTGGGACCCTAAGACTAGCAATCCAGGGCTGCTCAGTCTCAATCCCTGTTGTTGTTTCCCTGGGTTCCTTCCTACCCCACCTTTCTATCTCCTGGTCTCAGTCTGGGTTTGTAACTGGCACATCCTCTGCTCTCCTGGCTACTTCACCCCTCTTGGCTTTTTGCCAGACTCCCTAGTCCAGGGTAGGATTCCAAGGCTTATTCTCCCTCTGAATCTCTTCCTGGATAAATTCATGGTGGTTAAGTCCATAAATGGCTATTAGCCAGGATGGGTAAAGAATGGTGTCCCTAACCTCTGTTCATCAGAGGATGGAGATGGATGGCAGGAGAGAGATCACTTGATCATTGCCTGTTAGGTTCACTCCCTCTGGGACACCTGGCATTGGCCACTGTCGGTAGACAGACACTGGGCTAGATGGACCATTGGTCTGACCCGGTACAGCCGTTCTTATGTTCTTATGTTCCTTGTGCCTGTCCTACTCCTTTTCCCTCTGGAGAGTGACTGCAGGCCCCTTCCCTGTAGCCTCCTCCTGCTCTCACTTCCTGGCTTCCTAATCCTGTCCCATCTGAGCTTCTTCTGTAGTTAGGTCCTATCAATGTCTGGCTGCATGTGAGGTTAATTGGCCCCTTCCATACCACATAACACTACTCAATGCTTGTGTGGGGTGCACACACCATCACACCTTCATTGACAAATTCTCTCTCTCTCTAGTGACATCAGCTCCACACTAATAAAAGTACATTTGCACCCTGCCTGCCTTACTGCATAGGAGGGGCCAGACTGGATCAGACCCGTGGTCCATCAGGTCCAGTAGCCTGTCTGTGACAGTGGCCAACAGCAGATGTGTCAGAGAAAGATGTAAGAACCCCACAGTTAGCAGATGTGGGATAATTTGCTCCCCATTAAAGGTTTCATCCCAATCCCTATTAGTTAGATATTGCTCTGAGTCCTGAAGCATGCAATTTGTATCGCTTCCCAAACTGTTTGTTTTGCATTAACTGTTCTAACTCTGGATATTCTTGTTAACTATATAAATGTCCAATCTCCCCTTGAACATTGCTCAGTTTTTGGCCTCCATGGCATCCTGTGGCAGTGAGTTCCACAGGCTAATTATGAATTGACTGAAAAGATATTTATTTATTAGTAGTGAATTTGCTCCCTTTCAGTTTTGTTGATTTCCCCCCTGTTCTTGAGTTATGAGACAGGGAGAACAGAAACTCCCGCTCTCCCTTCTCTATCCCATTTGTTACTTTACCACTTTTATCATATTGCCTCTCATTCATCTCCTTTCTAAGGTACAAATCCCAATCTTTCCAATCTCTCTTCATAGGAGACTTTTCCCAGGCCCCAATCATTGTCATCACACTTCTCTGAACCATCTCTAATTCTGCAGGATCCTTTCGAGATGTGCTGATCTGCTTAGGATGCAGTATTCTAGGTGAGGACACGCTCTCGATTCAGAGAATGCTATTATAATATTCTTTCCATTATTCTCCAACCTGGTCTTTCTGCATCTTAACTTTGGAGGAGCAGCTGTCTTTCTTCCGCCTGCCAGAGCACCACCTCTTGAGGGGTAGATGGATATGCAAGAAGGTATATGACATGGCCTGCCTGTTCTGGTCAGACAATCAAATTGTACGGTACAGCCCCATTTACCATCTACCCAGAAGGAAACAGCAGGTAGACAGTGTGCATGGCTTAGTTCTTTAGATAGTCCAGTAGTTAGGGCACTAGCCTGGGACTTGGGAGACCTCAATCCCCTGCTCTGCCGCAGCCTTCCTGTGTGATCTTAGGCAAATCACTTAGCTGCTCTGTGCCTTAGTTTCCTCCCTGCACCAGGGGGATAACAGCCCTGCCTGCCTTACGGGGGTTGTCAGTATAAATACATTAAAGGGTGTGAAGTGCTCAGCTGCCATGGTGATGAGGACAGGATAAGTGCCTGAGATAGCTTGTACTGGGAAGGCCCCTATGCTTTCTGCGGCATCCTGGTGCTGAATTCAGGAAACTAGGTAGTGGAGGCTGTGACTGAATTAAATGTGGAACAAATAACACCATCGGTGCAGAATCCTGTTGTCTTTATTTTGCTGTGAAATGGAATTTATTTTACACTGCCTTCAGCTTTCCCAGTGTGCAGTGATTCTTTGTCCTGGTGGCTGAGGAGTGGATTGTGGGAGCCATCCCAGGGGAAGCTGGAGGCTGTGACTACTAGGCTGGGGACAGCTGGGGCTTTTGGCACCCAGGAACCGGGTGGGGGGGGGGAAGAGGGGAGAGAAGACAGGACAGGCTGGGTTTTTGACAGCCAGAAGGGAGGGGGAGGCTTTGGCTCTGAGGAGGGGGTGGTTTGCGCCTTCCCAAGAGATGGAGATTGCTTGACTTTTCTAGTGGTGGGTGGGAAATGACTTGAGCTCCTTAATCCAGTGACCAGCTGCCTTAGGTATGAAGTGGAAATGGAATAACCACTGGCTTTGAAAAGGTCCTTTGATGGCAAGATAGTATGGAGATTTGTTTTGGGAAAGCAAAAGGGCTGTGGGGGAGGGTGTGGCTGTGTGTGTATGTATTAAAATTAGGATGCAAATATGTCAAGGGAACCTTTTCAAAATAGAAGTACATAAATTGTTGGGATTTTTTAAGAAAGGAGGAAATTGACATTTGAAAGTGCATTCCCCATGAGATGTGCTGCACCCAGAATAATCCTCCTCGGACTGCATCTTGTTGGGCCTGAGGTTTTGTTTTCTAGCCTGCTTGGGAAAATACAGCTGGAGTAGGAAGTCTGGTGAAAAGCGAGGTTGCCAGCGCATGTCTTTTGCCAATGATTTTGCTGGAAGCCTTTGTGGTCTTTCTTACAGGGTCCTCAGAATGTCCAAGGAGACGAGTGGGAAGAAGCACCATTCCCTCCAATGGCATTTTTTTATTTCTATTGCATTTTCTTTTAATTTGCCCCCTTGTTCTAGTCAACCTGCACAGCCGTACTGACTCAGTGCAGTGACAATACATTGTGCAGGCAGGAAAGTCAGTGATTCATGCTGACTGATGTATGGGGTGAGCCCATCTCCCATGCTCAGTTATTAGTTTCTTCTTGCAGGTGACTCAGGCCCTCCTCACCCCCAGGTAGGAAAGCAAACATGATGACTTTTAAATCAGAATCTAAGAATGGGGCCGCTTTGTAGATGCCAGGTGCAGGCAGTTGCTAATGCACACCTTGCCCTGTCAGCTGAATGCTTGGCTTGCTGTGCACTAATTCATTCTAGTGCATGCAGAAGGGAATTTTGCCACATTGCCACATACTGCAGCTCCTGCAGGATGCTCTGTACCAGCAGCGACCGCAGTCACAGAGCTTATAGGCTGTGATCTGCATCCTGTTGAAGGTTTGGCTTTTCCATTCCCAGAAACTCTCCCCATAATTACAGTAATGAAGTCTGCAAAACAGCTACATGGGCAAACTTGCCATCCTACACTGCCTGCAGCACCTTGGCCCTATTGCCTGACGGCTCCAATTTAGAGGCGAGGGGAGAGGATTTGGCCAGCAGGAATGATCACAGAGCTTTGTCAGGCATGGCGAGCTTCTTGTCCATGTCATCTTTCCTAAGAACTCCTTACAGTTAGCCTGAGGTGAGTGCAACACAATGCATGCAGGTAAACGGGCCATCATGGCCTGAATTCACCTTTGCCCAGCACCAAGGACCCAGAGAGAAAAGAGCTGGTCAGCCTGTCTGCTGCAACTGCCTCCTGCAAGTTTTGAGGATTATTGGCAGCTTCTCTGTCACACATGCACAGCACAGCATGCTACCTGCTGCTTCTGCTGCAGCAGGCACTCATGTGCATAATCAGTAGTTTGCCAGCTGGTCTCCAGGAGCACATTGCAGCAGACCAGCTGGCCTCCAGGTATGTTCAGCGCTTATCCAGGAAGCCAGTCTCCTGGGAGGATGAGACCTGCCATCCCATTTTGACTCCACCCTGGATGCAAGGCAATAAAATGAATTTCTAAAGGCAGATCAGCGGGATGGGGGGGTAGAACCCAGCCTACTAGATTTTTCCCCATGGGGAATTCTTTGTGAATCAAGCTAAAGGAGAAACAAGCACTCTGTTTGTAACACACAGCTCTGTTTGATACACAGGTCCCCATGTTTTGAGCCAGCAGGAAGGTAAATTGGCCCATCCAGGACAACAGGAGTTGCTCAATTACCAGGTCATCCCCACTGTGACAAAACTTCCATCTCAAACAGTCCAGCTGGTTTTGCATTGCCCTCCCTTTTCGGGAGTGTCCTTGGGATGCCTGACTTTGCCTCCCTATTGCAGTAATGGGCTTGGGGGAGTGTTGATTTGGGGGAGTAGGGGTAATAAGCAGGAGATGATGAGTCCTTTGACTGCCTGGGAAAACCAGCTAACTAGTGTTAGCTTTGTTCATTTAGGGCCCAATCCTGCCCGGTGCGGAGTTCATCCAGGAGTTCCTGGAGTGAAGGATGCTCAGTACCCTGCAGGATTGGGCCCTTATTCCTTTCCTCTTCTCACTTTGCTCCCTCTCCAACTCCAAACGAACTTAATTTCACCCTTGATAAGCATCTCTGCACTCCATGGCTTCCATCCCCCTCGAAAACCCAACTGCAAACCCACTAATCTGAACAGGCTGGGGCAGAAGCATGACAAGTATCAGAACTATTCTGCATGTATGGTTTCTATCTATTTAGTATTTACTTTCCCTGTGCGTCTGTCTCGGGCGCTGCTCATTGTTTTGCTGAGGCTGTGTTTTCTGGGGGTGTCCGGTATTGGCCTTTGCGGAAGGGCTTTGGGGGATTGTAATTTTATTGCACACGTTGATTGGGAAAACGCCATAAAGAATTTCCTTTCAGATGTTGCCTAACCATGCAGTAACCTTTGTCTCCCCGTCCGCCCGCTTCCCAGAGCACGCTCCGCCAATTAAAACCAAAAAGGACGACTGGAGCTGGTTTAGTTGGCTCTGCAGACTTGTCAAGCTCTGGTTCCAGCTTTCTCTAAGAATAGAGGCTCATCTCATTTCCATTTCTCATGCATTTTCTCTCTCTTCTGAAGTTTGGAGTTGTTTTGGAAACCACTCTGACTCCCGCATGATGTCACTGTGATTTTGTAGTATCTCTGTCTCCATTCTAGTTAGGCTTTTCCTGCTTTCTGTCTGTCTCTGTCTTGCCTGGCTCGTCTGGGTTCTTTCTTCTTCTCCACAACTCTACTGGGATTTCTTTTAAACTTTTTTTTCCCCTGTGTCTCTTATGTTGCAACTTTCTTGTTCCCATTCCCTACTTCTTCTTTCTTGAGTTTCTTCCCTCACCCCACGAAAAAATAAAAAGTAACCCAAGAAATGGGGGGGGGGGAGAGAAGAAGTTGAATCCAGGTTTATCATAGGCATCTGGGCCCAATTTTCTGCCAGTTGCTGTCAAGAATATTGGCAGGAATCCCCTGTGCTATATGTTGGTTTGATTTCTCAAGGAAGTGGATAGGGTAGGAAGAAAAGGGGGAGATGGTATGCGAATTTGTAATTATTCTCACACACACAAAACTACATGAAAAGAACATTATTAAGTTTGCCAAGTTAAGCACTCAAAAAATAGAAAATGCCAGAATTCATGTTGCCTGTGCAATGTTAATTGGGACCCTTGTGCGTATGCATTATGATAGATTTTAATTACATGATCACACACTGTTTTTTCACAGGATTCCTGCTTCATTCAGTGCACAGGATGGACTGTGTTCACTGAATGAGCAGCTATTTAGTATTTTGTTTTCTCCTCATTGGTCTGTGCATGGCCCAAAGCCATATTTCCTGCACACTATTCAAACCTTGCTCTGAGTACAGAATTATTCATTTCTTCGTGGGCTTTGCTATGACACTCATCACTATAGCATCTGAATTCTTCACAAACGTTCTGTGTTTTCACGAGCCCCTCCAAGGCAAGGGGGTGCTGTTATCCAGATGCAGAGAGAGAGAGAGAAGGGTCAAAAGTGTCCAGTGATTTTGCGTGCCCAATTGGAGACACCTGGGGTGTGAGTTTTCAGACTGTAGCATTACAGAACACTTTATATGTTGAAAACACAGCTCCTTGACACCAACGCCATCTCCCCCTGTTCCCGCCTGCTGCCAGATTTCAGGTCCTTGGTCCAAACAGGGGCGCTAGAGTGTCTCAAAGAAATGGTCTAACACATTTTTTAACATGGGCAAAACAATGTTTTTCCCGAGTCTCATTCTTGGAAACAACTGAACCATTTCAGCTGAATTTTTCTAACACAATACAGTCTGAGGCAGACACCCAGTATGGAAAATTTGGGCCCAAACAATTAAAGTTTGGCAAAGTTATAAGCATTTGAAAACAGAGTCTTTGTAGTGGGAGGTGTCGCGGGTGCTACCAGCACTGCCTATAACAATACTGTATATTTAAATAGCTTTTTGGATCTGGAGGTTCTCCAGTACTGAGGGAGTTTGCAGACATTAACTAGCCTCACAGCACACCTATGAGGTAGGTAGTATTATGCCCTCATGTAACAGATGGGTAAACTGAGGCATCAACATATTAATGATTTGAGTGTAAGGATGGTCTTGTGGCTGAGGCTCTAGATTGGGACTCAGGGCATGTCTACATGGCAAAAAAAACAACAACCAAAGCCAAAAACCTCACAGCAGCCAGTCCCAGAGCCCATGTCTACAGACTCCAGCTTGCGGAGCTTGCACTATGGTGCTAAAAATAGCCACGTGGATGTTTGGACATTGAAGCCTGGGGATGGGGGTGGGTTCCAGAGCTCGGCTCCAGCCCAAGCCCAAACACCTACATGGCTATTTTAGCACCATAGCATAAGCCAAAGTGTGTAGATCCAGGCTCTGAGACTCACTGCCACAGGGGTATGCTGTATAGCCAGACCAGACGGCCTGGGGTCAGTTTTTGGCTCTGCTGCTGACTTCCTGGGTGATGTTGGGTCAAGTCACTTCATCTCTGTGCCTCAATTCCCCATTGTACAATGCAGATAATGACACATGTACACTCTGTGTAGTTAGATGTTATGCTTTCGGTCCCAGATCTTGGTTCTAGGTGTGAATGTAATATGAATAAACAATACGTGAGCAAGATCACATGGCGTGGCAAAGGCAGAAACAGGAATGGAACTCTGCAGTCCATATGCCGACTCCCCTGTTCTAACCTCTAGGCGTGCTCCTTTCCTTTCAGCCAGTGTTCCTCTGCTCCCTAGGCATACATGTCTAGCTGTGCTGGGGCTTATTTGTTAAACCAAGGTGGCTGGCCCTGCTGGAAGAAGGAGACAGCTGGACACCTACCCCTGGAGTTGTCAGATACATCTTCATTCTTCTCCTGACAGCAGAGTTTTCTGAATGTCCAGGAAGGGGACTTCTGGCTGCTTCCCTCCCTTGACGTGCTACACTGAAAGGTTGCACGAAGTAAAATGTTTGTTCTCAGTTATGTTCAGGGGCCCACATTAAAGTGAATTGAGTGTCAGATCCCAGATCTGGTAGATCCCAGATCTACCAGCTCTGGAAAATGAATTAAGTTCTCTGTCCACTGAACAGATACAACTATAGGCAATAGCAGTGCAATCTTCAGGCACAGCTGCCCCATGCTTTCAGCCTTGGCATGGAAGGGGCACCTGGAGGTGTCGGAGGGAAGCTGTCTCCATCGTCCATGTAATCCTTGGCCTCCTGCTTAGATTGCCCACAAGAAGGCTGGTTGGTTATGTGGATCCATGGCAATGAGGAATGGGACTGAGACCACCAACATGTTTCAGGTAGGCCAGCAAAAGGTTCTGTCAGCTGCTGGCCTGTCTCCCCAACCCAGGAGTGATTCATACGAGAAGGGTGGTGAAGCACTGGAATGGGTTGCCTAGGGAGGTGGTGGAATCTCCTTCCTTAGAGGTTTTTAAGGTCAGGCTTGACAAAGCCCTGGCTGGTATGATTTTGTTAGGGATTAGGTCCTGCTTTGAGCAGGGGGTTGGACTAGATGGCCTCCTGAGGTCCCTTCCAACCCTTTGATTCTATGAACACCACATCCCGCGTCTGCTTCAGGCCCTTTTCTCAGTGCTTCCACTTGCTTACTTCCACAGAAAACTAGTAGAGACATCACTCATACCTTCCCCCTACCTGGGGCCTGTCTTCCCTACAGGCTCCCGTTCTACCAGCTGCTTGCTTGAGAGTCACCCTGCTCCAGGGCCTCCCACAAGAGCCAGCCTGCTTGCTGTAGCTTTCACTCCCCACTAGCACCAGCAGCTTTTATAATCACCTGATCCTTGGCTGATCAGTCTCGGTTTAAGCTGGGCCTAATGCTGTTAAAGGGCCAGTCCCCAGTGACCAGCTGGCAGATGGGAATATTGTGCATTTCTGAGGTGCCTCGCATGTGAGGATCTCATAGTGCATCACAGACATTAATGAATTCAGCCTGGCAGCACCTCTGGGAGACAAGTCAGTGTCACTGGCTTTCATTTACTACTAACCCGGACTGGAGTATAGGCAAAAGGTTCTCCATCTGATTACCCATCTCGTGAGCCATCCCATTTCCCAAGGAGTCTGGATTCTTTCTTTCCTGTCTTGTCTGTGTGGTTTCTGCTGCACATTGAAATAGCAGGTGCAGTAGAGCACAGATGACCCAGAGCTGGCCGTGGTGGCAGCAGGAAGGAGTATGGTAGAAAGTGGTTTTTGTTCCTGCTATTTCGGAATTGATTGATGCGGAGTGCAGCATGTTACCTGCCTTAGTGCTCAGCACAAAATGTGCAGCTCAGTGTAGTTTTCAGAGAATCCCATTCCGTTCTGAATACTGAAGATAAAAGGCTGATTTATAAAAGAAACAACCTAGCCCTGCCATCTAACACTCCTAATGAATATGTGCGCTCCGTTAGAACTGAACACGGACAATCCCGAGAGAGCCAGCCAGCCAGCAGCTTCGACATCAGGTTTCTGTCTTGACAGCAGAGAAAAACCTGCTTCTCCATCTCTGTGGTTTCAAAGAGATGCCCAACCCACTGGAATGAGCATAGCTCCCATGACTGTCACTGCAGAGTGGCAGCCCGGAAGGAATAGAACAGGTGACGTTCAGACCCCGAGGTGCAGCAATGTAATGGGGCAGTTTCAGGAACTGGAACCTGACAACTGTTAAGCAGCTCCGGTATCCTGCCCTGTAGGCCTCAGCAGTGCAGATACACATATGCCAGCTTGTTTACAGGCTACTCTCAGTTAAGGACCAAATTATGGCTGTCGTATGTGAGTTGACTAGAAGGGGGAAGAGGGAGTGGTTGCCTCTCCCCCAGCTTAATGCAGTCAAAGAGGAGGCAGCATAATCTGGATGGCTGTACTCCTGGAGCCCAAGCAAGGAAGCTGGCCAGTGCTCCAGCCCCAGAAGGCATGTGTCTGTAAGGGGTGTGGGCACAACCCTGGACCCATGCCTCATGCACATCAGCTCACGATTGCAGTCACAGAGCAGTCGTCACCTGTCAAACAGGTCTAGAGAGGAGCATGCTCACCACCTGCCATTACAACTCCCACAGATACCTTTTGTTTTCTTTTGTTTTGAGATAATCACGATTCTATTTTTTCAGAAGCTTAAAAGAATTCCTTACATAAGGCAAAAATGGCTTCTTTTCACAATGTCTAACTTCCTCTGGACTTAGACCTCAGTGAGAATAAGCTCAGTTGGAACAAGTTTAGATCAGTTATAAGCATTAGAAAAATTGTGGAGGTGGAATGCAGATAATGTGGAAAGTGATTTCCATCTGATAACCCCCTTCTCTCCCAACACTGACCTCTCATCTTGCTCTATGATCTGACTTCAGTGGGCTTTGGATCAGGCCTATTTTGACAGGATCTTAATGGAGTTGGTTGCAATGCTGTTGAAGCGGGAATCACCTTCTGAGGATACAGACTCCATTGGATACAAGTCTGCCCCTCAGCCTGAGTGATAAAGAGGAACAAACATGGCCGCTTCCTGCCACAGTTGGCTGTGTTGGTAACCAATGCATAGTTCAGCTGAAGCTTGCATGCCGGGGCAGCTATTACCTTTCAGGGGATGCCAGTAGCAAGCTGGGGAAAGAGAATCGCTTCCTCGGATTCTGAAAGAGTGAAACGCCATTTCCGTGGAAATCCATTTGAGAATGAGTGTAACTGCCTCTGGAAACACCCCTGCTGCACAAGCTGGAAAGCACAGCATGGGGTGTTCCACATACAGTTGAAACAGCCACAGAATAAATGATTGCTCCTGTTTGTTTCGTAGCCAGTGTTAGTTCGGAGGCTGCTCAGAGCTATGGGCAGAGATGAAGTTGGAAGCAGGTGAAGGAGACAGAGTGCAGGGTGTGGGACATGGTGTGCGCGAGGAAGGAAGATGTGTAGGTGGCAGGTGGAGTTCTGCAGAGCCCTGAAAGCGTAAGCAGCACAGACTGCATATGGAGTTTGTGTACAGTGCGTGCCACCTTCCAGCCCAGAGGCAGCTATGGGTCAGCAGAGTGCTTCTGTATGTGTCGCTTGTCAAGCAAGGCGCTGTATGGCCGTAGAAGTCTTTTTATTATTGCACTTGCATGCCGATAGTGAATATAAACTGAGATCCTTGGGTGAAACCCTGACTCCCCTGAAGTCAATAGGAGTGTTGTGATTGACTTCAGTGGAGTCTGGATTTCACCCCTTGTTTCTTCTTGTTAAGTGTCCATTGGTGTGCAGTGGAAGAAAGCAGTCACAGCTACTCATTTGACAAAAACATTTCTCTATTGATTTTTGTCCTCCCATGCATTGGTCTTGTTTTTCTTCGCCACAACCAATCTTCTGGAGGTGTAAAGAATCCTGAATACACAATTCACAAAAGATGCCCATCTGATGCTTTTTAGAGAAACTATAATCTGTGAGCATTGAGAGTGATTTTACTGCTTACTTTCTTTATAAACTAAATCCAGCTCTCTGCCCCTACATGGAAAGGTGGGTGTATGTTAAATGAAGCAAGATGAATGAAAAGGTGGATAGAGCACTGGAGTTGGATACAGGAGTTTTGTGTTCTTGTCCCATCTCTGCTGCTGGCTGACCTTGGGCAAGTCACGTCCCGCTCCATGTCTCAGTTTCCCCATCTGTAAAATGTGGATGATACTGACCTTCTTTGTAACATGCTTTGAGATCTACTGATGCAAATCACTCTGTGAGGGTTGGGTAGTCTAGATAAATGTCATCCAGTAATCTATTGGAATATTTATACTTTTGACATCATGACATGAACTCATGAATTTGAATTTTTTTAACAAGAAAGCTTGACTAAAGCTAGACTAAAAGTAGGGACAAAGAGGTTAAATTCATTTGTGCACAATGATTAAACTTTGTTGGTTCTGTATCAGCATTTTCAAGGTCAAAGCGCTCAGAATACTACCCGTTCCGCTTGCATGGAGCCAGATACCACAGCAATAGGCACAGCGTATGAACCTGAATAGAAAAGAGTAATTTGGCTCTATGTCAGATGAAATCTCCTTCCCAAACCAAGACTTATGGACAGAAATAGCAGCCACTGCCCCTATGTGCCAGTTGCATGTGGTGCTGGGGTCACAGGTTTTCAGGAAACTTAGATTCCTATGGCCTCTTCTTAGCAGTTTTGCCAACTCTTGCAATTTTATTATGTTTTGTGATATTTAATGTTTTTCTTAAAGCCCTAGCTCCTGGTGATAATGTGAGATGGTTTGCTTTCATAAAAATAAAAAAATGAGTGTCTGGCCCTGCTGATTACAGAGAATAGCATGAAAACTTGACCCCTAAAGGCTTGAACAAACAAACAAATCCACAAGGCAAATACAGAGTATGCACAAGTTTATTATTTTTAATAAAATCCCATCTTGATTTTTAAGCCAGTCTCATGATTTCCTGGGGCCTGACTCAGGATTTTGGAACCCTGTGAGTCAGCCATACTGCCTCTGGCATGTCTCAGCCTGACAGCATTGTTGTGGAGACCATTTCTTGAGGGCATAGCAGGCACACAGGAGCTCTGTATGGCTATACCACCCAGGTGAGGCGTAAGTGCTTCACAGAGCCTTACATTTTCCGTTCCACATAGGAGTGTGCATGGCAATCAAAACCTGGCATTCCTTCTTTACTAGGGTCCCAGTACTTGTCAGCTTCAAAGAAACCCTTACAAATGCATCCATATTTATCCTTTTCTTCAATATAGTTTCTTTGGTTGAACCTCAAAATGTTGCCTTTAATCCAGAAGTGGATGGAATGTGGAAGCTCCCCTCATGCAAACTCGTTTATCCTTTTTTCCAGCAGCAGCAGCTTGATTTGTTGCAATAACAACATGTAGGGCCAGGGCCAGCTCTAGGCACCAGCTAAAGAAGCAGGTGCTTGGGGCGGCCAATACCAAGGGGTGGCCCTCCGGCCACTATTGGGGCGGCAGGTCCGGTTCTTCGGCGACAATTCGGCAGCGGTTCCCTCAGTCCCTGTCGGATCGAAGGACCTGCCGCCGAATTGCCGCTGAAGAGTGGAGCAGCACAATCACACTGTGTGGCTTTTTTTCCCCCCCCTTGGGGCAGCAGAAAACCTGGAGCCGGCCCTGCTTAGGGCTTAGGTAGCACTTCAGAGCTGCCAAATGCTGCACAAACATGAACTGCCTACTGCTGTGACCAGCACAAGAAGTTGAATTTGTTGTCCTTCGTTTTACATGAAAGAATTTCAGTCTCATCCTCCCTGAAATTATGAACTCTTGGGCATTCACAGCAAAGGGTGAAAAAAATGTACCTAGCAGTAGCTTTACACTTGGAACAACATCTTGGTTTTTTCTGGTTTGAAAAGTTTAGTGTCACTTGAGTAAGAAAACTGGTATGTTAAAAGAGACGTATAGTGGATTAGTCAGTGTCTAGCTTGAATGGAGACCTTTAGCCACTTGACCTAGTTTACCCTGTATATTGGTTTTGATTGTTTGAGCAGGTCTGTATTCCAGCTCTGTTTGCTGACTGGTTGAAGATCCTATCCATCAAACTAAGCTGTTTATTTTTAGTAGTGTCCACAATGTGCCAGGTGCTTTCCAGGCATACAAGGCGGGAGAGTGTCTGCCCCTTGGAGCTCACATTGTAAGGATGAACAGGCAGGAAAAGGACAGAGAAGGAAAACAACAAAAGGGATTTTCTATATAAATCAACAATATTTGCTGCAGGCAACATGATATAATGTACATGGCAACAGGGGAGAAGTGGGACTTAAACATGGACACGGTAGGGGCCTTGCAAATAAGCTCAGGGAGGTCGTGCCATGCATATGGGGCCGTGTGGAGGAAGGCACAGAGGTGATTGATTGAGAGACGGACAGGCTGCATGGGTGGGAGTGTTGTTGGAGCAGAAACATACTAGATATGCCATACAGCTATACTTGCCCATGATTTCTAAATCCGAGGGAATAGTTGGAATATCCTCACTGAACCTGTATTTTTAATTATTCAGTGTGTTTGAGAGACCAGCTCATCAGAGAATTTCAGAACCACATTGTTCACTGGCACTCCTGTGCAAGCAGTGCCACAGTCAGACCTAGGAGTTGGGTGATTCCACTTCTCCATATTTCCTGTTGTCTGCTCCTCACCACAGTTGTGGTGGTGAGTCCTGTGCCAGTCCCACTTACCTTATGTGCAGCAACAAGGGTCATGATTGGAATAGAAATGGTTTAATAGGGTCCCATTTTTTTTTGATGTGCTATATCTGCAGAGGTCTGTATAACTGGCTATTATCCATCTTCTACCTCATTTGTAGTAAAGGGACTACCTGCCTGTATATGCAGGAGGTTTGCACTTTGTACAAAAATGCACTATATGCTATTCCATTATTTCTATCACCCACTCAATAAACTTCTTGCTGGGGTCGGGGTTATCCCATACAGTCATTTCTGGATTAAAAATACGCAGTCAGGTCAAATTTGGCCTAATATGTAAATTCTGCACAAGTTTTGTGTATACACAACATTTAATCAATAGTAATATTTAAATTTCCCAGTATTGTGCTAGTTCATGAGAACCTGAATGTGAAAGTGACTAGAAAAATGACTGTAAACAAAAATGAAAGGGAGTAAAAGCTCTTTTCGTCCTTCCAGTTGAGAAATGCAAAAATAAACAGTATAAATAATGACGAGCACATTTAAAAAAAAATTTCCATTTTCATAATCTAGGGAGTTGTGTGTGTGGAAATCTTCTTTTTCAATCTGATCTTTATTATGATAGTGTTACTTTAAAGAGAGATTCTGCTGTACTCTCTCTAGTGCTTTTTGCCCTGTAGTTAATGAGTTACTAGTATTGTAAGTACATTCTTGACTCATTTTGTGTCCCCATGCATTAAATTGATATTTGGGGGGATTATTGCTTGTTCTAAGATTCATGGGTGGAGTCCTTTTTATATGGCCATTTTGGTATGTAGTGAATTTGAATTGGCGCAGTAGAAAACTTGAAAATTTGGAACAGATAGCTGTCTCCTATCTTTATATGGGAACATCAGAGTTTCTAGCTTTATTCTGGGGTTCTTGCCATTCCAAATACAATTTATTCTTTTGTATAACTGGTTTCATATGATCCACTCTGAAGAATGGATAATGATTTGGGGAGGAATATTTTTTTCAAGGCTGTCCTCCCAATTAATGAATTTGAGAACATGTTCCAAAAATCTGTTTTCCCCTCCAGACTTTTTATAATGTACTCCAATTATTCTCTAGTATGTCTTGTGCTTCCTTTGTACAGTTTGATGCCTAAATATTTAATGGTGGTTGGAGCCCATATAATAGCTAGTCTAATAAGGCATTCTCTCGTTCAGTGGCTAAATGTACGATTTTGTCCTGTTTAGTTTCAATCCAGACAGGTGTCCCTAATGACTTAGCAAAAATTAAAATCACTGAGTGCACTGGTATTGGTTGGAATGACAGAATGGAATATCTTTGGTGTTGGTAATCTTGGAAGGGGAGGAGCGTAGCAATGACTTCATATTCGGCACAATCGACACATCTCCGTCCCATGTTGTGAGAAATGCTCAGACCCTGTTGGGGAGGTATAGTGTATTTTATATTTAATAAGATTTGTTTCTCTCCTTTCAGTTCCCTATCAATTTAAATCTTCTAGAGTCTGGAATAATTCAGAATTCCTTAACCCTCAGAATAGCTACAAGGGAATCTTCTAGAAAAGTATGAGAAACTTAATTGAGAACTTCCTGACGTTACATATTTAAAACCTCACCCATAACAATACATTCACATTTTTGCTGTGAGACTTTTCTTGATAGATTTAAATAATTGTGTGTGACTAAGCAGATAATAGCATGTTACTGTAAACTCTTTGAAGGCAGTGAGGAAATATCTATGGATGCAATTTCAAGTTTTCCTCCACAGACTTACTGACGGACACGGTGAAATCCAGGTTCCATTGAAGTCAATGGCTGTTGTACCATTGACCTCAATGAGATCAGGATTTTACTCCCCAGTTGCTACAGCTGTTGAGGCATCACCGTCCATCACTTGGCAATGACACTTTTAATACTTTGTTTATTTTTAGACATTTTTTTTCTCTTCAGAACTGGTTTGTGTGCTATTTCTCATGTACAGCGCCTGCCACAATGAGGCCCTGATCTCCAGGGGGAGGGAGGGACTTGTAGACACCACAGTAATACAAGTAAATAATAATTATAATAAATAATAAAGGTCTATGTGCATGGGAAGTTCATAAAAGACTTGTGGCTTTTTGAGTGAATGAAATATGTTAGATTCTACTCCTAAAAGTCTGCAACATATTAATTTTTGAGAGTCCTATAACTCCAAAATGCTCTGGCTGATTTACTTCAGACCCTGTTTTAAAGAAACTTAATTTTGGCCTGAGACTAAACATGAGAAATTTGAGGCCTAAGAGAGCTATTTTTACAAAGTGACTGCATGTGAAAAATGCTGCTTAGAATGGAATGTTAAGGTGCAAGCCATGAGCAGGTCTCTTTGTTGAAAGTTGAAAGGTGGGTATAATCCATAAAGGGACTGTATAAATAGCACCTTCTTACCCACTGTTTCTGCTGCCCCTGAGTCAGCATCACACATGCTCACTTTATTGACCAAAACAAGTGTTTACTCCTGTTAGAACACACCAAAGCTGATGCAGTGATTGAGACTGAATTGGATTCTCTTTTGCTTCACGCGTCCTTGGCAAATCAGTTAAATTATGATTACATAAACTTTATCACTGGCCATGCTGAAAGTGGCAGGAAGAACACAGATGATGTTTCTGACCACTTTCAGCTCAGCTTGGGATCAGAAAACTAATCTCTTGCCTTGCTACTAACAGAGTGAATTAGATGTGAAAAATAGTGAGTTTATGGGGTCCATTTTTACTATCACTTTTCTGAGTCGGTTCTTTAAGCCAGGGCTAAGACATAAATTTCCAAATACAGTGCACTCTCTAAAGTGCTGTCTCGTAAGAGCCCATCTAGCAGAATTTCTTTTATTTTAAGGATTTAAGCACAGCATTCAATTAACTGTGTTTGAAGATAAGCTTTGGTCATCTTGCTGCAATATCTCAGTAAGTGAAGATCATATCAAAATAGTCTGTGTTATACTGTGAGGGATATGCATAGGGTCTTCTGGCGAGTTTTTGGTTCCAAGGAGGGATGTTTGTTTGTATTTACATTTTACACAGACTTTGTATAACTGCAGGGAGCCCCTTATAGGGCATAATGTGAGACATGGTCGTCTTGTGGTATTTCAGGCCATGGTTGGTCGATGTGCCATAAGAAGACCAGATTATGTTGGGCCTATAAACGGCTCCATGCTTCCAGAGAAACCCACAGCCAGAGCTCTATTAGTATGTGTGGGCAAGCCACTCACCAGTGTGGTCAGATCATTGTTCAAAGAGGAATCTGACATCCTCTGTCCTTGACCCTTGTGTTACAGGAGTAGTAAGGTCAGTGATTCAAATGCTGGCACCGAGCCTATAATAGTTCTGCAGTGCTGCTGTACTCTGCAACCTCAGATGGCTAAACTGATCCTGAGGGGGAGTCCAACTCCCCGGGGCAGAGTCTGTGACCCCCCAACCAGTATGTACAGCAATCAGGCCCTGGGGAATGATGACTATGTCTCCTTTATGTCCCAGAGGGGGATGCGTTCTTCTCCAGTTCAGCGAAAGCTAGTCAACCTGGCCCACAGCTTATGCCCAGAGTCTTTTGCAGATAACTCTGAAATGCCATGCCCAGAAATATATCATGCTACACGTTGAACCTCATGCTCTAATCTCCTAGAGCAGAGTGAGCTTTGGAGACTTGTGTGTGTTCTCTGAGGATTGTCACCTATGGTGGTGTGGGGGGCGTGCGTACACACACACACACGCTCACTTTCCCTGAATGAGTTGGAGAATTGGCTTTGTATTACCTTTGCTAATTTTACCATTTTAAAAGGGGCTCACACTGCAGCACTAGGCCTGGCATTTGCCATTGCAGAGCTGGGGCAGTGGAGAAGCTATCTTGGAGTGGGTGTAGTCTGGCCTCCCTTCTTAGAGGTCAACCCTATACTGTGGCAGGAACTAAGGACCATACCAAACCCCACCAACTTCTGCTCCAAATGCAAGGGGTGTTTTCTTTGACCTGCCTTCTCTAACATAAACATATAGTGATGGGTTTGTCTCTCTGTGTGTGTGTAATACATGTGTATGTATATAGCATAATGACTGCATCCAACATGGCAGATTTGTAGTCATGTTGCTTAATGTGCTACTTGGAGATGCTCAGGTGCTACAGTGATGAGCACGGTATAAAGATGTATGTAGAATAGAATAGACATTCCCCCAGAGTGGCTGACTAGCACCAAATTGCAGCCCAGTATTTGGCCATGGGTTGGGGATGTGGGGCTCCATGTGACAGTGGCAATTATAGGCTCTGCTGTTGTTTAGTCTAAGCTGGGCCAGACAGACTCACTGGCGTAGTAGTCCCTTTGACCTGATGTCCACCCCTATGGTTTTTCTGAGTGTGACGTGCTCTGAAGGTAGGGAATGTGCAGAGAGAGAGCAGGGAAGGGACAAGACCCTAAATCATACAGAAAGTCAGCATGATTTGGGGAAATAGGTTTGATCTGGGCCTCCTGATTGTTCGTGGAGCCAGGACAGTGTATGCTTCTCAATGTGCAAGGACAAGCTACTTCCAAATGTCCCTCAATAGAACGGTTTCAAAGCTAGTCCACTCCCGAGGCTGCACATGCAGGTTTGAGGCCGAAGGATAGAGGGGAAATCTGCTACCTTGGGAGGACAGTTCAAATTGCCAGATCTTTGGATCTGCGTTAACTTCATGGAAGCCTGCTTCCCTGACACTCCGTGCCACCTCCCCGAAGAGGGAGCTCCTCCTCCCCATGACTCCCCATGGCTACCGCACTGGATCATCTGCCACTCAGGAGCATGCAGCTGATTGAGAGGAGCCTGCAGAAGGGAAGGATCCCAGTAATTTGCCTCCCTGCACTGTAATTAGCTAGGTTGGCAAGCAGACTTGTTGTCAAAATGAATGACACACAACAAGGGGACAGGGATTGTAATGCAGAGTTTAAAGTATACACTATAGAACACGGTGTAATTAACGCCAGGCCCTTGGAGTTGAAAGCTGACCACACTGCTCCAAGCCTTTTTTCTGTCATTCTTTTCTTTTCTCTCTTCCCCTGCCACCTTCTTCAGTGATGAAATATGTATCTTTACCTTGGAACCAAGATAAACATGTATGGGTCAATATGCCCAGAGATGATAAAATGTATGTGTGAAATGCCAAGCAGTGCGTTAATGCAACATTAAGGTGTCACAGCTGAAATCACAAAGTCAGGGAAAACAAAATTTCAAGTTCTAACAGCAATGCTAACTTAGCCATATTGCACATCTCGTAAATAGTAAGATAAAGTATACATATAAGCCTGACTGTGCAAACACGTAAGCACATGCATAACTTTCCCAACGTGTGTAAAGTTACTCTAGTAGTTTGTACGATTAAAGTGGAAAATGGAACATGTGTAAGATGACCCTTGTAAATGTTACTGATGAACCTTCATTAGTACCATTTCCTTGTTTATTACATTTCAAATGTGTAACCTTCATGTTGCATTAATAATTTCATGCATTTAATTTCATAGATTAAAAAAAGACAGACAACTTGAAATGGGAAGAAGGTACATGTGAGAATCAAACTGTATTCTGTTGAGCCCATAGAGCTTACAAGCTCCAGTGGGGTTGCTAGCAGAGTTTACAAGTTCCTTGACCTAGAGAGCTTCTTTTTTGATCCAAAGTCTGCGTGATTCCCAAGCTGCATATGTACGCCATGGAAAGTGCCCATAGAAAGTTAATTCCTTTCTTTTAGTAAAGATGTATTTATTTGTTATAAACCAGTAATAATATACAGCTGTTCTGTAAGAGCCAATTGGACAAGCTGTACACAGAGAAGCTTAACACAATAGGACAGATACCCTGCTTTTGAGGCACATCCTTAGATGGCATAGTGGCAGCATGGTGGCTCTGTGCCACCCACTTCTATCACCATAGGCCAATGAAAACTAAGGAGCTGGAAGAATCAGAGATGCAAAGATTGTGAGATGTTGAAAGGAATGAAAAAGAGGCAGAATGGTGGAGTGGGGAACCACCAGGTGAAGACCTACCACCCTGTGCATTGAGAACCATTGATGAAACATGATTGTAAAGGGACTTCTGTGGCATGAAAGTGTTTTTCACTCTCTCCCAGGACTAACAGTACAAATCAGGCTAATGCTTCCAGAGAAAGTAGGTTTTTTTTCTTTTTAAAAAAAATTTCCCCTGAGCTCATCAGGCTGACACAGGCACCTCCGTTTCATTGCCGCCAGTATACAAGGGAGTGGTGAGGCCAACATCACTTCTGACTTCCCTAAGCAGATGGGTCAGATACTCATTTTGTAGCTGGGTGACCTTTCAGTGTGAGATCAGGTGACCCTCAAACCCACAACCTTCAGAATTGTAGTCAAGAAGATGGGAGAAGATGAAGGGCATTTCACACAGCAGCGTATTTACTTCCAAGTTTCACCCCCCAGAGAGAGTCCAAGTTTTAAAATTGCTTTTGGTCCTGGCCAAGCGAGAGGATAAATGATCAGTAGCAACATTCAGCCATTGGTAACCTTAGCCAGCAAACTGTGGGTGTCCACTTGCTTTGGGGGTACATTCCCCTTGCAGTGAGGTGGTGGGGTCAGGAAGGCATCTAAGCATAGCTTTAACGGCAGGTTCTGGTTTTGATGGAGGAGAATGAAATGCTGGATTTCTTTTCGGGCAAGTTTGAAATGCATCTGATGTTACATGATTCCCACAGGATGTTACTGCAGCTTTTCCTTCTGCTTCTCAGGTGTGGATTGTTCCATAAAGGGAATTTTGGGGAGGATGGTCAGGTTAGAGTAAATTCGTCCCTTCATTTAGGGTGACTTGCAAGGAACTGAGGGGGGCATTGGGAAGGTTGAGAAGGGGATAGCTTCAATGTCCTGCCAGGATAAAGTTACATCCCTTTAAGTCCCAAGCCAGAATGGGCTGCATATCTGGACACCACCTGGCCACATCACTCAGGCAGTATGGTATACTGGCGAGCCCCAGTCCATCATTCTGATGGTTGGTGAGTCTTGGTGGTTTTGAAAGCCAGATGAAATTAGAGACTTGTTTATTTAAATGATGGAATACATGTGCTGAGGTCTTTAAGGGGGAGCCACAAAGAAATGTCTGCTTTGTTCACTATACAATTTGTAGATGTCCACAGGTTCATTAAATAAAATCCACTCTTTTTGACCCTTTTTGGATACGTCCTACAGAACTGAATAGGGGTGAAACTAATAGGATTCCATAGAAATTACTCTACAGTTCTGTAGACTGTTATAGTGGGAGGTGTTTGTTCCATTGATTCTTTGACCCAACAAATCGGATTCTATAGCAGGGATATTATTCTCTATTACATTCTTATAGGACTTTTCTATAAGGGGAAGCCTAGCAAATGCCCTAATTCTTATTGAACACAATCTCCAGGCTAAGTTACAAACTTCAGTCATTTTTACTGTAGCCACAACTTCCAAAATTCAGAAATGGATAAAGGGATTTTTCTCAACTTTCAAAACACATTTCATCTTGCGGCAGACACCAAGCAGGGAAAAAGACGGTTACTCACTGTTGTAACTGTTGCTCTTCGAGATGTGTTGCTCCTATCCATTCCAGTTAGGTGTGTGCGCGCCGCGTGCACGCTCGTCAGAAGATTTTTTTACCCTAGCAACACTCGGTGGGTCGGCTGGGCGCCCCCTGGAGTGGCGCCGCTATAGCGCTAGATATATACCCCAGCCGACCCGTCCGCTCCTCAGTTCCTTCTTGCCGGCTACTCCGACAGTGGGGAAGGAGGGCAGGTCTGGAATGGATAGGAGCAACACATCTCGAAGAACAACAGTTACAATGGTGAGTAACCGTCTTTTCTTCTTCGAGTGATTGCTCCTATGCATTCCAGTTAGGTGATTCCCAAGCCTTACCTAGGCGGTGGGGTCGGAGTGAGACGTGGCAGAGTGTAAGACTGCTGAGCCAAAGGCTGCATCGTCTCTGGACTGTTGCACCAATGCGTAGTGGGCAGCAAGGGTGTGAATGGAAGACCAGGTCGCCGCCCGACAGATGTCCTGAATGGGGACATGGGCCAGGAAGGCGGCAGAAGAGGCTTGCGCTCTTGTAGAGTGAGCGGAGAGATGACCAGCTGGAATGTGAGCGAGCTCGTAGCATGTCTTGATACATGACGTCACCCAGGCCGAAATCCGCTGGGAAGAGACTGGCATGCCCTTCATGCGATCTGCTACCGCCACAAAGAGCTGAGGCGAACGGCGAAAGGCTATGTAAAAGGTGAGGGCTCTATGCACGTCAAGGCTGTGAAGCTGCTGCTCCCTACGAGATGCGTGCGGCTTCGGGAAGAAGACCGGGAGGAAGATGTCCTGGTTCACATGGAAAGCTGACACCACCTTAGGTAGGAAGGCGGGGTGTGGCCGAAGCTGCACTTTGTCCTTATGGAAGATAGTGTAGTGTAGTGTAGTGTTAGGGCACGAAGCTCAGAGACCCGTCGTGCCGAAGTAATTGCAACGAGGAAGGCCGTTTTCCAGGACAAGTAGAGAAGGGAACACGTGGCCAAGGGCTCAAAGGGGGCTCCCATAAGCTTTGGCTAAGACCAAGTTCAAATCCCAGGTAGGAGTTGGGCGTCGTACCAGAGGGTATAATCGTTCTAGCCCCTTTAGAAAACGGGAAACCATGTGATTGGAGAAGATGGAACGTTCCCCTATGCTGGGCCTAAAGGCGGATATTGCCGCCAGGTGCACTTTCAAAGAGGAGATTGCGAGGCCTTGCTCCTTGAGGGACCAAAGATAGTCCAGGATCCTGGGAATAGGTATCAGGAGAGGGTTGATACCTTTGTGATTGCACCAGAGCACGAAACGCTTTCACTTAGCGAGGTAGGTCGACCGAGTGGAAGGCTTTCTGCTCTCTAGCAGCACCTGCTGCACTGCAGTGGAACAGTCCCGCTCTGCTCGGGTTAGCCATGCAGGAGCCAAGCCGTCAGGTGGAGGGACTGCAGGTCCGGGTGGCGAAGCCTGCCGAAGTCCTGCATTATGAGGTCCGGCCATAGTGGGAGGAGAATAGGATCCGCTACTGAGAGGTCAAACAGCAGGGTGTACCAGTGCTGTCTCGGCCACGCCGGAGCAATGAGAATGAGGCGGGCCCTGTCCCTCTGGAGCTTGAGCAGCACCCGGTGTACGAGGGGGAATGGACGGAAGGCATACAGTAGGTGATCCTTCCAGGGGAGGAGGAATGCATCCGAGAGGGAGCCCTGGGAGCCGCCCTGGTAAGAGCAGAACAGATGGCATTTCCTGTTCTCTCTGGAGGCAAAAAGGTCTATCCGGGGAAAACCCCACCTCTGGAAAATTGTGTGCACCACATCGGGATGAAGTGACCACTCGTGGGAGAGGAAAGACCTGCTGAGGCGGTCTGCCAGTGTGTTCTGCACTCCTGGGAGAAACGATGCCACTATGTGTATGGAGTGGGCTATGCAAAAGTCCCACAGTTGCATCGCTTCCGTGCAAAGCCGGAAGGAACGTGCTCCGCCCTGCTTGTTGATGTAGAACATCGCTGTCGTGTTGTCGGTGAGGACAGACACGCAGCGACCTTGGAGTTGGGAGCGAAAAGTCTGGCATGCCAAGTGAACTGCTCGCAGTTCCCTGACGTTGATATGGAGGGTCAGCTCGCGGGGTGACCAAAGGCCCTGGGTGTGTAGGCTGCCGAGGTGCGCACCCCACCCCATGGCCGAGGCGTCCGTAGTTAAAGTGATGGAGGGGTGAGGGGGGCGGAACGGAACCCTGGCACACACCGCCCCTGGATCCAACCACCAGTTGAGCGAGACGAGGACTGACAGCGGGATCGTGACCACCGTGTCTATGGAGTCCCTGTGCGGGCGGTAAACGGACGCCAACCACGTTTGAAAGGTGCGAAGGTGGAGCTTCGCGTATGGGGTCACGAAAGTGCACGCTGCCATGTGGCCTAGGAGGCTGAGGCAGGTGCGCACCGTTGTCGTCGGGAAGGACTGCAGGCTTCGGGTGATGGAAGCCATGGCCTGGTGTCGAGGCAGAGGGAGGCAGGCTCTGGCTAGACTGGAGTCCAGGACCGCGCCGATGAATTCTATCCTCTGCGTTGGAGTCAAGGTAGACTTCTCGGCGTTGATCATAAGGCCTAGGTGTTGAAACAGGCCTAGGATCTCGGCCATTTGCTGTGCTACGAGCTGCTGGGACGTTCCGCGGACCAGCCAGTCATCGAGATACGGGTAAACATGTATCCGGCGATGGCGAAGGGCCGCGGCGACCACTGCCATGCACTTGGTGAAGACCCTCGGTGCCGTGGAGAGGCCGAAGGGGAGCACCGTAAACTGGTAGTGCTGGTGGTTGACAACAAAGCGCAGGTAGCATCGATGAGGAGGGTAAATCGTAATATGGAAATACACATCCTTCATGTCGAGGGCGGCAAACCAGTCTCCCGAATCCAGGGAGGGAATAATGGTCCCCAGGGTTACCATGCGAAACTTGAGCTTGACCAGAAATCTGTTGAGCTCTCGGAGGTCGAGGGTTGGTCGCAGACCTCCCTTCACCTTGGGGATTAGGAAATATCGGGAATAAAATCCCCTGCCCCGCATGCCTTCTGGCACCTCCTCTATGGCACCCAAACTCAACAGACTCTCGACCTCTTGCAAGAGGAATTGCTCGTGAGAGGGGTCCCTGAAGAGGGATGGGTAGGGTGGGTGGGAGGGAGGGGGTGAAACAAACTGGAGGCGGTAACCAGACTCCACCATGCGAAGTACCCAGTTGTCTGTTGTTATCTGGGACCACGCCGGTAGGAAGTGGGAAAGACGGTTGAAAAACAACGGGGAAGGATCCGGTAAAGAAAGTGGTGGGCCATCCTCGGGCGTCCCATCAAAAGTTTTGCTTGGGTCCTGAGGAAGGCTTCGAGGGCGGTTGGGACTGGTTTCCCTGATTGCCCGACTGCCTGCGCCAGTTCACTCTGCCCCTGCGCCTATTATCGGGGCGCGGTCTGGGCTGGTTGAACGGGCGGTACGGCTGTGGCCGGAAGGATCTCCACTGGGTAGTGGGCGTGTGCATGCCCAGGGAGCTTATTGTGATTTGACCATCCTTGAGGGTCTGCAGCCGTGAGTCTGTCTTTTCAGAAAAGAGACCCCGGCCATCAAGCGGCAAGTCCTGGATGGTGTGCTGGACCTCCGGCGGCAGCGTGGAGGCCTGAAGCCACGAAATTCTCCTCATGGTCACTCCAGAGGCCAAAGTCCTGGCTCCCGAATCTGCAGAGTCCAGAGAGGCTTGGAGGGCCGATCGGGACGCCTTCTTACCCTCCTCAACAAGGGCCGCGAACTCAGGCCGGGAGTCGGATGGCACAAGCTCAGAGAACTTCGAGAGGGACACCAAGGTGTTATAGGTGTACCTGCTGAGGAGAGCCAGCTGGTTGGTGACTCTCAACTGGAGGCCACCGGCCGAATAGACCTTACGGCCCAAAAGGTCCATACGCCTCGCTTCTTTGGATTTGGGCGCTGGTGCTGGCTGGCCATGTCGCTCACGGTCGTTAACCGACTGGACCACCAATGAGCATAGAGCTGGGTGCGTGTAGAGATACTCGTATCCCTTAGATGGGACCGAGTATTTTCTTTCCACCCCCCGAGCGGTGGGAGGCTGGTGACTGCCAGACAGTGTCCGCATTCCGCTGGATTGTGCGGATGAAGGGCAGGGCCACACGAAGAGGCGCATCTGCTCCAATTATGCTGACGACGGGGTCATCGTCCTCTGCCACCTCCTCAACTAGCAGGTTTATGTTTTGGGCCACCTGTCGTAACAAGTCCTGATGGGCCTGAAGGTCGATCGGAGGAGGGCCCGAGGAGGACGCCCCAGCCACGGCCTTATCTGGTGAGGAAGAGGATGACAGGCCCGGGAGCAGCGTGTCCGGCGGGGGTTCATCGAGCTGCTGCGGGGCCTCAGCGACAGGGGGATGCTCCGCATCCGTGCATGTCAGCGGCTCCTCTACCACGGCTGTGGGAGGAGGTCTGCTGACCGTAGCCTCAGGCGCCCTGTGGTCGGATGTCCTGGAACACTGAGTGGAAAAGGGCACTCCTTGAGTCTCATGGTAGGCCTATGGAGTCCAGAAGCCCCATTGAGGAGGACCCTGGTCTTGCCCTTGAGGCTCGGTGCGCTGATCAACTGCGCTGTCTGCCTGAGAGGAGACGGACGGCTGTCTCGAAGGCCACGGCGGGGCGGAGAGATTGTGCGACTGCGTCGTCGACGCCGCCGGTCTGTCCCTGGACGGTGCCAGGGAACGGTGCCGGTCTTCGCGGTGCCGGGAATGAGACCGGGACCATCTACCGTGCCGGTGCCGGGAGGTCGACCGGGATCTCGAGTCCCGATGGTGGGAGCGGCTGCGGGAGGACCGGTACCGGGAACGGTACCGAGAGCCGGATCGGTGCCGATAGCGCCGGTCAGGAGAGTGGGACCGGGATCGTCTCCGCGAGTACGACCGGTACCACGATGGAGAGCGGTACCGGGACTGCGAGCGGTGCCGAGATCTGGAGCGGCGTGAACGCGAACGTCTCCGGGATCAGGGCTGGGACCTGGAGTACCGTCTCTCCTGTCTGTCAGGGGAAGGAGGCCGCATGATAGCCGGCTTGCCCGCTGACTTAACAACCCGCACCGGCGGTGCCGGGGGTTGAGTATGCGTTGGCTCCGTCAACGCAATGAGTTCTCTCGCCGTCGAAAAGATTTCAGGTGTCGACGGGAGAGCGAGCTCGACCGCGGTATGCACTGGGGAGCAAGGAGGTACCGGACTCGACGGCCCTTGCGGCGCCGGAGTCAACTGTACAGCGCACGGTTTATGCGCTGTCGGAGTCGGTGCCTGGGGCGCCGGTGTCGGTGGTTGGGCGAGAGGTCCTGGTGCAGAGACCTTGGGGGACGTCTGCGCTGGCTTACGTTTCCTCGAGGGAGAGAGGGAACGGTGCCGGGGTGCCAGTGCCGGCTGCTGCTTCTTCATGGCCTCGGTACCGGAACGGCCAGGAACCGCTGGAGCGCTCCGCACCGAAGAGGTCTGTGGAGCGGCTGGTGTCGGCACCGCAGCGCTAAGTGCCAATTCCATCAGGAGCTGCTTCAAGCGAAAGTCCCGCTCCTTCTTTGTCCTTGGCTTAAAGGACTTGCAAATGCGGCACTTATCTGTAAGATGAGACTCTCCTAAGCACCACAGGCAGGAGTCGTGAGGGTCTCCAATCGGCATGGGCCGCTGGCAGGCCGAGCACGGCTTAAATCCCGGTGCCTTGGGCGTGAGCCTGCACCGGGTTGGGAAAAAGAAGGGCTAGGCCCCCCGATTTCCCCTAACTAACTAACACTAAGTACAACAAACTATTTAAACTAATCTAACTATTTTTAAAGAACTATATACAACAAGTATGAGAAGAAAAGCAGTGAGAAGCTAGGGCTGTGGAGGTCAGCTAAGCACTCCACTGTTCCAACGACCGTCACGGGCGGTAAGAAGGAACTGAGGAGCGGACGGGTCGGCTGGGGTATATATCTAGCGCTATAGCGGCGCCACTCCAGGGGGCGCCCAGCCGACCCACCGAGTGTTGCTAGGGTAAAAAAATCTTCTGACGAGCGTGCACGTGGCGCGCACACACCTAACTGGAATGCATAGGAGCAATCACTCGAAGAAGAATACTAATACATGCACACCCACCCATGTCCAGCATCAGTCAGTATTCACAGGCAAGTGTGAGATCCTCTCTTGGAGCCATGCTGGGATGAGCTAGGCGCTGAAAAATGAAAATGTTAAGAGCGTTGGCATCGTTCTTTAGCTGTGCTTATTCCGTGGCGGCTCATCCATCCCCTCTCATGATCCTTTCACTGAAGGAGAATGCAAGTGGAGTCACATGGGTGTATGTCTGGCACCAGGACTACAGGAGCTTCTTCAGTGTAACACACAATGCTGAGCACACACAAGTCCCCTCTGAACTCAGTGGGAGCTCGGGGTACTTGGTACCTTTGAAAATCAATCCTCTGCTGTTTGGGCCTCAACTGCCCAATTCTAGGTCCCTGTGCTGGAAAATGTTGGCCATCCTGGTGTAGTGCTCTCTTGACACCTGAGCAAAGGCCTGCAGTCCCATGAGGGATGGCCTGGGAGATGCAAGGCTGCCAGGCACAGAACAAATCATGGATTCTTGCCAGGGACAGAACTGACTCCCAAAGGTGATGTAGTGGGATTACAGTAAACACTCAGGGTATGAGCTGGTCGAAGATTTGCTTCATCTAGCCTGGTGTCCCGGTTCCTACAGCAGCCAATACTTTTTGCTTCAGAGGTAGAGTCTTATTAACCGTTAGGCCCACAAGGCCCAGGTCTTTGCACAATTTTGGAGAGGCACAGCAGCAATGAGAAGATATCCACATGCAGGTTACCCTGAGCAATGGCAGGTGAGCCACATTAATTTAGCAGCTGGCCTTAGGGAGCCAGCCAGATACAGTGGTGCAGGAGCATGCTGTCCAGCCCTTCTCCCAATGGGGGTAGCGAGGAGGCATGGCTGGGATGGGGAGGAGAAGAAGTGAGCTGGGACTAGGAGCTGTAGAGCCAGCGGAACAAAGCTTGGCTCTGTGTAAAGTGAGGTGTGAGCATAGTGGGAATGCTACAGTCCTTTAATCTCTGAGCTGTGCCTGACCCATAAAGGATTAAGCACATGAGAGGAGTGTGTATAATGTGTGGGTCCGTGTTGCTCAAGGATCCATCACTCCCTGGTCAGAGGAAGGCTAAAAACCTTCCAAGTGCTCTGCCTGTGTAGCAGGGCGACAACTCACCGGCACAGCACCTCCTGCTGGTCGTCCTGGGAATTAGCTCTCCAGCGTATAGCGGGCCCTGTGCAGGCCAGTGTCTTGCCGTGCTGCTGGCCCCGTGTCCGTCCTGGACCCCGGTACCATTTACCTCAGGTTTCTGCCCTAGCAGTACCCCCTCAGTCTTTGAGTCTCCCCTTCCAGGGGAACCCCAAACCCTCTATCCCCACCTCACCTCAGTGGCAACTTCCAGTCATCATCTAGCCCCCGCTCACTGGGGCAGACTGCAGTCTGTAATCCTCTCATCACTGGCAAGGGGAGGTTGGACCTGCTGCCTTTCCTAACCCTGGGCTGCACCTCTGCAACCCCAGTACCTGCTTTGGGCCTTTAGCAAGGCCTGGAGCCTGGGGGTTTCTCAGGCTGGAGCTCCTCAGTTCCCCTTGTCTTTCCCCAACACTGCTCTACCTCTGGTACCCTACTCCCAGGCAGCTAGGTCCTTCTCTCTCCACTTCTTGAGAGAGACTCTTTCAGCTTCTGGCCCACAGCCCTCTTATCAGGGCCAGCTGGGTCCTGTGGCCAGCTACACACTCAGCTGCTCTCACTCTCCACGGCTGCTTTTAACCCCTGTTCTGAGGGAATGGGGCAGCTGCCCCCCTACAGCCTGCTATGGGCCAAGTGGAGGGAAATTCCTTTTAAGCCCTGCAAACCATCAGTTTCCACCCTGAGGCATGGGGGTATGATTGCCCTTAGGAGAGTCAGGCATCAGCTCCTGATGCAGCGCATTGCAGGTATACTGAGCTGCCTAGTGGGCATGCTTTAAATACAGACTGCCAGTGTCATGGGGGAGATGCCACAGGCTGACAGGATATATCTCAGTGCCTACGGCCTGATCCTTCCAGTGGGCTGAGCACCCTTTGCAGCTGTTGAAGTCAGCGAGAGTCAAGGAGTCCAGCATGTCTTAGGATAAAGCTCTTAGTGCTGAATCCTAAGCAGCCACAGGAGAATGGATGGCAGGTCTAGATGGGAGAGAAATCCCTCAAGGAGGTAAGGGGTAGATGAGAGTTTTATAACAGTGTTGGGGGGGGGGTTGGGTTTTTGTTTTTTTGTTTTTGGGTTTTTGAGATTGGCCCAAAACAGTCTCTTGTCAGATCCTCTCATAGCTTGGAAAAATAACATCCATTTGTCTGTCTCTCCTCTCTGATTCTACAGGCAGTGACTACCCTGTGAGTTACTGGGCCAATTAAAAATTGACTTAGAAAACTGTCACCTGCAGCAGCTGCTTGTCTTTTGGGGATTATTTTGGGGTAGTTTCTAAATTGTACAAAGCTTCCTGAGGCTCATTAATAGTTTATTCTTCTATTGACACCACTGCCCAGAAGAAGATAGCTGAGACTACATGGTAGCCTTTAACTGAGTGAAAAGCGCAATGAATTTGATGTCTACAGTATCTGCAGTTTGCCTTGAAGCAGGGCTTCAAAAAACAAAACAAAAACCAGCCCAGTCTTTGCTTCGGCCCATCGACATGCAATAAGTTTTGAAATTCTTGTAGATCTTCTTTCCATCTGTGCTTAATTTGGGAATTCAGAGCTATTGTTGAAAAGTTTTGCTTTTTCATCTGTGCAACACATTGCACTGATTTTCATCAGGTACAAGTGAGGTGAATTGGTCCAGCACATCCTTTAACTGATGCACCAATCCTGGCAAAGGCTTTCTGGGATATTTTTTTAAAAAGCTCGGCCTTGAAACTTGGGGTATGATCCTCTCTCCGCCAGGTACTCTACAAAACAGTGTGGGATGCAGCGAGAAGGGGGTTTAGCAACAGCAGCTGATGTGCCAGTCACACACAACAGCTTCAGGAAAAAGACAATTTCCTTGACTTAGGTTTATGTATATTCTTTTGTTATTGATGATCTTACTGGGCAAGGGGGTTGGGGGTGCTCAGTAGTTTCCCAGCTCTGAATGTGACAGTGTGTTTGCATAGCTGGTCTGAACGGCATCAAAGCTGCGTAGGAGTTAAAAGGATTTTGAAAAGTTGAGTTTGTGCCCTTGCTATTGCTCTTTTATGGAGAATAAAAAGAAGCCTGAATCTTTTAGTTCTTGTTTTAACTTAGAAATATCAGGAATGGTAAGTCCAGTTTTCTTGTTTCTCTAGAAGATCTCTTGGGTGACTTCTCACTTCCTTAACTTTAGAGATGGAACCAGGCATTGAATGTGTAACAGAGAAATCCTTTATCCAACACATTATGGATGCTGTGGGGTAGGAGAAAAATCAACTCTTTTACCTTCCACAGTCACATCAGGATAGGAACACCAAAGCTGTTTGTGCTGCAATCGGTCACATTTGGAACCAGCTTTCTCCTGCCGTCACTATATGTCTTGCCTACACTAGAAAGTTGTACTTCTTTAACTATGTCGGCGCTGTATATTTAAAGCCGTACAATCCCCTAACAAGGATGCAATTGCACTGGGTATAAAGGTGATTTTGCAATATAGCTATTCCTGTATGGGAAGGAAAATAAGCAATACTGAGGTAAGACATCTTTATAGCAGTATAACTACAGCCACACTTGGGGTTATACCAGTATACCTGTATCGGTAAACAATTACATCCCTAACCTCATGGTTATACTGGTCCAAAAACTGTGTGTAGACCAACCCTTAGTCTCCTCCTTTGCTGCTTCATTGATTTTAGGTAAGCTGTTCCCCAAGGTGATCTGTAAGGCTGAGGAGGAGACAAAGCTGTCTAGGGTTGGAAGATAGAACAGATCCACATTGAGAAGGACAGGCCTTCCAACAACATGGTGTTCCTAGCTCCTTATTGGAGAACTTGGAAATGGAGAGTAGCCAGGTTATGGAGAGCACCTATAACAGCACAGCATCACCACCTGCATCGTCGTGCTGGGGTACAAGGAGATGGAGCATGTGCAGTGTCTCCGGCTGCAGCACATCCACCCCTAAGTCTGTCACATTCACTCTCCCTGTTCCATGCTGGGGGGATTGGTAGACGGGCTGGGCTGCTGTTCCTCTGTCTTAAGAGGCCCCTTCCATCATGTCGAAATGTTTCTGTATAGCAAGGAATTCTCTTCCCTATCTCTGGAGATCGATGAGCTTTAGAGACAGACTTGAGCATCATCTAAAAATATATGTTTAAAAATACACCCAGCACGATAAAACTGACTCCTCTCCATTATTTCATTAGGAGATTTAGAGTGTGCTTCCTAAATCCTGAGTCATCAATGAAATGAGCAAACAAGGAGAAATGCGCAAGGCTATGCTCCAGGTGACTCATTCAGAGTGGTGAGGAACTGTGAGGTGGGGCTTGGATCTGGGAGCTGTTGATTTAACTCACTGTCACCACCCTCCATTCCTTGTCTCCTGGGCTCCAGCTTGCTTTGCAGGAATGACAGGTCAGCCAGAACCTCAGTGGCTTCTGGAGTTATTTTAGAAGAGGCAATCTGCTTCCTCCAGCACCACCCCTCTTCAGCACCTGGCTGTGCTTTTACACCAGTCTTCATAGAAACAAGAAAGCAGATGGCCTAGTAATATAATGAGAGATATAAGTATAGGGTCTAAATCCCAGGTCATTTCATGCCCACCTCAGGGATATGAACCTTTCCTACCACCAGAGAGTCAAGTGTCAAACCTTAGAGGCTTCATTCCATGGAGCTTCCTCCTTTGTCTGCTTCAGTCATCAGGCACAGGTTGGGTGTCACAGAACTTGGACATGAATCAACTAGACCATCTCCCTGTGAGGGCAGGAATTGTCCCTTCTGCATGTTGCCTAGTGCTTTATCTAGACAGCTTTTAAAAATCCTGAGTGATTTTAAAAATCCCATCCATTCTGGAGATTCTTCTAAACTCTAATCTCAGCATCAGGACATTTTTCCTGACTAAATTTCCCCTATTTGTCATTTCATTCCACCTTCCACTGACTCAGTGCTTGGCCATTATAGTCCTTATGGCAAATTTCACTGTATTTGGCAGCATCTGTACTCAAGACAATCTGAAGTGTGCTGGTAACATTCCATGAGCATTATATTAAATACTTTCCTACAATCCAAATATATGACCAGTCTATCTCCTGGGATCTCTTCTGAGATTGGTGTTGTTCTGTGAAAAAATTAAATCAAGTTTATCTGGTGAGATTTATTCTTTGTAATCCCATCTGTTTATTGTTCCTGGTTCCATTGTCTTGTAGGTGAATAACAACAATAGTGTTACTTCACTCCTATAAAGAATTTTCATCTATAGATTTCTAAGAGCTTCACAAAGGAAGCTTAGTGTTGTTATCCCCATTTTAAAGATGGAGAAACTGAGGCACGGAGAGGGGAAATTATTTCTTTAGTTACCCAGCAGGCCAATGGCAGAGCTGGGAATCCTGGTTCCTTGTCCAGGTCTGATTCACTGGACCACATTACTAGAATTTTTTCTTATTTGTTCTATTTCACTAGGGATTGTAGATAGATTTTATGAATAACAATTAGCAGGGTCATGCTTTTTTTTTATTTTATTTTTTTAAGATTAGTCCCTCATTTGCTTTTCTCCAGCCATGCAGTACTGCTTCCACTCTCCACAACTCTTCAGAAGTACTTGTTTGATAAGCTAATGTTAACTGATTCCCTTAACGCCCTGAGGTGTAAATCATCTGGACTCACTGATGTGTACATATTCCTGCTTTTGCAAATATTCCTTTACTTACTTTCTATCAGTGTAGACGTGCAGACTCACCCCTGCAGTGCCTCCTGCTGGTGACTTCTGGGAATTAGCTCACTGCCAGCCAGGAGCACCCTCTGCAGGCCGGTGATCCACTTGTCCTCTGGCCCCCGTTTCCCTCCCTGGATCCCGGTGCCCCTTTAACTGGGGTGCTGCTCCCTGGCAATACCCCCACAGTTCTGGGTCTCCCCGTCCCAAGGGAACCCCCACCCACTATCCCCACCTCGCCTCACTATATGGCTACTGCCAGTCATTGTCTAGCCCCCACACCCTGGGGCAGACTGCAGTATCAGCCTACTCATCACTGGCAAGGTTGGGTTTGGACCTGCTGCCTTGGCCTACCCCTGGGCTGCCCTCTGCAACCCCCAGTACCTGTTGGCTTCTGCTAAGCGGCAGCCTGGGGCTTTCCAGGCTGGAGCTCCCCAGCTCCTCTGCCTTTCCCCAGCCCTGCTCCACTCACGTACCCTATCTCTAGCTCCCTACAGCCAGGCCCTTCTCTCTCTGAATGCAGAGAGAGACTGTCCCTGGGCCTCTGGCTCACAGCCTTTTATAGGGACCAGCTGGGCCTGATTGGGGCATGGCCCAGCTGTGGCTACGTCCCCAATCAGCTTAGCTTTTCCCTGCCACAGCCCTCTTCCTGGCTGTTTTAAGCCCTTCAGGGCAGGAGTGGGTGTCCACCCCGCTACAATCAGTAACTAAATTTACAAGGTGCACCTTTTTCCTTGATTTTCAAAACTTCTGTATCTTTATTTTTCTTGGTGAAGATGGATTTTAAATCAGGCAGAAATGGGACCCATGAATCTTCCTTTCAGTAAAAACACCTCTCTTTGAAGGAGAGATTAGACACACTCAAGAGGTCAGGAATTCCCAGTTTCCTATAACTGGGCGAAGTAGCTCTTTCGGATATAGCTGTCTTCTACAAGAAATGTATTGAGTGAGCATGTGTGCAGCATTTTGAAAAAGTGAAAGTGCTGTATAGGTGATAGTACTGTTACTGTTGTTGTTACTAGTTATTAATGTACTAAGACTAACTGCTATTCCAAAGAACTGGTAGTGAGTCTCTGTTACCTAAAAGACAGCTGGACTGGTAAGGCCCAGTCTTATTCCCAGTAAAGTCAATAAGAGTCTCCCCATTGATGGGGATGGTATAATGGGATAGCCTAATTTTGGCAATTAATTTGTCTTTGACTACTAGCAGTAAATATGCCCAATGGCTTGTGATGCGATGTTAGATGGGGATTACTACAGAGAATTCTTTCCTGGGTGTCTGGCTGGTGAGTCTTGCCCACATGCTCAGGGTTTAGCTGATCGCCATATTTGGGGTCGGGAAGGAATTTTCCTCCAGGGCAGATTGGCAGAAGCCCTGGGGGTTTTTCGCCATCCTCTGCAGTGTGGGGCACGGGTCACTTGCTGGAAGGTTCTCTGCACCTTGAAGTCTTTAAACTGTGATTTGAGGACTTCAATGGCTCAGACATAGGTTTGATACAGGAGTGGGTGGGTGAGATTCTGTGGCCTGAATTGTGCAGGAGGTCAGACTAGATGATCATAATGGTCCTTTCTTACCTTAAGGTCTATGATTCTATGACTTCGCAGGGAATTGGATTGAGCCCCTTATTGTGGATTAAGCATTTTAAAAAGTGCCTTCTAGAGGTATTGTGACGTCCCTATGATACGGTCATTTGAAGAAGTAATGGGAGTCTTTCATGGAGATGCTGTGGACAAGCGAAAACTTGGTGCTCACTCTGAATGTCTTTCTCTTACTGCAAGGGGGTGCGATCCCTGGCTGAAGACCATGTAGCCGTTGAAGTGGGATGTGACGGGGGCTGATGTTGGGTAAGGTAGGAGTGCTTTTGGATGAGGCCGTCTCCCAGTGATAACCACTGGGAAGGTGAAGCGGGCTTGCTAGGAGAAGGCCGTTTTGATTTGCAAGTGAAAGCTGATGGGGAAGGCTGTTGAGAAGGAGAATGAGTTCTGCAGGGTGCTGATTAGTAAAATGAGGTTACGAATGAAGACTGGTAAAAACCAGGTTCTCCATTAGAAGGCTTAAGAATGGACAGTAAGATGTGCTCCCAGCACTGGGGGCTGATTTCAGGTAATCCAGTTTACCTATACAGTGCACAGACTTCTTGGGCTTTGGGCTGCTGCTGCTTTGGTTGCCCAGGTCGCAGCGGTATTGTACTGTAATGTTCAGTGTAGGCACTCTTGTCACCGTAGGTGCTGAGCACCTTCCAGCTGTGCACTAAGCAGTGTGACTAACCTCTGTCACACATGGTATATTCTTCCAGTATTGGTTAGCTGGGGTATTTGCCTATGTGACTACTTTTCTACCAGTAGGTAACTAACAACCTCCGCTGGAGGCATCAGTGCCCTGACATTCCCCACCCAAGGAAAATACACTCAACCTGGGAAACCAAAAAGATAGTCCCCCCACAGGGCCAGGAGGACATACTGACCAATCAAGAACAGAGGCATGCCTTTGTTTGCTTAGGGGCAGAGCTGGGTGAGACTGGGACAGTGCCTCAAGACTAACCCAGAAGCCAGGACCTGGCCCTATGTGCTACAGCTAAGCTGTTGCATTTGAAGGTTGTTTTATTTCCTCTTTGTTTCAAGGCACAGACAGCGGAACCTGGAGTTCCTGTTTAGTTACTTGATTGTTCAGAGGCTGACACCAAGCTTACGGCACAGGCTACCCTGCCCCAAACTGGCAGCCAGTGGTTGCAGACTCAGGCAGGGAGCGCCACAGTGCCATGCATAGCCCTGAAGGGGGCATTGCAAAGCAACCCCACCTCCCACACTGCCCCAGAATGGGTGACCGGGTAGTTATGCATTCTTTGTCTTTCCACGTATGGTTCCAGAGCAATTCCTGGGAGCTGCCTCGTGTGACTGGCTCAGACTTTCTGTCTGAGGTCACTGCACCAGAAGAATGACTTATAGCTAGGTATTTCTAGGGTGCTCATCGCCGTAGCAATGGGTTTGGAATCAGGTGCTTTCCAAACATATGCAAAGTGGGGAGAGGCCTCCCTGAGAGCAGAGTGGTAACATGCACATCTCCAAGAGGAGATTTCAAACGGATTGCAGATGAACATTGTGCTGGTCCATGGCGAGACAAGAATGAGGAGAACCCATCTACCCTCTATGCAGATAGAGGTAAGAAACCGTTTTCAGGCTCTCTGCACAGGTACTACTGCAGAGAATGATTTGGAAGAGCCATCTGAGGGAACGGATCAGAAGGAGACCCCATTGACCAGAAGGCATGAGATGCATTGTCCTAGAGATGAGGGTACCACCACTCCCAAGAGGAGGAGACAGGTGGTGGTGGTCAGGGACTCCTTCCTAAGGGGGACAGAGTCATCCATCTGCTGACCAAACCAAGAGACTCAAAGTGTGCTGCTTGCCTGGAGCTAGAATTCAGGATGTGACGGAGTGTCTGCTGAGACTGAACAAGCCCTCGGACCACTACCCCTTCCAACTTCTCCATGTGGTTACCAATGATACTGCCAAGAATGATCTTGAGCAGGTCACTGAAGACTGTGTGGCTCTGGGAAGAAGGATAAAGGAGTTTGAGGTCAAATCATGTTCTTGTCCATCTTCCCTGTTGAAGGAAAAGGCCCAGGTAGGGACCTTCGAAGCGTGGAGGTAAATGCGTGGTTACGCAGGTAGTGTCGGAGAGAGGACTTTGGATTCTTCAACCATGGGATGTTGTTCTGGGAAGAAGGATTGCTAGGAAGTGTTGGGAACCACCTAACAAAGAGAGGAAAGAGCATCTTCGCAGGCAGGTTTGCTAACCTAGTGAGGAGGGCTTTAAAGTAGGTTCGCTGGGGGATGATGAGCTAAGCCCTGAGGTAAGTGGGGAAGTGGGATATCAGGTGGAAACACCAGGGGGAGGCCTCCTAATTCATACTGAGAAAGTAGGGGAATCAGCTAGTTATCTTAGGTGCCTGTACACAAATGCAAGAAGCCAGGGAAACAAACAGGAAGAATTGGAAGTCCCGGCACAGTAAAAGAACTATGATGTGATTGGAATAACAGAGACTTGGTGGGGTAACTCACATGACGGGAGCACTGTCATGGATGGGTATAAACTGTTCAGAAAGGACAGGCAGGGAAGGAAATGTGGAGGAGTTGCACTGTATGTAAGAGAGCGGTATGATTGCTCAGAGCTCCAGTATGAAACTGGAGAAAAGCCTGTTGACAGTCTTTGGGTTAAGTTTAGAACCAAGAACAACAAGGGTGATGTTGTGGTGGGTGTGTGCTATAGACCACCAGACCAGGAGGATGAGGTAGCCGAGGCTTTCTTCGGACAATTAACTGAAGTTTCCAGAACACATGCCCTGGTTCTAATGGGGGACTTCAGTCACCCTGACATCTGCTGGGAGAGCAATACAGCAATGCACAGACAATCCAGGAAGTTTTTGGAGTGTGTTGGGGACAATTTCCTGGTGCAACTATTGGAGGAACCAACCTGGGGCCTTTCTCCTCTTGACCTGCCGCTTACAAACAGGGAAGAATTGGTAGGGGAAGTAGAAGTGTGTGGAAACCTGGGCAGCACTGACCATGAGATGGTTGAGTTTAGGATTCTGACAAAAGGAAGAAAGGACAGTAGCAAAATACGGACCCTGGACTTCAGAAAAGCAGACTTTGACTCCCTTAGGGATCTGATGGACAGGATCCCCTGGGAGGCTAATATGAGATGGAAAGGAGTCCAGGAGAGCTGGCTGTATTTGAAAGAAGCCTTATTGAGGGCACAGGAACAAACCATCCCGATGTGCAGAAAGAATAGCAAATATGGCAGCTTGACTTAACAGTGAAATCTTCGGTGACCTTAAACACAAAAAGGAAGCTTACAAGAAGTTGAAACTTGGACAGATGACTAGGGAGGAGTATAAAAATATTGCTCAAGCATGCAGGGGTGTAAACAGGAAGGCCAAAACATAACTAGAGTTGCAGCTAGCAAGGAATGTGAAGTGTAACAAGAGGGGTTTCTACAGGTATGTTAGCAACAAGAAGGTCAGGGGAAGTGTGGGACCCTTACTGAATGGGGGAGGCAACCTAGTGACAGATGATTTGGAAAAAGCTGAAGTACTCAATGCTTTTTTTGCCTCGGTCTTCACAGACAAAGTCAGCTCCGACACTGCTGTCCTAGGCAACACAGTATGGGAAGGAGGTGAGTAGCTCTCAGTGGTAAAAGAACAGGTTAAGGACTATTTAGAAAAGCTGGACATGCACAAGTCCATGGTTCCAGATCTAATGCATCCGAAGGTGCTGAGGGAATTGGCTGATGTGATTGTAGAGCTATTGTCCATTATCTTTGTAAACTCATGGTGATCGGGGGAGGTCCTGGACAATTGGAAAAAGGCAAATATAGTGCCCATCTTTTAAAAAGGGAAGAAGAACAACCCAGGAAACCAGATCAGTCAGCTTCATCTCAGTCCCAGGAAAATCGTGGAGCAGGTCCTCAAGGAAACCATTTTGAAGCACTTGGAGGAGAGGAAGGTGATCAGGAACAGTCAACATGGATTCACCAAGGGCAAGTCATGCCTGACCAACCTGATTGCCTGCTATGATGAGATAACTGGCTCTGTGGATATGGGGAAAGCAATGGACGTGATATAGCTGGACTTCAGCAAAGCTTTTGATATGGTCCCCAACGGTATTCTTGCCAGCAAGTTAAAAAGGTAGGGATTGGATGAATGGACTATAAGGTAGATAGAAAGCTGGCTAGATTGTTGGGTTCCTTGGGTAGTGATCAACAGCTCAATGTCTAGTTGGTAGCTGATATCAAGCAGAGTGCCCCATGGGTCGGTCCTGGGGCCAGTTTTGTTCAGTATCTTTATTAATGATCTGGACAACGGGATGGATTGCACCCTCAGGAAGTTCACAGATGACACTAATCTTGGGGGAGAGGTAGATATGTTGGAGGTTAGGGATAGGGTCCAGAGTGAACTAGACAAATTGGAGGATTGGGCCAAAGGAGACCACATTTGGAGTACTGTGTCCAGTTTTGGGCTCCCCACTACAGAAAGGATGTGGACAAATTGGAGAGAGTCCAGCGGTGGGCAACAAAAATGATCAGGGGGCTGGGGCACATGCCTTACGAGAAGAGGCTGAGGGAACTGGGATTGTTTAGTCTGCAGAAGAGAAGAGTGATGGGGGATTTGATAACAGCCTACAACTACCTGAAGGGAGGTTCCAAAGAGGATGGAGCTAGGCTGTTCTCAGTGGTGACAGATGACAGAACAAGGAGCAAAGATCTCAAGTTGCAGTGGCGGGGGGGTCTAGGTTGGATATTAGGAAACACTATTTCACTAGGAGGATGGTGAAGCACTGGGATGGGTTACCTAGGGAGGTGGTGGAATCTCCATCCTTAGAGGTTTTTAAGGCCCGGATTGACAAAACCCTGGCTGGGATGATTTAGTTAGTATTCATCCTGCTTTGAGCAGGGGGATGCACTAGATGACCTCCTGAGGTCTCTTCCAATCCTAATCTTCTATGAGTCTATAAGCTTTGAATGAAAGTCTGCTGGAAATAGGGCAGTAGTACATCCTACCTATATGGGGCTGGGTGCATATTGCTTCCTACCCAGTGTGCTTGGACAGGCACTGAAAGGCTTAGAAATTCTCAATATAGAGGCAGTGTAGCCACTTGCTTTTCAAACAAATAGTGCAAACAACCAGTGGGTCCCATTGAGGCAAGGAGGCTGGTGTTGTGAATGCAGTGGGGGCGGTGATTACTGCTCCATTGATTAGTATTCTAACTGGTTGCTTCTCACTGTTTTGGAGTTAGCCTTAGCTATTGCCTGGCAACCGTAGTGTAAAAGTACAACACCAGCTTCAGAGTTCAAGCCTGCTCCTCACATGCACACACATCCTCTTCTACTCCACTGCCGGCCCGGAGCAGGTGGCTGTATCCTCCCTGCTAAACCATCCTCATCTTCAACTCTGCGAGGAGGAAGATTGAAAGGGGAGAGGAGGGAGTTGGACAATAAGAAAACAAGCAGCGAGAGCAGCAATGAGCCAGTACAAAGAGGAGGAGAGGGTTCTTAGCACTGGGACGATGGGCGGGGCTTGCTGAAGCTAAGGTTTGGTCTGCCTGTCTGTCTGTCTTGCTGTCTCTCCCTTGCCCAAGCGCAGCGTGAATGGGATACCTGCAGCTGCTAAAATTCTGCTTGCTAGGCATGGCTCTGCTGGTTCCCCTCTCCCCTCCCTTCCATGTCCGTTTGCTGGTGGAAGTGCTGCTGGCAGCACCTTGTCTGGCCCCAGCCACTGCCCAGAAGTCCTTGAGGTTTGGTTTTTGCTAAGTGTGCCCCTCTCCCTTCATATCTCTCACACGGGGCAAGCACTTGCCCCCAGTTAGTTTGCAGCCCTGAGGTTTTGCCCTGTCAGGAATGTCCCAGAGCAGAGGAGAGCTGTATGTGGGGCTCTCCTCACCTGCCTGGGACTTGAGTGACATGTCTCTGGCTCCTTTCTCTAAGGGCCGAGAATGATGTGTCTGCATGTATTTCCCCCGAATTAGCTGCTGGGGTAGCCAGGAAAGGTCCGCTGATATATGGACATGTACAGTGTGTACATACTCACCGTACACATAATCACACTTTCCCTTTCTCTCACACACTTCCACACCTGTCACGCACACCCTCTCTCCCACACACTCTCATACCCTCTCTCCCACATGCAAATAGGAATTCACAGAAGCTAGCTGAATGCATGCCAAAACACACTGCCTTTGCCAGTACAGAAAATCCAAGCCCCTTTGGAAATCCAGCCTGTGGTGTTTTCCTTCTGAAAGACTGAGACAGGGCAGGACCTGCTTTGGAAAATACAAAGTTCTTAGACTGTCTCAGAGCAGGTGGTTTGGGATTTTGTCAAACTTTTAATAAATGGTGTTGTTGGTGAGTGAAACCACAGTAAACCATCTACACTTGGAAAACAATAGCACATGGGAATCTCTCTGTATGTCAGATCATCTCTTCTACTGGCAGTTGTGGATGCATGCTTGGAGTTTGACACAGTTCATCTAGTGCGAAGTACTGAGTGGTTGAAACTGGGACTTGGGAGACCCGAGTTCAGTTCAGACATGCTGTGTAACCTTGGGAAAGTCGATCACTTAATCTGTGCCATACTTCCCCTTCTGTAGCCTGGGGACAATAGCGCTCCCCTGCCTCAGGGGGTACAAGCCAGTAACCAGTTCATGATGTGTTCAGGTGGAGGATGAGGCGGCCAGATAGGGGCCAAGGGAGATTAGGATGCACAGTGAGTCAAACTGCATCCGTGAACCTTGGGCCTGGTGGCATTTCTGCTTCTCTGAATACAGACCTTGTGAACCCCTCCAGCCCTTCTGCACAACATGCTCATTGAACGTCCTGAGAAATGTTGCCACTCCAGCCAGGGGCATCAAAGCCTCCTGTTTATCCCCAGGACTGGTACTACTGAGGCAATGGCAGTGCAAGCTGTCCCCGCAGAGTGCTTGTAACCTGACCTCTAGGAGTGAGAGGATCGTTGTGTCTGCATGACCTATTCAGTCCTTGGTCTCCACTGAGATTCCTTGCAGGGGAGGCAGTGAGTGCAGCTGCCAGTGGTGATTCCTGCCACCCATTCACTTCACACAGGCCACTGAGCAGCCATTAAGCATTCATGATTTTCAATGGCTTGTGGTGGAAGTTGGATTTGAACCCAGGTCCTGGGGGTGAAAGGCTCCATGTGCCATTCCCATTCCTACATGTACACACGAATGCTTTCAGTTGCTCTCTCTGCATGGGATAGGTCTTCCTGGCAGGCAGTTGAATGAAAGGGGCTTAAAGAAACGTGTCTGTTTTTGTCTTTCAGAGCCTTGGGTCAGCGGACAAGAAGGACTTTTTCCAACCAAAGTAAGTGCCAGTGGCCTGTGTGTTTGAGAGAGTGTATGTGCACCTGAGTGGAAATTCACGATTGCAACGTATTATTGAGAGAAATACTGTATCTCACTAAGATTAGCCATGTCAATGGATAAGAATAGCTTCTGCAATTACGCTTGCTAGGATAACACTGCAAGGGCTGTCAGTCGTTTTGCTTCAGGGCATATGCAAATCCTCAGATGAGGTCAGGAAGAATCAAAGCTGCTGTGCCTGGCATCAGGGTCCAGGCTGATGTCCAGTGGCCTCGGAAGGAGGGAGTTGCAAAGATGGTCTTTCCCACCTTTGCTACTCCTTGCTCTGGAATTGTCATGAACACGGTGTGGTTGGTCTGGAGGCTCTGCTGCTGTATGTTGTAACTGGCTAATCTTCGAGCGGAGCTTTCACTGCCAGTATTTTGACACAAATATTTCCCTCTCATTCCATCTGATACAAGTCGCCACCTTTGAGGGTAAAATATGGGGAGAGGACTCTTTGGAGCCACTGTATCAGTAGTCATAGACATAGGCTCTCCTAATATACCACTAGACCAGCAACAGAGTAGGCAGTTGGCAGAACAGTGCATTCCCTGTCTACATGGACCATTGCGCTGATCCAGCATGGCCATTCCTATGGGACAGAGTGAATAAAGCCCTTAAACCATTTTCGACCTCTGGGCCCCTGACTGAAATACAGCCGAAGCCCTCATCTCTGTGGAATTTGGCTTGTTACACCAAACATGCAAGGCCTTTCAGTACAGAAAGGTACCTATAGAGCTGCAGAATGTGAAGGCTTCCTGTTTGAAATGCAGGGTTGCCAATGTGATCTTTCAATAAGAGCGACTTCTCTTACAAACTGGAGAGGTACTTACAGCATCCAGTCATGACTGGGAGGGAGCCATTCCTGTCGCCCTGCAGCACTGTGATGTCAAGCGTTCATTTGTGTGTGCATAGTCTGTTGTCATCACTGCTCTGGCCTTTTTCGTAACCTTCTGAACTTTTTCAATCTGTGAAAATAGAGTGTTGAGGTATTTCTGGTGACGGAAGCTGTGGAAGTGAGCTGTAACTTTTGGGAACAGCACTGGAATTTTCTCCTTCAAGGGGATGGGATTGGGGAGAAATGTCTTTAAAAATAGAGTTGTTCTGCTATTTATTTCTCCTGGTTACTTTCCAAAGAGATTCTCCAGAAGGTTCCTTTTCAGCACTGTGTACAAAATATGTGGTAAGCACGAGACAACGGCCTCTGTCACTGCCTTGTCTGATTACTCTTAGTATCAAGACGCCTTTGGAATACTAGCAGAATTTCAGACTTCATCATGGCGTGTCTAGCAGCAAGCATTGTTTGCTATCAGGGTGTATTTGATTTAAATTACTAGTCAGGGAGACTTGATTTAATCATGGATTTCTACATAAAAGTGCATTCTTGTTGGTTGTTATAACCTTAATACATATTCTTCGCAACTCAGAGAGATGTAGGTTTCATTTTTAGAAGGTACACACTATACATTTTTAAAGTGATTTATTTTGAAAACTTTTCAGATTAGTTTTATAGCTATATCAGAAAATGAATAATTGTTTGGTTATTTCATTTACCAAAGGTAATTGAAGCAGATATTCAACAGGTTAATCATTAATATTTGGAGGATTTTCTTGCATGCCGTATTAGGAGAACATCACCAGACAGATATTTAAATTGTTTTATTTATCTAAAACAACGTTATATATTTTGGATTTTCTTCTTCAACAGCAAACATAATATTTTAACAAAACAAGCATGTGAATTTTTGAATTTAGTTAAACATTCAAGTTTTTTTTAAATCAGGTTTGTTTTTGTTAAAATTGTTTTTAACTAAAATAGTTAAGTGAAATATTTAAACAAAAACAAAAATTAAATCGACTATGTCAGCCAGGTCAACATAAGAAACTGAAAATATTGGTTCTTCTTCGAGTGATTGCTCCTATGCATTCCAGTCAGGTGTGCGTGCTGCGCGTGCACGGCTCTCCGGAACATTTTTACCCTAGCAACTCCGGCGGGCCGGCTGGCGCCCCCTAGAGTGGCGCCGCTATGGCACCTGTTATATACCCCAGCCGGCCCGTCCGCTCCTCAGTTCCTTCTTTCCGCCCGTGACGGCCAATTGGAACTGTGGAGTGCTCTCTGTCCTCCACAACCCTAGCTCTCGCTACTTTTTCTGTACATAGTTTTTTTCATTACTTAGTGTAGATAGTTTGTTCAGTTAGTTAGATAGTTTTAGGATTAGGATAAGGGGGGTTTTCCCCCCTTTTTCCTCTACCGGTGCGGGCTCATGCCCAAGGCACCGGGCTTTAAGCCCTGCGCATCTTGCCAGCGGAATATGCTGGTCGGGGATCCCCACGACTCCTGTCTCCGTTGCCTCGGGGAGAGTCACAGGACAGATAAGTGCCCTATCTGTTCGGCATTTAAGCCCCGGACGCATAAGGAGCGGGACATTCACCTGAAGCAGCTCCTGATGGAGGCTCGCTCCAGCCCCCGGCACCGACCGCGCCGGCACCGAGGGCTTCATCGGCGCGTAGCGCACCGGCGGCCCCGAGCCGCTCCGGCACCGAGGCTCCCCGACCTCAGCCAGCGGCACCGGCGACCCGGCACCGCTCCCTCTCGCCTTCCAGGAAGCGTAAGCCGGTGAAGGCAGCTGCAAAGACCCACGCTCAGGGTCAAGAAGCCCAGCCAATACCACCATCTACGGTACCGGCTGTGACCGTGCACAGGACGTGCACCGTGCCGTTGCCTCCGGCGCCGCAAGGGCCGTCGAGTCCGGCACCGCCATGCTCCCCGGCGCCGACCGCGGTTGAGCTGCAGCTGCCATCCACGCCTGAGACTTTCTCAACGGCGCGGGAGCTCATAGAGCTCACAGAGGCACCGAGCCTCCGGCCCCTGGCACCGCCGGTGCGGGGTGTTGTATCGGCGGGAAAGCCGGCGATGATGACTCGGCCCCCTTCTCCGGATGGACGGCACAGACGGCGCTCCCGGTCCCGACGAAGGTCACCGTCCCGCCGCTCCAGATCCCGGCACCGCTCGCCATCGCGGTACCGGTCGCCGTCTCGATGCCGGTTGCAGTCCTGGTACCGTTCAACATTGCGGTATCGGTCGCACTCCCGGCGTCGCTCCAGGTCCCGATCGCCTTCGCGTCGGCACCGACGGAGGTCCGCTTCCCGGTACCGTGCCCGGCACCGTGACTCTCGCAGCCGCTCCCGGCACCGCCGGTCCAGATCCCGGTCGAGCTCCCGGCACCAGTCGAGCTCCCGGCACCGCGGCGGACGTTGGTCTCGGTCACCATCCCGGTACCGTGATGACCGGCACCGATCCTCGGCACCGTCCGGGGACAGGCTGCCACTTTCAATGGCACAGTCCATCAGCGCCTCTGCACCCCCTTGGCCATCTCGCCCCACGTCGGTCGCGTCCGGGGCAGGCAGCAACGGGCACCTCCCGCCTGCTCCACATGGTCAACCTCAGGGTGCACAGCAGTGGGGCTTCTGGGTCCCCTGGGCCCATTACGAGACTCAGGGGGTGCCTGTCCCCCCAAGGGCCCCTGCCTCCGAGCGCAGGGTACCAGAGGCCACCTTAAGTAGACCGCCCCCTTCGCCACCAGGTTCGGTTTTGATACCGCCTGACCCCCAGAGGCATCTTCAGCCTGAGCCAGCCGACCAACCGCTAGAAGATCCATCTACGGAGGCTGTAGTCCAGGGCTTATCCTCGTCGTCGTCTCCAGACGAGGCGGTGGCCAGAGCATCTGCCACAGATCCGCCACCAATATACTTGAGGGCCCACCAAGACCTGCTTCGCCGCGTGGCAAAGGCCATCGATCTCCCCGTGGCGGAGGTCCAGGAGGACGAGGACCCAGTGACGAACGTCATTGGAGCGGAGGCTCCAGTACGGGTGGCCTTACCGTTCATCCGTACGATCCAAAAGAACGCCACGACAATCTGGCAGTCACCGGCGTCCGTCCCTCCTACTGCCCGCGGGGTCGAGCGAAAGTACTCCGTCCCCCCCACGGGATATGAGTATTTGTATACTCACACGGCCCCAGACTCGTTGGTCGTCCAGTCGGTCAATGACAGGGAGAGGCATGGTCAGCCCGCCCCAGCGCCGAAGTCTAAGGAGGCGAGGCGGATAGATCTGTTGGGCCGCAAGGTCTACTCTGCTGGCGGTCTGCAACTTCGGATCGCCAATCAGATGGCTCTCCTCGCCAGGTACGCCTATGACATCATGGTGTCCCTGGCGAAGTTTACAGAACTGCTCCCAACAGCCTCCCGCCAGGAGTTCTCGGCGCTGTTGGACGAAGGGAAAAAATCTTCCAGGTCCTCCATCCAGGCCGCTCTTGACTCCGCGGACTCGGGAGCAAGGACCCTGGCCTCAGGAGTGACTATGAGGCGCATCTCCTGGCTGCAGTCCTCCACCCTACCACCGGAGGTGCAGTACACGCTGCAGGACCTGCCTTTTGATACTCAGGGCCTGTTCTCAGAAAAAACTGATTCCCGGATCCAGACCCTGAAGGACGGTCGCATAGCCATCCGCACTCTCGGGATGCATACACCGGCAACACAGCGCAGGTCCTTCAGGCAGCAACCCTCCCGGCCTTTCGCCCAGCCACGGTACCGTCCCTACAACACCAGGCGGCCTGGCCTAAATCGCCGTCGACCATCCGGCAACAGACGCAACCAGGCCCAGACCCCTTCCAAGGCCCCCCAAGGGTCCAAACAGGCCTTTTGATGGGACGCCCGAGGACAGCCGATCACTCTCCCTACCGGATCCTACCCTTTTGTTTTACAACCGCCTTTCCCATTTCTTTTCGGCGTGGTCCCAAATAACAACGGACAACTGGGTGCTTCAAACAGTCCAGTCGGGATACCACCTTCAGTTTGTTTCGCCCCCCCCTCCCACCCACCCTCCCTGTCCCTCTTCAGGGACCCCTCTCATGAGCAACTCCTCTTACAAGAGGTCCAGTCTCTGTTGAGCGTGGGTGCCATATAGGCAGTGCCTCAAGACAGGCGGGGCAGGGGATTCTATTCCCGTTATTTTCTCATCCCCAAAGCGAAAGGAGGGCTACGTCCTATCCTGGACCTTCGAGAGCTGAACAAATATCTGCTCATGCCCAAGTTTCGCATGGTCACCCTGGGGACCATCATTCCCTCTCTGGATCCGGGAGACTGGTTTGCCGCCCTCGACATGAAGGACGCCTACTTCCATGTCGCGATCTACCTTCCCCATCGACGCTACCTACGTTTCGTGGTGAACAACGCACACTACCAGTTCGCAGTGTTGCCATTCGGCCTATCCACCGCACCGAGGGTGTTTAACAAGAGCATGGCAGTGGTTGCCGCAGCCCTCCGCCGTCGTCAGATACACGTCTACCCGTATCTCGACGACTGGCTGGTTCGTGAACGCGTTTGGGCTGGTAATGGACCAGATGACAGAAATCCTGTCTCTATTTCATCAGCTCGGTCTTCTCATCAATGCCGAGAAGTCCTCCTTAATTCCGTCGCAGCGGGTGGAGTTCATTGGAGCGGTTCTCGACTCCACGTTGGCCAGGGCCTGCCTACCGCGCTCTCGGCACCAGACACTGGTCTCCATCATTCGAGACCTCGTCACCTTTCCTACCTCGACGGTGCGATCTTGCCTCCGCCTCCTGGGCCACATGGCATCCTGTACGTATGTCACTGCGTACGCGCGGCTCCACCTTCGCCCGTTCCAGTCCTGGCTAGCATCGGTGTATCGCCCGCATCGAGACCCGGTCGACATGGTGGTCATGGTCACCAAGCCAACCCTCGAGTCCCTCAGCTGGTGGCTAGACCCAGACGTCGTGTGTGCGGGAGTCCCGTTCCACCCTCCTCGCCCATCCGCCACTCTGACCACGGATGCCTCAGCGCTCGGCTGGGGGGCTCACCTGGGCGACCTTCACACCCAAGGTCTTTGGTCACCCCAAGAGCTCGCTCTGCACATCAACATCCGCGAGCTGCGAGCGATCCGTTTGGCGTGTCACACCTTCCGCACCCGCCTGCAGGGCCGCTGCGTGACAGTGTTCACGGACAACACGACAGCGATGTTCTACGTGAACAAGCAGGGTGGAGCCCGCTCCTCCCTCCTCTGCAAGGAAGCACTGCTCCTGTGGGACTTCTGCGTGACCCACTCAATTCACCTGGAAGCGTCCTTTCTTCCGGGAGTGCAGAACACGCTGGCCGACCATCTCAGCAGGTCGTTCCTCTCCCACGAGTGGTCCCTCCGTCCAGATGTCGTGCACACAATCTTCCGGAGGTGGGGGTTTCCCCAAGTAGACCTATTCGCCTCCAAGGAGAACAGGAAGTGCCACCTGTTTTGCTCGTTCCGGGGTCACTCGCCAGGCTCCCTGTCGGACGCCTTCCTTTACTCCTGGAAGGATCACCTCCTCTACGCCTTCCCTCCGTTCCCGCTCGTACACTGAGTGCTACAGATGCTGTGGAGGGACAGAGCCCACGTCATACTCGTCGCTCCGGCCTGGCCGAGGCAGCACTGGTACACCCTGCTGCTCGAGCTCTCCGTTCGGGATCCCATCCCCCTTCCGTTGTGGCCGGACCTCATCACGCAGGACTTCGGCAGACTCCACCATCCGAACCTGCAGTCCCTCCATCTTACAGCTTGGTACCTGCGTGGTTGACCCACGCGGAGAGGGACTGTTCGGCGGCGGTACAGCGAGTCCTGCTAGAGAGTAGGAAGCATTCCACTCGCTCCACCTACCTTGCAAAATGGAAGTGGTTCGCGCTCTGGTGTGACCAATGAGGCCTCAATCCCTTTGTAGTCCCTGTCCCTACCATCCTGGACTACCTCTGGTACCTTAAGGAGCAAGGTCTGGCGGTCGCCTCCTTGAGGGTACACCTGGCAGCAGTGTCCGCCTTTCGTCCACCTACGGGAGGTCGGTCCGTCTTCTCCAACCAGATGGTTTCCCGCTTCCTTAAAGGCCTGGACCACTTGTACCCGCCCGTGCGGCGTCCTGCCCCGACCTGGGATTTGAACCTCGTTCTGGCCAGGCTTATGGGACCGCCCTTCGAGCCTCTGGCCACGTGCTCTCTGCTCTACCTCTCCTGGAAGACAGCCTTCCTCGTCGCAATTACATCAGCGAGACGAGTCTCTGAGCTCCGTGCTCTAATGGTTGGTCCACCATACACCGTCTTCCACGGAGACAAGGTGCAGCTTCGACCACACCCGGCCTTCCTCCCTAAGGTGGTGTCGGCCTTCCACCTCAACCAGGAGATCTTCCTCCCGGACTTCTTCCCGAAGCCGCATGCCTCACCTCGTGAGCAACAGCTGCACACCCTGGACGTCCGCAGGGCGCTTGCCTTTTACATCGAGCGGACGAAGCCCTTCCGACATTCGACCCAGCTGTTTATAGCAGTCGCCGACCGCATGAAGGGCGAGCCGGTCTCCTCGCAACGAATTTCCTCATGGGTTACGGCATGTATTCGGACGTGCTACGAGCTTGCTCGCGTGCCGCCATGCCGCCTCACTGCTCACTCGACGAGAGCGCACGCCTCGTCGGCCGCCTTCCTGGCCCATGTCCCCATCCAGGACATCTGTAGAGCGGCTACCTGGTCTTCTGTCCACACCTTTGCCTCCCACTACGCGTTGGTGCAGCAATCACGAGACGATGCAGCCTTCGGCTCCGCAGTATTACACTCCGCGACGTCTCACTCCGACCCCACCGCCTAGGTAAGGCTTGGGATTCACCTGACTGGAATGCATAGGAGCAATCACTCGAAGAAGAAGAGACGGTTACTCACCGTAGTAACTGTTGTTCTTCGAGATGTGTTGCTCCTATCCATTCCAGACCCGCCCTCCTTCCCCACTGTCGGAGTAGCCGGCAAGAAGGAACTGAGGAGCGGACGGGCCGGCTGGGGTATATAACAGGCGCCATAGCGGCGCCACTCCAGGGGGCGCCAGCCGGCCCGCCGGAGTTGCTAGGGTAAAAATGTTCCGGAGAGCCGTGCACGCGCGGCGCGCACACCTGACTGGAATGGATAGGAGCAACACATCTCGAAGAACAACAGTTACTACGGTGAGTAACCGTCTCTTTCTGCAGCTAACTTGGTCATTTTCACCTTCATTTTCCTGTCTGTTCATAATTTATAATCCCTATTCCATAATGAGATATCTTTGAGCTATAGTGTATCTTAATTAAAACTATCTTTAGATAGGTTTTTCCTCAGAAAACATTTTATAAAAAAAATCTGATTTAAATAAAAAATATCTGATTTTTTAAATTGATTTTTATCCACCCTGTTCGCAGTTCATGGTGTGTGTGTGTGTGTGTGTGTGTGTGTGTGTGTGTGTATTTCTTCAGTTCATCCATCCATCTACAGTCCCTTGATTTGTCTATTGCCAAGATTTGCAAAAAGAAATGCCTAACATTAGGCTCCTAATTCCATATTCCTAAATTACAGGAGCTCTCAATTCTCTGGCTTCAGGACAGGCATATGCTGGCACAATTTTTAAAAGTCAGTGGAGCTGCTGAGTGCTCAGCCCTTTTGAAAATCAAAGCACTTATTTAGGTGTTGAAACGTCACACAGGTTTCTGGAAGCTTTGAGGATCCATCATGGAGTTATGACCCTATGCTAGATGTAGTGAAGAAAGTGAAGCACCTGCAGCTGAGGACTTTGAATTACATTTGTAGCCTTATTAGCAATCCTCTGGTGTTTGTCTATGCATGTTGCATGGAGTACATGATTTTTGAGACAAGAAAAGCATGCCTTTTTCATGCTCTTGTGAGACTTCTTATCAGAAATATGGGAGGCAAATAGTGGAGATTATTCTTAAATGTAGGGGCTAAATCATGGCCCCCTGTCCAAACCCCACCCTGCAGGAAAACCCAATAGATAGGCAAAGGGACTCCCCGAGCTTCCTACAGATCATCCCATCAGGGAACAAGGGATGATTGCCTGCCGCAGAGAGTATGCCCTTCTCCACCCATTGAAGACATATTTTCCTACCCTCCAGACTTCTAAGCCAATTCTCAAAGATCTGAATCCTTAGCTTCGCCTCCAGGCAGCTATGAGAACCTCAGTGTTTCACTGAATGGGCTGTGATATCAGACCATGACCTAGCCAATCATAAGACACGACGCAAGTTAATTTGCATCCTGCTGTCCTGTGTAAGATTCTTTGCGAGTTGTCTGGGGATTTGTGTTACACATACAAACAAAGCTGCATTTGACAGGTACAGCTTCATGGCTGTGACACATAGCCAGCATCATTGCTGTCCAGATTGACTTTTACCCCAACTTGCTGCCACTGACATTGTTGCTGTTTCAGATACAGTCTCTATGACAAAGCACTGTCTGGCCTAGCGAGGCTGTGCAATACATGCCTGATTCTGCGGGGTACTCCTTGGAGTCAGCGTGAGCAGGGGGTGCTATGGACTTGTCAGGGAGTATTCAGAATCTGACATGATTGGATTCTCCTTGTTGGAATAGGATATGCATTCTCATCTCCTCCCCTTTGCTCTTGCTCCTCAATCCTGCAGCCACACCCACACATATGGACTCTTGTGTTCCTACCTCTGCACAGGCTGCATTCTGTTCTGTGCCCATCACAGTGGTACCTGAGCCCCTTACAGAGATTTAAGCAATGTCACATGCATCTGTCAAATGTGGTTCTCTCTTCCTCTTTCCTCTCCCAAGTGCAGGATCTGGGTCCTAGATTGCAGGGAATCTGTCTTGGTTTGGTTTGTAAAGCAAATGTGCATTTATGTGCTCCATAAGTAATTAAGAAAAATCTTTGAGAGGCAGGGCATGCTAAGGGCATTACAGTTATAGTCTAAATAAATATAGTGCAGTGCCAGAGTAACTCCCGTAGATAGTAAGATCTAGACAGACTGGAGCTTGCTCTTAGGAATTTGAACTGTAGAGGCGCTTGGTTATTTCTGAGCACAATTTAGTCACACACCTCTTATATCTGATGTGAGTCTTATGTAGTTTAGCTGCTGATACTTGGCGGTGTGACAGAATTCTTCCTTATCTGTTCTCAGGTCTACACAATTCTTAGATGAGGTTCACACTGAAGCCTTATACTCTTATATAACTCTCATTTTTTAGCTACAGCTCAGAAGAAAACATTTGGAAGTACTTTTTAAAGCCCTTTTTGTTTGTTTTGCCTTGCAATATTCATTACATCAGTACTGCTCTCGATAGCTTTTGCCTGTCTTTTAAAGACAGAATGTTTGTTCCTAGGCTAAGAACTTCCACAGTTTTGGCTTAGAGTGAAGTTTTATTGTTGAATTATTATCTTCTAAAACTCTGGCATTTTAAAGGATCTGGAAATGGGTATTTACCCCTTGAAAGCGTCACATTCCGTCATAACAACGCTGCTGTATTTCTGTGAGGGACATTCATTTGCATTTCTTCTATAATTCAGACATTATAATAAAGACAACGACAATACCAGCACACACACATTACATTTAATGTTTTCTTCAGTGGGTGAGAATCACTCAGGAGGGACATTCATCCACTGATGGGTGAAGCTGAGTTAACACTGTAATCTCTTTCCTCCCACCCCCGCCCCCTTATTGGCAAAGTTCTGGCACTGGGGAAGAAAGAGAGGAATGGGATACATTGTGAACGGGAAGGAAAGGCAGTAAGGTAAGGAGGAGGAGTTAGATGGGAAGGGAAAGACAACATGAGAGGAAGGATGGTCTTGTGAGTAAGGTGGTGGACTGGGACTTGAAAGAGCTTGGATCATTTCCAGTCTCTGCCACAGACTTCCTGTAGGACCTTGGTCAAGTCACTGAAGATATGCCTATACTATAATCACAAGGTGCAATTTTAACTCGTGTAGAAATCCCTGAGCTAGCTTTAATCTAGCTAGCTCGGGTCCCGGAGCAGTGAAGATGCAGCAGCACAGACTAGCCCCACCAGTAATTACACAGGGTTCCAGGTGGACTTGTACAGCTCACACTGACACCTGTGCTTTCATGGCTTCACTGCTCCAGGACCCAAGGTAGCTCAATTAAAGGTGAGCTGTAAGCACAACCTGTAAGTATAATATATACATGCCTAAATCTCCCTGTTCCCCAGCTGTAACAGGGGGCTAATAACATTTCCTTTCTCCTGACTCTTGTCTGTTTCCATTGTAAACTCTCACTATGTGGATGTACAGTGCTGAGCACAATGAATCCTCAGTCTTGGTTGGGGCTTGTAGTATCAGTAATTACAAAAAGCTACATTAAGGTTGCAAAATCAAGCACTGCAAGGTTCAGAAATGCCTGAATTAAGGTTTCTTGCCTAATCTTAGTTGGGCCCCCTTGAGCACATGCCCCTTGATACTGTCTTTAATTACATGATCACAGACTAGCCCTTCATTCAGTGCATGGGATGGACCCGCTCTGGAGATGATTCAGGTTGTCTGGTGAAGGAGACTGTTGCTAGTAGGAGCCATGCTTCATTTGTTGCAGAAGCTGGAAGGTGTGTAGCAAATGAGGCAGGAGACTGAAGAGAAAGGATGGCCTCATGGTGAAGTCAGCTGAATGCTTCCCTGGAGAATTGGATTCTAACATTGTCTCTGACAAAGAGGTCCTGTGTGACGCTGGGCAAGTCACTTAAACCAAACTTTTCACAGACAGTCACTAATTGTGTGTTTCTCATTTTCTGGTTGCCCAACCTGAGGCCTTGAGGTCTGATTTGCAGAAGTGCTGAGCACTCACAGCCAATGGGAGCTTTGCTTTGAGCGTGGAAAGTGCTATATACAGCTAAGTACTCTGAAAATCATGTCCTTGGCATCTCAAATTGTGTACCCAAAGTGATTGAATACTTTTGACTCTAATCTCTCTCTGCCTCTGAATCTCATCTGTAAAATGGGGCAAATCCCACCACCATGTCGCACGGGGAGATAATTTATGTTTGTAAAGCACTCAGATACTACAGTGATGTGCAGCATAGGAAAGCTCATCAGGAAATCAATAATTCTGTTTTAATAGTAGGGTTTGAAGAGGGTGCAGCAAGTAAGGCCTGAGGCCACAAACGTGAACAATGAATAGAAAACAGAATAACGAATTGCTGCTCATTAACTGAGCAGCATGCATTCTGCGCACTGAAAGAGGCAGGGATCTTGTGTTAAAAATAACCTGTGATCATGCAGATAAAAATTGTATCCTAATCGCTCTCAGCAGAAGTCAATTTTTATTTTGTTATAATTTCGACGGCTAATACTGATGTTTATTTTTTAACATTTGTTTACAATTTCTATTGATTTCAGTTTTCACAGTTGTGGGAAACTGAGAGGGGTCAGACAATAACTAATGACAATAGACGATGAGATGCAAAGAGTTAAAGCTTTATAACCCTTAAATAACACAAACTGTCAATATCATATGTCAAAATATACAAAGTAAATAGCTTTAAATCATACTCTATGGTGCTTTCAAGCACCATTTTTCTTACTTTGCCTCTGTAATGTTTTATTATTGATGGAAATATTCTTTCATTGGTTCGTGTGTGCACAGTGAAATCGACATTTATTGATATTGACCGATAAAAATCGAATCCTCCCAAACCTGATCATAATGCATAAACACAATGGGGCCGAATTAAGATTGCACAGGCAACCTTAATTCTGGCATTTCCTAGCTTTTGAGTGCTTCTCTTTGGAACCTTAATCGTGTTATTTTAGTGTAGTTTTTGTGTGTAATTTCCTAGGTTTAAAAAAAAGTCCCAATCTTGTCTCTTCCCCACTCCTGGCTCCTTGTCCCAGCCCCATTCTCCTCACCTAGCCAGTCCCAGTCTCCAATCCTCAAATTCATAATCCCAATCCCAGGCTTTTTGACCAACTGTTCCAGTTCCCTCCCCTCCACCCCTCTCTGCTCTTCATCTGCTCTGTCTGTACTCTCCCTCCCTGGCCTCCATGTTCCATGTCCCTACTGGCTCCCAGCCCCAATCTCCTTCCCTGGGTTTCTCATCCACTATCACCCACGCCTAGCAATTTGCCCAACCAGTCCCAGTTCTTCCCCAATACATCGGTTCCTTGTCAGATCTGTCTCCACTCCCCTCTCACAGCCTTACCAACCCCACCCTACTGATTCACAGTCCCAGTTTCCTTGCCCAGACAGGCTGTCTCCCCTCCCGCTCCAACTCCAATCTGTTTCCTTCTCCCCCGCCTTCAGTCCTATTCTCCTCTCAACCTCCTTCTCCTGCTTCCCCTTTCATCTGGTTCTTCTCCCCTGTGTATAGAAGTGAGGCAGCTTCCTCCTCCCAGCAATGGGGGCTCTGAGAGCACAGGAGAGAGAGGCAATTTACTTTCAGTTCTACTCCCAGCCTGGCCCAGAGCTCCAATTGCAGGGAAAGTCCTGCTTTGTCCTGGGCTGAAGCATTCTCATTGCAGACAGGATCTTCCCTGAAAACAGGGTCTGTGAGGGGGTGGAGGTACAATAGCAGCAGGTAGGGACGAGGATTGGAGTCTTGGGGGAGTACGATCTTCTTCAGCAGTCCCTCAATGCGAGGATGATGTCTGCCAAGGGCATTCGTTGTTGGGTTTTTAAGTGGCTAAGGAGCCCAATTCGTGCCCTGCAGATTTTCCCATAGAAGTGACGGTGTGATCTTGGAGGAGACGAGGTTGGCTAGAGTGTTGTGCCCTATCTTCCCTCCTTTGTCGCATCTCTTGTCTTTTGAGCACAACTGTTCTCCTCAAAATGAGCTGTGGCTTGGTGCATGGTGTGGCGGCACTGTGCTCTGTTCCGTGCCAAGTCTTCCCAGTTTGCTGGATCGATGCCTCCCTTTTTAAGGTGTACTTTCAGTATGTCTTTGAAGTGCTGCTGCTGCCCTCTGTGAGCCCTTCTTCCCTAACTTAACTGAGAGAAGAGTACTTGCTTCAGAGGCGAGTGTCAGGCATACATACACAGTGGCCAGCCCAGCACAGTTGGTGTTTCATGACCTGTGGCTCTATACTGCTGATGTTGGCTGCAGAGAGAACGCTGCTGTTAGTGCATCGATCTTCCCAGCTGATCCTGAGAATCCTCCTGAGGCAGTGCTGCTGGAACCACTCCAGCCGCTTGAGATGTCATCTGGAACAAAGGACAGCAAGGGGTGTGAGTGATTGCTGGACCCAGACTAGAAGGAGACTAGTCTGTAAAAGGAAGCTTACTGTAACACCTCTGAGGGTGAGGTTTTATCTGTATTCAGTTTTCTTACTGTATTAGGCATAGACTTGCATGTTCTATTTTATTTTGCTGGGTAAGTCACTTTGTTCTGTCTGTTACTACTTGGAACCACTTAAATCCTACTTTCTGTACTTAATAAAATCACTTTTTACTTATTAATTAACCCAGAGTATGTATTAAAACTTGGGGGGGGGGAAACAGCTGTGTATATCTCTCTATGAGTGTTATAGAGGGCGAACAATTTATGAGTTTACCCTGTATAAGCTTTATACAGGGTAAAACGGATTTATTTGGGGTTTGAACACTTCTTAAGCTGCTTTCAGTTAAGCCTGCAGTTTGTGGGATGTGGTTCAGACCTGAGTCTCTGTTTGTGGATGGCATGTGTGTCTGGCACAACCAGGTAGGGTTCTGGAGTCCCAAGCTGGCAGGGAAGACAGGGGCAGAAGTGGTCTTGGCACATCAGTTGTCAGCCCCAAGAGGGTTTCTGTAATCCAACCCATCACAAGGGCAATACCTCTGTAGTTCCCGCACAAAGATTTGTCCCATTTCTTGAATATTGTAACAATGTTGGTATTCTTAAAGTCTGGTGGAATTTCTTCAAAGGTCCAGATTTTGTTGAGAAGTTGGCAAAGTTTGTGCTGTTCTACCAGCTCTACAAACCTCAGCTGGGATGCCCTCTGGGCCTGGTATCTTGTTAATTTTTTTTTTTTGTCTGGGTTATGGCACACCGGACTTCCTCAGAAGATGGGGGATCAGCAAGTTATTCCATTGCCAAGCATTGTTGAACAGACTCGATGGTGTCTTCAGAGTCCATGGATTCGTGGTTTAGTAGGCTCTTAAAGTGCTCCTTCCAGCGTTGTTTAATGGCCACATTGTCCTTGAGGAGGGTGGAGCCATCCTGGGAACATAAGGGAGTTGGGCCTTTGGAGATTGTCCCATATATAGCTTTTGTTACTTGAAAGAAGCTTCTTATGTCATCCTGGTCTATGAAATCCTGGATCTCAGAGGCCTTCTCTGGCCACAACTTATTTTTAATGTCACTGTAGCCTCCTTTGGACTTTGGCTTTGAGCAGGTGATAAGCCTCATGTTTTCATTGGTTAGAGGAATCATTTTGCTAGTCACAGAATGCAGTTCTTTTCTGTTGAATTAATGCTAGGATTTCCTCGTTGTTTTCATCAAGCCAGTCTTGGTGCTGATGAGTGGAATATCCTATGGTTTCAGAACATGCACTGTGAATGGTCTTTTTAAGTTGCTCCCAGTGCCCTTGAACGTCAGTGATGTTATCAGGCAAGTTAGAGAGTTTCTCAGACAAATGTTGCTGGAACATCTCGCAGTTGGCTTGGTCCTGAAGTGCTTTGACGTTGTACAGCTTTTGCTTAGTCTTTGGATGTTTGCGGTGTGGTGGAGTGAGCTGCAGGTACATGACTGATCTTACTAATAGATAGTCTGTCCAACAATGATTTGTACCAAGATTACCATCACATGGCTGACACCTGCATGCAGATTTGTGACCTGAAGACTCGCAAAGATCACTACTCCTGTCTTCACCACCACTTCTCCATCGCCACAGGGCTTTGGGCGGGTGTGAGCCCTTTGGAAGAGGCCTGCACATAAAATCTTTTAACATGGGTGTAAACGGGTCGGACTCACCCCTGCGGCGCCTCCTGCTGGTAGCTCTCCGAATTTAGCTCAGTCCAGCCCTGGAGCACCCTCTGCAGGCCGGTGATCCACCTGTTCGTAGGCCCCCGTGTCCCTCCCTGGACCCGGTGCCCTTCTACATGGGGCGCTGCCCCCTAGCAGTAACCCCTTTCTCTGGGTCTCCCCTCCTTAGGGAACCCTCACCCTCTATCCCTACCTTGCCTCAGTTTTCGGCTACTGCCAGTCATTGTCTAGCCCCACACTCTGGGGCAGACTGCAGTCTCAGCCAACTCATCCCTGGCAAGGAGGGTTTGGACCTGCTGCTTTGTCCTACCCCTGGGCTGCCCTCTGCAACCCCCAGTACCTTTGGCCCACTGCTAGGCCACAGCCTGGGGCTTTCTAGGCCGGAGCTCCCCGGCTCTTCAGCCTTCCCCAGCCCTGCTGCACTCAGGTATCTAGTCTCAAGCCCTAAGCAGCCAGGCCCGTCTCTCTCTATAGCCAGAGAGAGACTGTCTGGCTTCTGGCTTCCCTGCCTTCTTATAAGGCCCTGCTTCTCAGTTTGGGGCGTGGCCCCCAGCTGCAGCCACTTCCTCAATCAGCCCAGCTTTTTGGAGCAGCAGCTCTCAAGCCCTGCTAGGCCACTTTTAAACCCCTTAAAAACCCCGGAGCAGGGAGTCCACCCTGCTACAATGGGGGAAACAGTGCACAGGCAGTGACCACAGGAGACTTGGCAGGAGGAAAACCCTGACTCAGTGGAAGGGGGTCCAAGACAGCCCTCATCTGCCTACACAGCCACAGAATATTAAAAGGGCCTCTATAAGCACCTGATCCCCTGTTGGGGTCTTGTGAAGTTTGGACTGTGGTTAGTCAGGAGCTTTGCCTCACACCTGCTTGCCAAGGGGGACTCTACCAGAAATATGAAAGCTCTGGAAAATGTAGCTCTGAGGGTCTTTAGCCCACGCAAGCCTCTCCACCACCACAGGGTTACAATCCATCAGAGATGCCTGTGGGGTCTGTGAAGGGGGTAAGGGTGTCATAGTAATGGGCGAGTGATGGGGATTGGGGTCTGTGATGGGCTGGGGGTATGATGGGAGTAGGTGGAGGGCAGGGATTGGGGTTTGTGATGGCGTGGGGGTACAGTGGGGTGGGACAGCAGCAAGCGGGGTCAGAGGAAAGGGATTGGGGTCTGTTGGGAGGTGACAGGTGTAATGGGGGCAGATATGGGAGGGAAGGGCGGCAGACCGGAGCTATGCTCCCCAAGTGGGAGCCCTGGTATAGGGTATCAGTTTCCAGCAGGCCATAGCCCTCCCTATAGCCAGTTTCCTTTAGATTCGTGCATTTAACTTTTTAGCAGGCGAAGTTTACAAAGTTTAAAAAGTTTACGATGCCAGCCAGGATACCCTAGCAGCAGGGCTGGCCTTTTAAAGTCTATAGCAGGCTTAGGAGCTGTTTCACTGGGTGTGACGGGTTGGATCACAGAACCCCCCTTGGGAGCTGCCACCTGATGTGCCAAGACTACTTCTGCCCCTGCTTTCCTGCCCTGCCAGACTGAGACTTCAGTGCCCTGCCTGGTTTGAGCCAGACCCGCTAGCCTGCTGCAAACCCAGACCCAGGTCTGAACCACGTCCCCTAACAGCTGCAGGCTTAACTGAAAGCAACTTACAGAATTGTACCTGTCTCTAACACACAGATGCCCAACTCCCAATTGGGTCTAAACCCAAATAAATCTGTTTTACCCTGTAGAAAGCTTATACGGGGTAAACTCATAAATTGTTTGCCCTCTATAACACTGATAGAGAGATATGCACAGCTGTTTGCCCACCCAGGTATTAACACATACTCTGGGTTAATTAATAAGTAAAAATGATTTTATTAAATACAGAAAGTAGGATTTAAGTGGTTCCAAATAGTAACAGACAGAACAAAGTAAGTTACCAAGCAAAATAAAATAAAACACTCAAATCTCTGTCTAATCAAACTGAATACAGATAATCTCACCCTTAGAGTAAGTTTTTTTCCTCAAAGTGGACACCTTCCAGGCCAGGGCACAATTCTTTCCCCTGGTACAGCTCTTGTTCCAGCTCAGGTGGTAGCTAGGGGATTCTTCATGATGGCTGCCCCTTTGTTCTCTTCCACCCATCTTTTGCATAAGGCGGGAATCCTTTGCCCCTCTCTGGGTTCCCACCCCCTCCTTCTCAATGGAAAGACACCAGGTTAAAGATAGATTCCAGTTCAGGTGACATGATCACATATCACTGAAAGACTTCAAGCCTTCATTCCTCCCAGCCTGACTCACAGGAAGGCTTGCCTGCAAACAGAGCCATCCACAGTCAATTGTCCTGGTTGATGGGAGCCATCAAGATTCCAAACCACCATTAATGGCCCACACTTTGCATAATTACAATAGGCCTTCAGAGTTATATTTCATATTTCTAGTTTCAGATACAAGAGTGATACATTTATACAAATAGGATGACCACGCTCAGTAGATTATAAACTTCATAATGATACTTTACAAGAGACCTTTTCCCTGAAGCATATTCCAGTTACATTATATTCACTCATTAGCATATATTTATAAAATCCTATAAACTGCAACGTCACACTGGGGTCTGGCCAGTAGAGCAAGAGTCTGATTTACAAGGGGTCAGAGGGATTTTACAAGTCTCTGAACACTGGGAGTAGAAATAAGTCCCTAGTGGGTACCTCTGAACAGGAATGTGGAGTCAATAGCTGCTCATGGTGACAGCAGGGATGAGGGTTTGGAGTTGACTGCTGGCAGAGGGAGAGAGCAGATCTGCACTAGAGGGAGGCTTAACAGGAGTACATGGAGGGACAGTTTGGTAGGGGACAGTTGCAGAGAAGGAACAAAGCAAGTCAGCCTTGGAATGGTGGCAAGGAGCAGCTGCTAAAGTTAAGGCTGCACAGTCTTTGCCAGAAAGCTCAGTGTATCACAACACTGTGGGAACTCTTCTGCTACATAATGGGCTAGGTGATGGCATTTAGCCCTGGTCTCTGCCCAGCAGTGACATTTGACGTTATGAAAGTTTTCAGATGAGATTTAGCTGTTCAGGTGGGACAAAGGGAGCGGAAACCCCTCTGGGTACCCTCAGCATGGGGAGTCCCCAGCAGATGCTGTGTGGTGCTGCATAAAGGGCAGTGCATAGCTGCATTGCCCCTGGCTGACAAATCTCAGGGAGGCACCATCTCACACAAGGAGTGTGTAGTCTGCACCATCCTTCATAGCACGGGAACAAGGGGCAGGTCTATAGCCCCCTGTGTCTCTGCCCCCTTTGGGGGGATGTTGTGCCGCTGGGGCACATGGAGGGGGTAACTCCTGGGCTCTGCTAAGCTCAGACAATTGACCCTGGTCCCTTGTACCTTCTGATGCTGTGTGCAGCTGGTCAAGAAGAGAATGGGAAGTAATTCCAACAGAGAGGTGCAGTGTTGTAAAGGGGGAGGAAGCATGGGGCCAGAGAGAGGAGGCCCAAGCGGTACATAGAGTGGGGTGTATGGGAGGAGCGGCATCTCAGGCAGACTGTGCGGTTTGGGTATGGACGTGGAAGAGCAGGGATGTCTGTGTTGCATTGCTGCCATGCGCTGAGTTAATTCAGCTGCCCTGCTGGCCACTTCCTTGCTTTGCAGTCAAATATTTCCTGGAGCAAGCAGCTCGTCACCCCCCAGCAAGAGCCAGCAATTTCTGTCGCCATTCCCTGTCTGTCTGCTGATGGGACACAAGACAAGGAAGTTCGGTCAACCCTCCTGCCCCTTCTGCTACCTCTGATCACAGAGTGGAGGTTTCTGCTGAGAAAGAAGCTCCAAAGCATATGTGGTGGCTTATTGCACACTCCTCAGCCTCTCGCATCTCACAACTGAGAGCTGCATTCAGCCTTGCCTAATCCTTGCATCACCCGCCAAGCCAGGTCACATTTTGTGTCTTATCAGCCACCCAGCTCAGAGGCTGAAATGCCGCCCCTGGGGAGTGGGCCAGCTTCAGTTGGACTTAGGTGGTACGTAGGCCTGGACCTGGCCTACGCTGCAGTGTGGTGAATCTCACCCAGAATTTGTGTAGTCATCTGTTTAAGGCAACTCTCCTTTTTTTCTCTCTCACTCCTTATTGAGGGAGGTTGGGAACTGGGGTATGTCTCTAAACCCTTCCTAGTTAACAGGGCAGGAGATCCAAGAGGGCTGTTTCTGACAGAACTCTTTGGTACCAACATAGGATGAACTACTTAGGCTGTCGGCTCCTTGGACCAGGGACCTTCTTTTGGTTCTGTGTTTGTACCGTGCCTAGCACAATGGGTCCCAGGCTATGGCTGGGGCACATGCGTGCTACCACAATTCCAGTAATAAATAGTCATCCTCACCCCTTGAAGTCAATGTCAAAACTCTCATTGGCTTCCATGGGGCCAGGAATTTACTTATGGTCTCTGAGTGGTAGACCACAGTGACTCTAAGACTGGGGAGCTCATCAAATGATCATGAGCACCTGGTTTTTCCAGGCCTCTTGGTTTCCATCTGGGGATTGTGCAGTTCTGGCTAAGATTGGTAAAATGAAGTTTGAGTTTCACTCGTTTCTCTACAGCTTTTAATGTGTTAAGTGTGTTGGCAATGTGTGGCTTTTACTGCATTGGTTGCCATAGGAACACTGTTTTTTTTATTATTATTATTTCATTTAACCAATGCAGCTTTTTCTGTTATCTCAGTTTCAGTCCAATTTAAAACCTGTTTGGCCCAGGTTCTGATTATTCAGCAATTGTCACAAATGGACTAAATTTCTTAGAAGTATCTCTTTTTTTTAACCTAATTTTTTATGTGTGTAGGTGCATGTGTGAATTAGTGCTGGTGTGATTGCCCGGGGAACTGAATTTCTCTTCAGAAAGGTCTAGCATGGGCTTATTTTGCTGCTTCCTACCAGTGTCACTCACCCCTGTCTTGGGAGAGCCTCTTGCTAAGAAAAGAAAGGCCACTCAGTCTTTAGCATCTCTTCTGAATGAGGAGCCATTTATGGTAATGCACTCCCCTGTCCACTGGACATTGACCCACAAAGTCATATCGGTACTGCAGGTCTCATCAGATAAAAATCATTGGTCATGACCATCTTCTGTTGAGTTTGACAGAGGTGACAGGCTCCATAACTCATTACCCGTCCCCTGAGCTATGGAGACACCAGTCCCTTCAGAATTATTGCTACAGTAGAGCAGTGTTGGAGAAGCAGAGTTGAATGAAATTAGAAAATGAATTGCTCTTTCATCCCAGGAATGGGGGTGGGAGTCCTTTAGAGACCAATTAAGCTTCATTGTTTGGAGCAGTATGGGGGACACGCGTAGCTGAATGAACATGGCAGCTGAATGTCCTGCCATGCAGAGGAGAGTTAAAGTCCATGAGAGAAGCCATAAGAGAGAGCCCCCCTTGATATGAACAGGAACCCAAATTTCCTTCTCATTCTAAGGGAGGAGGGACCTGCCAGCTCAGAGCTGAGAACAACAAAGAAGCCACCTATGCACCAGCTGCAGTCCTTTCACATTTCTAAACTTGGCATTAATCATAAAAAAGGGAATCGCGCGTAGGAAGATGGGCATTTTTGAACAAAATAACCAAGGCTGCCTTTTCCTTAAAGCTAGAGAGCAAAGTGTTTGAAACAATGAATCAACACAGAGATGCTTTGGGCATGGAAGATAACACGCTCCCTCACACCGCACCAGCAGACACTCCCACGCAGCCATGCGTTTTAAGGGGAGGAAACATATTCAGCTATTTTCTGTATTGGGCTGTCAACACTGTTGTTAAATGAGAATGCAGAAGAATACCATTTAGAAGGGCACTTGTCTCCACAGCTACCCATCTCAAGTGGTTCCCGCTCTTGGGATGCTGTGCTAGCAATGTGAGGCCAGGCAGGAATCCTGGAGCAGTTAGATACCCATAGTAAGTATCTCATGCTAACCCCCCTCGCTTGGTGTGTAGATGATTCCCCCACCCAATTCTTCACTGCCCCAAGCCCTGGAGTGAGTCCCCTTGTGTTCTTTGTTGTAGTTGTGAAGCTCTGACAATCAACAGGGTTCATCCTTGCACACTTGGTTGATACCCTTAGGGTTTTGTTTCATCTAGCTAGGTAGCTAGGCATGAGCGGGCTGCTTTGTTGGTGCATCTGTGGCCTTGGGTCCTGATTACACTTGTCAAAGCTCCTTTTGAGCCACCTGGGAAGAGTGAGCTCAAGTTTCTATGGCCTTGCCCATGCAGAGGCTTGTGCCAGGTTTATTGGATCAGGTTAGCTGAAGCAGTACAAATCCCTAGTATCATAGAAGATATGGGTTGGAAGAGACCTCAGGAGGTCAACTAGTCCAACCCCCTGCTCAAAGCACGACCAACAGCAACTAAATCATCCCAGCCAGGGGTTTGTCAAGCCGGGCCTTAAAAACTTCTCAGGATGGAGATTCCACCACCTCCCTAGGTAACCCATTCCAGTGTTTCACCACCTCACTAGTGAAATAGTTTTTCCTAATAGACCTCTCCCAGTGCAACTTGTTCTGTCATCTACCACCACTGAGAACAGCCGAGCTCCATCCCATTTGGAACCCTCCTTCAGATAGTTGAAAGCAGCTATCAAATGCCCCTCACACTTCTTTTCTGCAGAGTAAATAAGCCCAGTTCCCTCAGCCTCTCCTCATAAGTCATGTGCCTCAGCCTCCTAATCATTTTTGTTGCCCTCTGCTGAACTCTCCCCAATTTATCCACATCCTCTCTGTAGGGGAGGGCCCAAAACTGTATGCAATACTCCAGATGTGGCCTCACCAGTGCCCTCAATCTGCTGGCAATGCTCCTCCTAATGCAGCCCAATATGCCATTAGCCTCCTTGGCAACAAGGGCATATGTTGACTCATATCCAGCGTCTTGTCCGCTGTAATTCCCAGGTCCTTTTCTGCAGAACTGCTTCTTAGCCAGTCGACCCCCAGCCTGTAGCGGGTGCATGAGATTCTTCCGTCCTAAGTGCAGGACTCTGCACTTATCCTTGGTGAATCTCATCAGATTTCTTTTGGCCCAATCCTCCAATTTGTCTAGGTCACTCTGTACCCTATTCCTACCCTCCAGTGTATCTACCTCTCCCCCCAGCTTAGTGTCTCCCGCAAACTTGCTGAGGGTGCAATCCATCCCATCCTCCAGATCATTAATGAAGATGTTGAACAAAACCAGCCCCAGGACCAAGCCCCTGGGGCACTCCGCTTCATACTGGCTGCCAACTAGACATCAAGCCGCTGATCGCTACCCGTTGAGCCCAATGATCTAGCCAGCTTTCTATCCACCTTATAGTCCATTCATCCAATCCATACTTCTTTAAGTCCTGGCAAGAATACTGTGAGAGACCGTATCAAAAGCCCTGTGTAGAGACTCTCTGGGAATGGGAATCCACTGAAAAGAGGTATCTCTGGAGACAAGAGAATTTTTTACCTGCAATTTTAGTTCTCTAAACAGCAACTGCAGAGCACCATATGAAGTGAAGGGGCCATAGTGCCACACCCTGGCTATGCTGCAGCCATCCCCTCAACCCTCATCTTCCTCCCTGAAGTGCCCTCCCACCAGCCTGAACTCCCTGGCCTCTGAGTCCCTACATCCATCCCCTCCCAAGAGGCTCATCCCTTGAGGGGGTCCCTCTGCCATCCCCACCAAGGAGCTCCCACCTCCCCCACCCTGCTTCTTACCTCACCCTTCTATGCTAGCGAACCTCGCCCTAGGGTGACAGGTCTATCCCATGTCCCAGCCAGTCCCTGGCTTTAAGAGGAGCCACTATGGTTCTGACAAGAAGCAACCTCCTGCATCATTGAGTTCAAACCCCTGCTATTGCAGGCAACCCCATCATTTAATCCCATTAATAATTTACTAAATTCCATCCTAATTAGGTGCCAGGCTCTCACTGAGGATCAGTGGGATTTGGGGTTACCTTTGGAAATCGCATCCGCACATGTCTGTGGATCACCGTTCAAGCACCCTCTTTCCTCACAAAGTTGAGTGTTCTGTAGTTTCTACTTTTATTCAGCTTTGTTAATTACCAGTTATTTTGCCCATTTTTTGCCATCTGTGCTGAAAAACAGATCAGAGAGGTGGGACAGCCTTTGCATAGAGTAATTGGGGGTGAGGAGGCATGAGTTGCCCCTGCAGCATGGGCTCATGAGCTCAGAACTTTAGAACTAGTGGAGTTGCTCCCTGGACTGTTTCTGGAAGCATGTCCACAGCAGTCTACTGCTGTCTGCAACTTCAGAGAACATGAGTGACAGGTAGGTAATTTTCTGTTTTTAATGTCCAGAAGGGAAAGAAATGGAACATCCACAGATCTCTCATGTGTTCGTGTTTCCAGTGGGCTCACACAGGGCTTGGTTCTTGGCCCTCTTCTATTTAACATTTTTATCAGTGACCTTGAAAAGAACATAAAATGTTCACTGATAAAGTATGCAGATAACACATAGATTGGGGGAGTGGTATTGAAGAGAATAAGTCACTGATAAAGAGAGATCTGGGTCGCTTGGTAAGCTGGCCACAAGCAAACAGTTTGTGTTTTAGTACTACTAAATGTAAGGGTATACACCTAGGACCAAAGAATGTAGGCCACACGTAACCGATGGGAGACTTTATCCTTGGAAATAGTGATTCTGAAAAAGATTTGGAGATCATGGTTGATGATCAATGGCACATGAGCTCCCAGTGTGATTTTTGTGACCAAAAAGTCTAATGCAGTCCTTGGATGCATAAAGAGGAGAGTCTTGAGTAGGAGCAGAGATGTTATTTTACTTCTGTATTTGGCAATGGTGCAACTGCTGCTGGAATTCTGTGTCCAGGTCTGGTGTCCACAATTCAAGGAGATTGATAGATTGGAGAGGGTTCAGAGAGGAGCCACGAGAATGAGTCAAGGATGAGAAGACATGCCTTATAAAGAGAGACTCAAAGAGCTCAGTCTATTTAGCTTAACAAAGAGAAGGTAAAGGGGTGACTTGATCACAGTCTATAAATACTTACATTGGGAAAAATAGTTGTCAGCTCTTCAGTCTAGCAGACGAAGGTATGACAAGATCCAGTGGATGGAAGTTGAAGCTACACAAATTCAGACCGGAAAGAAAATGTACATTTTTAGCAGTGAGGGTAATTAATCATTGGAACAATTTACAAAGGGTTGTGGTGGATTCTCCATCACTGGCAAGTTTTAAATCAAGACTGTATTTTTTTTAAAGAGATGCTCTAGTTCAAATAGGAATTATATGGGGAAGTTCTGTGACCTGTGTCATAAAAGAGGACAAGACTAGATGACTGCAGTGCTCCCTTCTAGCCTTGGAATCAATGAATCTGTGCATCTTTTCAGTCAAGTGTTCCAGACTCCCATAATCTCTCTCCCGTGCTCTTAGGTGCAATGCTGCATGGAGAGCTGGACACTAACAGCCGGAGGTAGTTAGTGATGACAAATTTATAAACTGTTCAAATTCTGCTCAGCTGATCTTTCAGTAAGATATTTCATTACCGTCCAGCTAGTGGCTGAATGATTTGTTGACATAAAAACAGGTTTTCTTGTATGTGTGCCCATAGGGAGCTATTTTTTAAAATAGTGTTTTATTATCCCTGTGCCTGTTCTCTGGCAGGACCTCCAGTGAAGTCTGGCCCATTGTTAGCTCCCCTAAACACAGGTCCATACCTGGATGTTCCATTCATGGGTTGCTACAATGCTCACCTTCTCCCCTCTCTTTTCCCTGACACTAATGTAATCTGGAGGGTGGTATCTCCAGGGGATGGTGTCTCTTCAGGCTTTCTTCAGTTCTCATGAGTTCCTGAGAAATGTACAGAAAAATACCTTAAGTGGTTTAAGTGAGAGTATTAGTTTACATTGAAGGCAACGGGGAAGTTGTCTGTTGCTGCAGCATGTTTTTATTGTAGCTGTGTGCCACAGAAAGGCAGTGGGTGATAAAGCAGATTACACTGACTAATTTAGGCACTGTTGAGTAGACTGTAGGGAGACATGCAGGCTGTACCAATTGGTTGAGGGAACATCTCAGTAAGAAGAAAGTGCATCGTCTTCATGGCGTCGCCTCATAAGGGAGTGTACACAATTGAGATCTGGAAACCATGAGCGCTCCTGCAGAGAACTGCCATTCAGATCTGGAAATTCCAGAGCATGTCTTTGAAGAGCAGGGTAATTCCTGTGATGTGCAGATGAAGTAGGTGAAAAGGGAGATGAGGGACCCAGAGACTCTTTTGTTTTGTCTTTCAGCTTTTTGTGCAGCAATTCAGACTGCACAGAAACACTGAGTTCCTTATGGCCCTTCCAGCAGATGGACTTGGGGATGAGATGAGCAGAACCATCAGATGTTTGTTAATGGGGGTTTTTATGTAACCAATCCCCATCATAGTAAGCTTACGACAGATATTGCTGGAGTTAGTCTATAGAGACATCTGTATAGATGTTATAAATTCCTCCCTTACCCCCACAAAATGATCTTAATAAAACTAAATTATGACAGAACTACCATTAAGTGGATATATAATTGATTAACCAACCTCAAACAAAGAGCAGCTATTAATGGAATGGTGTCGGATTGGAGGAAGGTCTCAAGTGGGGTTTCACAGGGATCTGTTCTGGGTCTGATGTTGTTTAACATCTTTATTAATAACCTGGATGTAGGACTAGAGAGCATCCTGATCAAATCTGCAGATGACACAAAGCTGGGAGGTTGCCAATACTTTGGAGCATAGATCTAAAATTCAGAGGGATCTTGATAAATGGGAGAAGTGGGCTATAGATAACAAAATGAAATTCAACAAAGACAAATGGAAGGTGCTACACTTAGGGTATGTCTACACTACAAGAGTAGTTAGATTCAACTTAAGTCGAATTTGTGGAATCGACCGTATGAAGTCGAATTTGTGTATCCACACTAAGAACACTAATTCGACTTTGTGAGTCCACACTAACGGGGCAAGCGTCGACTTTGGAAGCGGTGCACTGTGGGAAGCTATCCCACAGTTTCCGCAGTCCCCGCTGCCCATTGGAATGCTGGGTAGAGCCCCCAATGCCTGCTGGGGGAAAAAATGTGTCGAGGGTGCTTTTGGGTAACTGTCATCATTGAACCGTCAATCACGCCCTCCCTCCCTGAAAGCGCCTGCGGGCAATCTGTTCATGCACTTTTCTGGTCAGTGACAGCGCGGACGCCACAGCACTGCGAGCATGGAGCCCGCTGCAGTTATGGCCGTTTTCACCTCCTCGCACCTTATCGTCCACCTTTTCCACCTCTTCCACAGTCAGCTGCTGAGAAATCGGGCTACTTTTCAATGGTGCTGCAAGCACTGGTGGACCATAGGGGACGTTTTACGAACATCAACGTTCGGGTGGCTGGGCAAGGTTCATGACGCGCGTGTTTTCAGGAACTGTGGTCTGTTTAGACGCCTGCAGGAAGGTAGTTTCTTCCCGGACCACAAAATAACTGTTGGGGATGTGGAGATGCCTATAGTGATCCTCGGGGACCCAGCCTACCCGCTAATGCCCTGGCTCATGAAGCCCTATACAGGCGCCTTGGACAGCGACAAGGAACTCTTCAAGTACCAGCGAGCAGCATGACCTGTGACTGTTCAGTTTCTTTACAGAGAAGCTGAACCTGCCCCAGTTTCTTTACCCAGTTACTGTTGACTATCCTCTGCAGTTACATACCCCGTTCACCCCGTTTCCCCCACTTCCAACACACATGTAAAAATAAAATACATGTTCCATTGTTACTTAACAAAGGTTTCTTTATTAATGACTTTGCGTTAAAGAGTTGAAACTGGGACGCAGACTGTGCTGGGTAGGGTGTGCGGTGATGTAAAGACCACCTCTAAACTCGAGGAATGACAGGCTCCTGCTCCTAGAGCGGTCCGCAGTGCCGGACTGGTTGTTTCAACGGAGCCTGCCATCCCTCCTTTTTGGGACTCTGTGTGCGGGGGCTATGTGACCTTGCGGTGCGGGAGGACTGTTACAGATTCCCCTGCTGTGTGGCCCTGTGGTCCAGGACAAGGACCGCTGCATAAGATCTGTAACCGCCCTCCCCCGCTACAAAGTCACATACCCCCCCACCCACACAGAACCTGGAAACTACCTCCCATACCGACCAGGGTGCCTACTGACCACACTGTGTGTGTGACCTGCTGCTGATCCTGCCCCCATGTCTGTACCCTGGTAAAGGTGACTGCCCTATACAATTACCAACCCCCTTCCCCACCCCCCCTTCAAACACAGTCTTCTGTAAAAAAACATGACGGAAACAGTAATTAACAGCAAAGTATTTTTAATAATTAACTAGACAGGGGATGAAACTTGGATTGGGGCTTAGGTGAGTCAGGAAGGGAAGGACTTCTCAAAATTGAGGGTATGAGAGCTTTTGGGTACTTGAGCACTCTGCTGGGGTGCAGTGACAGTTTTCACGGCCCCTGGCGCCCCTCCTTCTGGTTATTTTGGGTGAGGGGGGTATGGGACTTTGTGGCGGGGGAGGGCGGTTGCAGATACACTGCGGGGGGGCTCTGTCCTCCTGCCTGCGGTCCTGCAGAACATCCACAAGGCGCCGGAGCGTGTCCGTTTGCTCCCTCATTAGTCCAAGCAGCGTTTGAGTCGCCTGCTTGTCTTCCTCACGCCACCTCTCCTCCCGTTCGCGGTGTGAGCGCTGGTACAGAGAGAGGGTCTCCCTCCACTGGCTTTGCTAGTCCTCCTCAGCTCGGGAGCAGATGTTCAGTGAACATCTCGTCCCGTGTCTTTTTCTTTCGCCGCCTAATCTTTGCCAGCCTCTGTGAGGGGGATGCTGTTGCAGGTCGGGAGACAGTCGAAGCTGTGTGATGGGAAAAAGCGAGTGAATTCCTTGCAAAGATACATTTCTGCGAACAATGAACACAGTCTAGTCTGTCTCTGTGAACAAGACCATGCACATCACTTATCTCGTGCGCACTCCTGCTGCAAGCAATCCGGAAAGCATAAACTCTGCCCCTGTTCCACCCCATCGCAGTCTCCCCCGACCCTTGGCATTCTGGGTTGAGATCCCAGTGCCTGATGTGGCAAAAATCATTGTCGTGGGTGGTTCTGGGTAAATGTCGTCAGTCATTCCTTCCTCCGGGAAAGCAACGGCAGACAATCATTTCGAGCCCGTTTTCCCTGGATTACCCTGGCAGATGCCATAGTGTGGCAACCATGGAGCCCGTTTTGCCTTTTGTCACTGTCACCGTATGTGTAATAGATGCCGCGGACAGAGGTGATTCAGCGGCACTACACAGCAGCATTCATTTGCTTTTGCATGACAGCAGAGATGGTTATCAGCCATACTGTACCATCTACCATGCCATTGTAAATTGGCAATGTGATGATGGTTACCAGTCGTATTGCATTATACCTTCTGCTGCTGTCATAGGTGCCCCTGGCCGAGATCAGCCGGGGGCGCAAAAGACAAAACTGGGAATGACTCCCCGAGTCAATCCCTCCTTTATGGTATGTAAAAATAGAATAATTCCTGCATAGAATATGGGGCAAGTGTAGTAGAGATCCAGTGTATCAGAGAACCAGAGAGCACAGCCGCTCCGTGTCAGATTATGCAGGAATGATGAGCTGCATGGCATTCACAGGGGGTGCTCCTGCAACAACCCCACCTGTTGCTTCCCTCCTCCCCCAGCCTTCCCGGGCTACCGTTGCAGTGTCCCCTGATTTGTGTGCTGAAGTAATAAAGAATGCAGGAATAAGAAACAGTGACTTGTTAGTGAAATGAAATGAGGGGAAGGCAGCCTCCAGCTGCTATGATTGTCCAGACAGGCCATTAAGCAGTGTGGGGGAGAGGAGAACAGCATCCTGCTGCTATGACAGTCCAGGCAGTACAGAATCTTTTCTTTACACATAAAGGGCGGGGGCTGATGGAGCTCAGACCCCTGCTGCTATGATGAAGACGGTTAGCAGGCCGTCTACTTATGGGCTGATGATGAGGATGGGTACCAGTCGTATTGCACTACACCATCTACCGCAAGGCTGATGATGACGACGGATATCAGTCATATTGTACCATCAGCCACCCATGAGGCGGGGGTGGGGGGAGGATGCTACAGTACAGTGCCGCAGCATCGCATCTACCAGCAGCATTCAGTACACATAGGGTGACATTTAAAAGAGTCAAGAGACTTTTTTTTCCTTTTCCTTCTGGGGGTGGGGGGTGGGTGTACATTGACGAGCTATACCCTGAACTGCCGTGGACAATGTGTTTGACCGTACAGGTATTGGGAGCTCAGCCAAGAATGCAAATGCTTTTCGGAGACTGCAGGAACTGTGGGATATCTTGCGTCCTCAGTCCCCCCTCCCTCCATGAGCATCCATTTGATTCTTTGGCTTTCCGTTACGCTTGTCACGCAGCAGCGTGCTGAGTCTCTGCTATGCCGTCTGTCTGGAGATTTTTTGAAAATACTCTGGACCAGGCATAACATTACAGTAACTCCCCTAATTAGATGCAGGAGTCTCCGAGCGAGATCACCCTGAGGAGGGTCACTGAAGGAGATAGAGAGCGCATGCTGCGTGAAAGCCGGCACAAACCAGTGGCCTATGCTGCCATGCTCGGGGAGGCAATGCTCCCAGAATACCTCATGAAAGCCTGGAGCGGAAAAGTGTGCTACCACAGAGCACCCAATAAGGCAGATCTCCCCAGGAACCTCCTGCGGAGGCTTTTCGATTACCTCCAGGAGAGCTTCGTGGAGATCTCCCAGGAGGATTTCTGTTCTATCCCCATATATATAGACCTCCTTTTCACATAGTTCAGATTCCTGTTCCATTAATAATAAAAGTTTACTTGTTTAAAGCACTCACCGACTGATCCTTCCCCTGATTCAGGGTCTGGGTTAACGGCCGGGGAGGGTTGGTAGGGGATCTCCATGAGGGTGATGAAGAGATCCTGGCTGTTGGGGAAACCAGCGTTGTAAGCGCTGTCGCCTGCCTCGTCCTCCACAAACTCTTCCTCATCTTCCCCGTCCGCGAACATCGCTGAGGAACTGGCCGTCGACACTATCCGATCGTCAGAGTCCACGGTACGGGTAGGGCAATGGTGGCAGGCTCCGGAGCATCCGTTTGCCGCTTTGGTCTTCTGGTAGCCTTGTCTCAGGTCCTTGATTTTCACGCGGCACTGCATTGCATCCCGGCTGTATCCTCTGTCTCTCATGGCTTTGGAGACCTTCTCGTAGGTCTTTGCATTCTGTTTTTTGGAGCGCAGCTCCGAAAGCACAGACTCCTCGCCCCACACACCGATCAGATCCAAGACTTCCCGGTCAGTCTATGCTGGGGCCCTCTTTCTATTCAGAGATTGCATGAACTCCTCTGCTGGAGAGCTCTGCATCGTTGCCGGTGCTGCTGAGCTCGCCCCGATGTCCAACCAGGAAATGAGATTCAAACTGGCCAGACAGGAAAAGGAATTCAAATTTTCCCGGGGCTTTTCCTGTGTGCCTGATCAGAACATCCAAGCTCGGACTGCTGTCCAGAGCGTCAACAGAGTGGTGCAGTGTGGGATAGCTCCCGGAGCTACTAAGGTCGATTTCCGTCCACACCTAGCCTAATTCGACATGGCCATGTCGAATTTAGCGCTACTCCCCTCGTCGGGGAGAAGTACAGAAGTCGAACTAAAGAGCCCTCTATGTCGAATTAAATAGCTTCGTGGTGTGGACGGGTGCACGGTTAATTCGAATTAACGCTGCTAAATTCGAATTAAAGTCCTAGTGTGGACCAGGCCTTAGAGAATTAAAAACAAAGGCACAAATACAGAATGGGGTAAAACTGGCTTGGCAGCGGCACTGCTGAAAAGGTTCTGGGAGATGTGGTGGATCACAACCTCAACATGAGTCAGCAATATGATGCTGTTGCGAAAAAAGCAAGTGCAGTTTTAGGTTGCATTAACAGACATAGCATGCAAGTCACGGGAGGTGATTGTACTGCTCTACTGGGCGCTTGTTGGGTCTCAGCTGAAGTTTTGGTCACCAATGCAGAGATGACCCATGCCTGCCAATAGTGGTGGGGAGTGGCAGAGTGAGGGCAGCTGGCTTCAGCAGTGTTACTGAGCATACTCAGTACAAGCCAAGCAGCAGATCTGGCGGGGAGGGTGCATGTGACCCTGCATCCTCTTCCCTCTACTCCCACGCGTAGTCTGTGCACCAATGCACAGAAAGGATGTAGAGAAACTGGAAAGGATCCAGAGGCAAGCAACAAAGATGATCTGCTTTGTATTCCATCCCAACAAAGGGATGGAATCTAAGCTGTATGAACGAAGGCTGAAAGAACAGGGGATGTTTAGTTTGGAAAAGAGGAGATTAAGAGGGGGACATGATAGCGGTCTTCAGATACTTGAAAGGCTGCCGTAAAAGAGATGGAGAAAAGTTGCCCTCCTTCACCACAGAAGGCAGGTCAAGAGGCAATAGGTTCAAACTAGAGCATAGCAGATCTAGATTGAATCTCAGGAAAAATGTCCTAACTGTAAGAATAGTAGGACAATGGGACAGACTCCTTGGAAGGTTGTAGAAGCTCCTTCACTGGAGGTTTTCAAAAGGAGGCTGGATAGACATCTGTGTGGGATGGTTTAGACACAACAAATCCTGCATCTTGGCAGGGGGTTAGACTAGATGACCCTTGCAGTCCCTTCTAACCATATGATTTTATGATGGGAGAATCACTGAATCTCAGTAGCCAGGTGGTGTGAAGTTCAATCACTTGTAAGCCAAACATGACGGTCACCAAAGAATCTTGTTCAAGGCTCTGATTCAGCAATGTAATTACAGACATGATTAATCTGAAGCATGTGATCAACCCCATTGACCTCAGTGGTGGGATTGCTCACACATTTGTGTGCTTTGCTGAATCAGGGCCCATGTGCCTTCAGTTGCATAGACATCAATATCTACTGGCCTTTTTTGATCTTTTTAATGGTCTCCTCCTTTTCTTCTTCTCCCTCATCACTGGGCTGTGGTGCTCATTTGAATTGCCATGATATTTTGTCACCTTTTTTATTAGTATATCAGCGTTACAAAAAACCCCACAATAATAAAACAAATCATTTATTTATTTAATATCCCAAAGTGTTCGAGGCTTCTTGCAGACACAGAATCGCATGGATCTTTGCTATGAAGAGCTTAGACTCTAAACAGATCAAGGGATAAGGGAAAACAATACAAAAGATAACAGAAAGATGACCTGTATGTAGATTGTTGAGACAATTGTTACAGACTAATCCTACAGAGTTACAGAAAGGCTGAGTAAACTCAAATGGTTTGAATCAGTGGTTGTCAACCTTTTTTAATTTGCAGACTCCTAAAAATTTTCAAATGGAGGTGCAGACCTCTTTGGAAATCTTAGACATAGTCTCCAGAGGTCCACGGACCACACATTGAAAACCAATGGTCTAAAAAAACAATAAAGCTGGTTGATTTTTTTAAAATTGTGTACCTTTTGAAATCTCTTTCTTTCTGTTGGTTTTGGAACAGTTTTTAGGTTTCAAATTTCGGAGGATTTTTTCCCATTGGATTTTTCTAAACAATTTGTGATTTTTTTAAAAAAAGCAAAAGCAGTCCACCATTGATGAAGCTAACCAATCAAAACTGGCAATGCAAAAAACAACAAATGAAAACACACAAAATTTGTGGAAGAACAACTAGTAGGCTATATTATTTCATCTACTGAAACATTTCCAAAAATAAAAAAAATGGGGAAAAAAATGATTTTGTGAAACATTTTGTTTAAAAACAAAAAAAGACCATTTTAAATTAAAAATGTTTTAATTCCAATCATTTCTATCATCTCTAAGAAACAATCTGAGAAAACTGTGTGCTCTTAAATCAATTTAGCATTACTCTGATTGTGTCATGTAGAGAAAAAAGAATATAGTGATGCAGAGCTTAGCCACAATGGATTCTTCTTCTCAGATTTCAGAGATTCTTTGTTTGCAAGGCCAGACAGCATTTTCTAGCAGAGATTCTTGCTATTCATACTTAGGGTTGACACCTTTCTAATTACTGGCAACTGGACCCCCGAGGCCCTCCCAGCTGCCCCCACTTCCTCCACCATGGCCCTGCCCCTGCCCTGCCTCTTCCCTTGAGGCCTCACCCTCTTCTCTGCCTCTTCCCCCCTACGGCCCTGCCCCCTTGCTCACTCCTCTCCCTCTGTTTCTTGATGGATCGTCTCCAGGAGCCTGCCTGCCGGTAAGAGGCAGCCCCAGCTGAGCAGGGGCTGGTGCATGTTAATGACCCGGTGCCTCCTCCTGCTCCATGGTAACCAGACTTTTGGTTCGGGTGCTATTTAGGGTTGCCAGGTCCCCTTTTCAACCTGAATTTTCAGTCAAAAACCAGGCACCTGGCAACCCTAAATGGCAACTGGACACAGAAGCCAAAAACTGGACTGTCCAGGTAAAACCTGAATAGGTGGCAACCCTGTACATACCATCATCCCACTGAACAGTTAAAATACAGCTTCAGCTTGGGGTTCATTAAGGCCCTGATCCTGCAAAGACTCATGCAGGTGCTCAGCTTTGTACTCTGCAGCCACTGAAGTCATACACTTAAGCATGCACATAAACTTTTGCAGGCTTCGGGCCTTAACAGTGCTGTACTAATCTGACTTGTGTTCTTGTGGTTTACTCTGGTGGGTTCCATTTTTATTTCCTTTTTTGACTTATTCCTTTTTCTTTGCCTGTGGGAGCCCAGAGCACTGACTGGTGGAGGTGGCAGATTTTCACTGCCCAGCCAAGAACTATACATCTTTGCCCTGAGGACACCTGCTTGACTCAGGAACATCTAGGTAGTCCCCAAGAGAAGGCATGTGCTAGGGAATGCTCCTAGTCTCTCAGCTGCCCTTCACCAGGATATGAGAGAGACAAGGTGGGGGAGGTAATATCTTTTGTTGTCCTTCACCAGGACACTCTTCAGCGATTCCCAAACTTGTTTCTGTTTGATCTCATATTCCCTCACCCAGTACCCCTCGGGCCATGCTCCCAGGGCAGTTGCCGTGTCTCTACTCTGGTCTTTATTTTACCTTTTCTGCGTCTTGTCTTGTTTTCTCTCTTTCTTTCCCTGAATTTATATTTGCTCCCTCCTGTTTTTCATTCTCCTTCCCCTGCCCAATTCCCCATTCTCCAGAAGGCTAAGTGTGACAGTGACTGGTATGGGGGATGTGGGGGGCACTCCTAGAGTCTGATCAACTGAGAGCTGTCTTGGCAAGTTGCCAGGAGATGGAAAGATGCACCTAATTGGCACACACCAATCACAGCTAGCCTTGTCTTGAATAAAGAGGTGGCCTGTAGAGACTACACATCCCAGCATACATTGCTCCACCTTGATCTAACCAACCTTCTGCGGTGATCAAACAGGAATATTCCATATGGGTTCCAGTAGTCTACAGGGCCTGCACTTCCATGTTACATTCTGCACTTTAGCCATCTATGGTGCATGGAGCCTGGTTGTGGAGGAGCTGACTGCTGCACAGATCAGGCCTTCTCCCAACAGGAGGCACCATAGGGAATGGGGTGAGGCAGCTGCTGTAGGGGCAAGTTCCCAGCTACAGCGAATCCCTGCTTCTCCCACGAGGGACTGTGGTGTGGCACGCCATGCAAAGGGGAGCTTGCAGCAGCTCCTGGTGTCAACTCTGTTGCCCTGAGGTTGAATTGTATGAAATAAATTCAAGGAGTAAATAAAAAAACTAATTATTTGTACCCAAAGGCTGAGCTGAAAGCTCCGTCCTAGCCCAGACACGAGAGGTGTCATTTTCGATCGTTCAAACACAGAGAAAGCCCTTTTCAGTGCTTGCCTGCCCAGACGCTGCATCTTTAATGTCCAAGCACACGGCATGTTTCCACTCCCCTCGAATGCATCAATCAGGCCTCGGTGAGGCTCTGAAAGGGCCAGTTTGTTAAACAAACACACTTAGTGTAAAAAGTTTATTCCAGTTAATTAGGACCTCATTGCAATGGAAACAAATTATCCAGCTGTCATCTGCCAAGTCAAACAGCAAGTCGGGATGGGGGTCCCGGCCAGCGCAGAGACAAACAACCATCTCAGGCAACTTTTATTTACGTCTATTTTATGTATGTGTTTGGACAAATCCCAAGTGGGATAGCGCGGAGCCAGATCCCTAGCACTTGCAGTACAGTTGGCCACCAGCGGCAGGTTACTTGCCAAAGCGAATCAAGGCTTGCACCAGGGCAAGGACTCAGCAGGGCAAATCTGATCTCGGGGATGGGCATTTTGGTGGTGTGCTCATTCCCACCCCATTTCTCAGTATGCTCCATCCTCCATGCTAGCCTTGTATCTCCCTCTGCACATGGCTTTCCTGAGATTTTCTTTCTCCATCACTCACCCGTGCTGGGGCTTTTGTCAGCTGCACCCCTCACATCTTCTGGGCAGGGACTCTTCTCTCTCACCTCCCCATCACTTCCTCTCAGTAGCTGGATCTCTTATCCCTCTTGTCCCCCATGCAGCCCTGTTAGTGGGATCTCTTCTCCTTCCCCCACCCCCTTGTGGCCCTGTTAGTGGGATCTCCTCTCTTTCCCCCTCCCCCTCGTGGCCCTGTTAGTGGGATCTCCTCTTCTTCCCCCTCCCCCTCGTGGCCCTGTAGGCAGGATCTCCTCTCCTTCCCCCTCCCCCTCGTGGCCCTGTTAGTGGGATCTCCTCTCCTTCCCCCTCCCCCTCATGGCCCTATAGGCAGGATCTCCTCTCCTTCCTCTGCCCCCTCGTGGCCCTGTTAGCGGGATCTCCTCTCCTTCATGCATCTCCTTGCGGTCCTGTAGGCAGGATCTCCTTTCCTTTCCCCTCCCCCTCGTGGCACTGTTAGGGGGATCTCCTCTCCTTCCCCCTCCCCTCACGGTCCTGTAGGGATCTCCTCTCCTTCCCCCTCCCCCTCGTGGCCCTGTAGGCAGGATCTCCTCTCCTTCCCCCGTCTCATGGTCCTGTTAGCGGGATCTCCTTTCCTTTCCCCTTCCCTCACAGCCCTGTTAGCGGGATCTCCTCTCCATCCTGTGCTCAGGGGAAGGAAGTCCAGGCAAACAACCAGGCTGATATCCTTGCACTGAAGCAATATGGCTGGTGTGGTGTACTCTGCTGAGGAGCGTTCATGCCGTGCTCTGTGGAGAAAGGCTTTGTGAGCCTGTCCCCAAGCTCTTCGCAGACCATTGAGCCTACTTCTGGTCTGGCCCACACAGACACATCCCAGGCCCCAGAATGGTCGCTCACTGCTTCAGCTGCAGGCCATGCTTCCCAGCTTCTTTCCATATGCTGTACAAGTGTGTAAACGTGTGGGTCTGGGGCTCAACCCTCCATGGGGAGGAGGGGAGCCACACCGGCCCGTGGTTCTTACACGGGTTCTGCCCTGTTCCTTTAAGGCTAAGCAACAATATAAGAGTCATTCAGGGCTCAGGCCTTCTGCTGCAAGGCTGAGCAACAATATAGTTCAGGGAGCTCAGGCCCTTTGTGGCAGGGGCTGAGCATCAAACAAACAGTCAGGAAGCTCAGGCCCTTTGTGGCAGGGGCTGAGCAGCAAACAAACAGTTAGGAAGCTCAGGCCCTTTGGGGCAGGGGCTGAGCAGTAAACAGTTCAGGGAGCTCAGGCCCTTTGTAGCAGGGGCTGAGCAGTAACCAGTTCAGGGGGGCTCAGGCCCTTTGTAGCAGGGGCTGAGCAGTAACCAGTTCAGGGAGCTCAGGCCCTTTGTAGCAGGGGCTGAGCAGTAAACAGCACCAGGTGGCTCAGGCCCTTTGGTTCAGGGGCTGAGCAGCAATACAGTACAATATGCTCAGGCCCTTACGCCTGAGTGCTGGGTGAGGGGGAAAACTGCCACCCATGAGTGGGGTGGCAGGGGGGACACAGGCCCACCCACTCCACTGCGTCCCGGCCCGGGGCCCTAGGCAGCGGCTATGACCACTGACGGTCAGTGGGGATCCTGACCGCAACACACTGACATGGACATTGGTTGATCAGCAGCCTGACTGAGGTCAGCTGCCCCCGGGCCACTTCTAATTTCCCCCTCGGGGCCTACCAGGTCCACGGCGTCTGCTCCTGGGAAGTCCAGCTGTATGGGCTTCTCGCACCCTGGGCTGGGAGGTAGATCCGGTAGTTCCTCGGGGAAGTCCGGCCAATTCTGCTCCGGGGGTTCCTCGGGGTAGCAACAAGGGAGCGGGGAAGTCTCTGGTGGCTCCTCCTCGTACGTGGCGCGGGGAAGCTCCGGCGGATCCTCCCAGTAGCGAGCGAGGGGAAGCTCCGGCCAGTCCGGGCAACTGCTCTGGGCCCCAGCGGCTTCCCAGTCCCGAGCTCTCTCGGGCAGGTCTGCTCCCGGCGGTGGCTGGGCTCCGACTGAGCTCTGATGGCCGGCTTTTATGCTTCCGGGTCGCCGCCTGACCCTCTGAGGGGCGGGCTCACTGCTCTGTAGCCCCGCCCCTTCCGGTGTCCGGGGAGGAGGGGAGCCACACCGGCCCATTACAAGTGACACTGGGGAGTGTATCAGAGCCTGGCTCTGGAAAAGATCATAATTACTCCGGCTCCAGCCTCTTCCTGCAAGAGGCACCATGGGGATTGCAGGGTAGCACTGCTGCCGATGGGGGAGCACGCAGCTCCTCCAGCCCCATCTTTTATCCAGCAGCCATCACTGTAAGTAATGGGGCAGGATCTCTGGCTGTGGAGGCACAGCTCCTCTAGCCACTTCCCTTTCCCAGCAGTGGTTGCTGTAGAGAATGGGGCAGGAGGTGGTGAGGAGCTCACAGCTCCTCCTCCAGCCCTGTAGGAAATGTAAGAGAGACCAGACTTACAAAGACCAAAAGCACAGCCCCAGGAAAAGATGGCATTCGCTACAACTTCCTGAAAAAGCGAGACCTCGGTTGCCTGGTACTAACGACTATTTTCAACAAATGCAAATAGCTCTGCCGAACTCCCAGCTCCTGGAAGAAATCTGTGACGGTGCTCGTCTACAAGAAAGGCGAGTGAGACAAGCCCAACAACTGGAGACGCATCTCAATCTGTTCCACCATGAGTATGCCAGCTGCCTCCCAGCTAGGATCACAGACTGATTGGTGAACGGAGGAGCCATCAGCTCCATCCAGAAAGGCTTCATGCCATGTGAAGGCTGCTACGAACACAACTTTGTCCTTCAGATTGCCATCCACATGGCCAGGAGAGTACGAAGGCAATGTGCATAGCATGGCTCGACCTGGCTAATGCTTTTGGATCGATGCCCCACCAGCACATTTTTGACATGCTGCAAAAGTTTGGGATGCCTGAAAACTTTCTCCAACTGGTCTGGGAACTGTATGAAGGCTGCACCACCGCCATCCGCTCTGTGGAAGGAGAGACACCTGAAATTCCTATCCATAGTGGCGTGAAGCAAGGCTGTCCTCTGAGCCCTATCGTTTTCAACTTAGCAATGGAGCCTGTCATTTGAATGATCTCCAGCAGTTTAGGCAGTTTCAATCTATATGACAATAGAGTGAATATCCTGGCCTACGCAGACGATCTGGTCCTGATCACAGACAACCCCGAGAGTCTCCAACAAATTCTTGACATCACAAGCCAGGCTGCCAACTGGGATGGGACTCTGCTTCAATGCCAGGAAGTGTACATCCCTGCATACTGATTGCAGTAGAAGGGATTCGGTCCAGGCGGTGCCATTTCAGATCCAGGGCAAACTCATGATCTTCCTTGAGGACAGGCAAGCATACCAACATCTCGGCATGCTGACTGGTTTCCACGTCCAGAAGACATGTGAGGATACCATCATGGAGATCCTATGAGATGTAGCCAGAATCGACTCTTCCCTACTGGCACCATGGCAGAAGATCAATGCCTTGAACACCTTCCTAATCCCCATATGCCATTCATCCTGAGGGGATCTGCCATGGCGAAGGTACCTCTTAACAAGGCAAACAACACCATCTGGCAGCTGGTGAAGAAGTGGATGTTTCTTCCCCAGAGGGTCAGCAATGAACTGGTGTATATCCCTCACAGGCAGGGTGGCGCCAACGTCCCTTGAATGGGTGATCTGTGCAACGTTGCCGTGATCACTCATGCCTTATGCCTTCTGATGTGCCCGGAACCTGTGGTGAGGAACATTGTGGAGAGCGCTCTGCAGGATGCTGTCAAGAAGCGAATTGCCAGGACCCCCTCCAACCAAGATGTCGCCACCAACCTGAGTGGCTCTCTGGAAGGCAAATTTGGAGGAGACGAGGGAGACTTTGCTTCACTCTGGACTCATGCCAACAATGCTACATGATGACTGGAGAAGTGTATCGGCTGCCACTGGACGTGGTATGAGGGATGCCAGGAGATGGGAGTCCTGCCACAGGTGAAGAACACGGAGTACACCATCATCATTCCGAGAGCCAGAACCAAGCTGGAGAGGACCCTGAAGGATGCCATCTGCTGCCAATATGTGGAAAACCTTAAACGGAAGCCAGATCAGGGCAAGGCCTTCAAGGTGACGTGCAAGTGGGACACCAGTAACTACTTCCTCTCCAGGGGCAGCTTCACCCAATTTGCCGGCTGGAGTTTCATCCACCAGGCCCGGCTCAACTGCATCCCGCTGAAGAGAGCTGTCCACCACGGGAATCGGGACAAGCAATGCAGGAAGTGCAGCTATGCCAATGAGACACTACCCATGTCTTGTGTAGCTGCAATCCCCATTCCAGAGCCTGACAGCTGCGACACAACACCATCCAAGATTGCCCGGTCAGAGCCATCCCGCTGTCTGTGGGGAAGATAGCTGTGAACTCCGCCATCCCCGGAACTGACAGCCAACTGCGACCAGACATCGTCATCACCAACGAAGACCAGAAGAAGATCATAATGGTGGACATCACAGTACCCTTCGAAAACAGGACCCTGGCTTTCCACGACACCCAATCTCAAAAGCTGGAGAAATATGCCCCTCTGGCTGACACCCTGAGAGATAGGGGCTACGAGGTACAAACTCACATGCTGATCATCGGAGCCCAGGGCTCATGGGACCCCAGTAACGAGCGAGAGCTGAGAGAATGTGGAGTGGGTCAATGCTACGCTTGGTTGATGTGGCATCCCAGGTGGTTGTGGGATGTCTACATAGAACACATCACCAGACTTCGGCAATACCAGGAGAGATGAGCTGGAGTGCTGATGAGAAGCGCAGTCAGGAAAGTAACTCAAATACTTTCCTTATGGACTGTTTTTTTCTCTAAATGGACATCCTATCCTAAATTCTCAATTACTGAGGGATAATCTTCACTCATTGGTTACCAACTCTCTGTATAACTTTTTTCATGAGTAATGTACCCAAATGCATGGATGCTAAATATCTAAACTGTATTCTTAAATTCATTCACCTAAATTTGGGTTATTGCTGATTATGCACTATATGTATTTTATGACTTTAAAAACAAACTTTGTATTTGTGGATAATCTAAGCACTATACCCAGATGTACAGACAATCTTTTCTCAACCTATGTATTATATATATTTTTTAACATTAGCTTTAATAAAAAGTTTAAATATTGTAGCAGAAAGGTTTGAAACACACAGTGAGTTTCTATAATTTCCTTACACTGAAGTGACAAGGGGACTTCTCTGGAGACGATTAATTACCACCCAGGCTGCATATCTCTTGCTTCCCAACAAGACGGAGCTGACGGAGCTGACGGTAAACAAGCTCTCAGCATTCATCACTGTCGCTCTCTGGCCCCTTGCTGAAAATAATGGGCAGAGCCGATTAACTTTGGGGCAGGAGAAGTGTCAGCACTCCCTGCTCTGTGATAAGGTGCTCATCCGCTCCATTCATTTCCAGCTCCTTTTATTTAAACAAACAGCCCCACAAAAGCTCATTAAAAAAAGTCTGGCTGGAGGTAGGGAATAAAAAGAATGATCTGTGCCTGGAGCTATGCGGAGAGTAAGAGGAGAAAGTGAGAGGAAGTGGAAGTCTTGAGAGTAATGTTAATCAGTTGGATGGAGCTCACAGAAGCAAAGTTTGATCAATCTGGCTCTCTGGAGCCAGGACACGGAAGTGACAGATAAATCTAGAGGATTAGCAGTGTGTATCATTGCAGGAGAGCTGCATCCCCTTCCTGGCCTATTAGTCATCATCCTAACACCGAAGGGAAAGGGAAAAAAAAGCGACTTTGCAATAAAAGTAATCAAATTACCCCCTCCCAACTGCTCCCCCCTGCCCATAGTTACAGATGGCCCTGCCCTCGCTTTTATTCCGCTTTTGCACCATACTTCCTAACAGAAGGACAGATTGTGCTAGGCAAAGAGGCCCATGCTGGGGAGGGGGTGGGTGGAGATGCACTGCCCCAGGGGGTTTTCTGGGAAAGAGCCTCAGGAATCACAATTCCTGCCCTTGTTTCCCAGCAAGCAGGCTGTGCTGACCCTGGCGCACCTGGCAGATTGGTGGAGAGTGAGATGGGGCCATGGGATGAGACCTTCTCTCTGACCCTCCCTCCCACCACAGGACGAAGTCCACTCCTTGGGGTGTAAGAAGAGGAAGAGTCATTGCACTCCTCCTATACTAGGGACTGCTACTGTGCCTGGCCCTTGCATGGAGGGGGTGGGGGGGAGTCAAGGTGTGGAGCCCGGATAGGCCCTTGTGCCCTCCTTCCCCTGAAAGGCCCCAAGATTGTGTCTGACAGATCACTCCATGGCACTGAAGGAAATGCAAAGGAACGCAGAATGCTAAATGGGACTTGGCAGACGCTGGCATCTGGGAAGGCTGTGCAGAGGTTAATGCTCTGGGGTACCTGAACCAATTGCCATGGTCACTCTTTTGAAAAATGGTTTGATCTGATACCGCGTTTTTCAAACTGGTTTAGCACTTGCAGATAACCACTCTACCACCAAAGTCTGTGAGCTAGCATTCCAACATGATTCTAATATAGTCCAAATTCTTTACAGGTGCAGTCTGTGCAACCGGCCTTCTAAACTGGGCAAAATACCTTAACAAGTGCCTTAATCCAGTTTAAAAGTGGCAGTGTTGACAGGGCCAAATGGATAATTTTGTACCCTTCTTTAAAAAAACAAATGGCCTGCCTGCAGTTGTTATAAGAACTTGTCCTCTACCATTCTCTGTAGCTTCTGGATGCAGAATTAAACTCTGAGCAGACGCAAAACAATTGTGTGTGTGTGCTGTTTTGGATAACCTGCTGACATTGGAGAAACAGAACAAACTTCATTTCGCCACTTTGCCTTTCCTGATTGATTGGGTGGGGGTGGGGAGGCGCTTCCCAGTGGGGCAGGGAACGCAGAATTCAGAACACTGGTATCTTGTGGGTAGTAAATCCCTGCAAAGAGGAAATTCTTATGACACTGGGGGAATGTTAAAGATGGAAGGGGAGCTCCTTTAGCTCTGTTACTTCGCGTACTCCAATAGTGACATCCCACTAGGGTTCCCTGCAGAGGTATGTCTTGAGCAGAATTCCTCCTCCACCCAGCTCTGCGAGGCACTAGAGTCTTTGCCAGGCAAAAGCCAGAGAACAGTTTCTGAAATACCTTAGAGTTGAAGTGCACAAACAAGGGATTGTTGTCTGCAATAATTCTGATGAATGCTGCGGCTCATGACAGCAAAGGTCTAAAAGCTCTGGCTAAATCCTGGTATAGTGCATGATGAAATCCTCCTCCTCACTTAGTGCACCTCAGTCCTGACCTGCAGCACCCCCTGCTCTTCCCATTCTGGTCCTCACTTGAACAAAGAAGGTGTGATAGTTTGGAGACTTGTACAAACTCATTTTCAGATGTGACCCACAGACACAATTGAAACTCAAGTATCAGAGGGGTAGCCGTGTTAGTCTGGATCTGTAAAAGCAGCAAAGAGTCCTGTGGCACCTTATAGACTAAGAGACGTTTTGGAGCATGAGCTTCCGTGGGTGAATACCCACTTCGTTGGATGCATGTCATGCGCCAAAACGTCTGTTAGTCTATAAGGTGCCACAGGACTCTTTGCTGCTTTTCCCTTGTAGGAGATTTAGGGTCACAAACGGTTAACAAAAGCATGTCTCCCATCGGAAGAGGGGAAATAATAGGCTTCCCACCTTGTACTGAGTTCCTCCAACAATGTAGAATTTCACTAGAAATTTAGTGGATGTTCCCAGTACCTTTTGACTCTTCCCTTCCTTATAGTACACTAACACCAGGCTTAAGATCGGCTTTTTCCATTCTTCATGAGTTTTGATTGATGTGCCTAAGTCCCCATCAAGACTCTTTTAGACTGTGAACGCCACTTTCAGAGAGTATTCCCATGGCATTGTGGTTTACAAGATAACTGTTGATTTAGCACTTATGTTTCTATTTTTTGGACCACACATACAGTAGGATGAGGCCCCGGATTGGAGCCTGGATGTTCATCAGTGGGTGTGAAAGGAAGAAGTGCTAAAATAAACATTGATGGCTGCTGGGGGAAGCAGTGAGGCTATGTTGAACTGACCTTGTCCTACAGATATGAAAAAGGGACAGTGACCGTAGCTGGAGAGCAAAGAATTTGTGAGTCCTGTGATTTTGTGTGGAAGTGGATTCCTCAAGAATCAATTCTGAAGCACTTAGAGGAGAGGAAAGTGATCAGGAACAGTCAGCATGGATTCACCAAGGGCAAGTCATGCCTGACTAACCTAATTGCCTTCTATGATGAGATAACTGGATCTGTGGATGAGGGGAAAGCGGTGGATGCGTTATTCCTTTAGCAAAGCTTTTGATACAGTTTCCCACAGTATTCTTGCCAGCAAGTTAAAGAAATATGGGCTGGATGAATGGACTATAAGGTGGATAGAAAGCTGGCTAGATCGTTAGGCTCAACAGGTAGTGATCAATGGCTCCATGTCTAGTTGGCAGCCAGTATCAAGCGAAGTGCCCCAAGGGTCAGTCCTGGAGCCGGTTTTGTTCAATATCTTCATTAATGATCTGGAGGATGGGATGGACTGCACCCTCAGCAAGTTTGCAGATGACACTAAACTGGGAGGAGTGGTGGATATGCTGGCGGGTAGGGATAGGATACAGAGGGACCTAGACAAATTAGAGGATTGGGCCAAAAGAAATCTGATGGAAGTTCAAGTGCAGAATCCTGCACTTAGGACGGAAGAATCCCATGCACTGCTACAGACTAGGGACCGAATGGCTAGGCAGCAGTTCTGCAGAAAAGGACCTAGGGGTTACAATGGACAAGAAGCTGGATATGAGTTGACAGTGTGCCCTTGTTGCCAAGAAGGCTAATGGCATTTTGGGCTGTATAAGTAGGGGCATTGCCAGCAGATCGAAGGACGTGATCATTCCTCTCTATTCGGCATTGGTGAGGCCTCATCTGGAGTACTGTGTCCAGTTTTGAGCCCCACACTACAAGAAGGATGTGGAAAAATTGGAAAGAGTCCAGCGGAGGGCACCAAAAATGATTAGGGGGCTGGAGCATATGATTTATGAGGGGAGGGAACTGGGATTGTTTAGTCTGCAGAAGAGAAGAACGAAGGGGGATTTGATAGCTGCTTTCAACTACCTGAAAGGGGGTTCCAAAGAGGATGGATCTAGATTGTTCTCAGTGGTAGCAGATGGCAGAACAAGGAGTAGTGGTCTTAAGTTTCAGTGGTGGAGGTTTAGTTTGGCTATTAGGAAAAACTTTTTCACTAGGAGGGTGGTGAAGCACTGGAATGGGATATCTTGGGAGGTGTTGGAATCTCCTTCCTTAGAGGTTTTTAAGGTCAGGCTTGACAAAGGCCTGGCTGGGATGATTTAGTTGGGGATTGGTCCTGCTTTGAGCAGGGGGTTGGACTAGATGACCTCCTGAGGTTCTTTCCAGCCCTGATATTCTGTGATTCTGTGAGGTGGAAGACAGAGAAAGACAGCTCAGAAATCAGTTTCCTGGAAAGCAGCCGACACCATTTAGTTGCAAAGCAAAACGAATATATGTAAAGATAACAATTGCAACAAACTTGTCAGATATGTTCCCATTAGTTGTCTGCCGGAGAAGAAGCCTTTACTTGTGGTCCCCCCATATACTTTTAAAATATATCCTCCCTATTCAGAGAACTGCATGCAGTTAGAGGGTGACGCTATATTGTGAGCAGCAAGAGATAAATCCAAGTATGGAGTAGAAAAGAGCTCCATTTATAACCAGTGCACCTGCACTACTCCCTGCAGTGACACCTGGTGGGAATGGGAGAGGGAGGGCCTGAAGTAACTGCAAATCCACTCTCAGCCGTTGCTCCTGCACCAGTTTCAACAGCTCCCTGTTGCTGGTGTAGACTCAGATCTGAGCAACTATGAGCATCAGTAGCCAGTCCCTATAATGTTCTCTACAGTGACCTGTGTCAACAAAGGCTGAGACTGCAGGATCTGTGACCTTCCCTACAGCTAGAGCTCACTTCCATTCTCCCCAACAGTGATCTCCTCTGGCAGAGGCTTTGGCGGAGTATACAAAGTATGATTTCCCCCCGCCCCCTTCAGCTGGCATGCCATTGTGAGGCAGGATCCTGGTTTTCAGTGTCTACATGGAGTCATTTTCAGTGTTTATGTTTGGCCATGTCTGCCCTGCTGCTTCGTACAGGAATCATCGCCTTAGAGGTTTATTTGCATTGTGGCTGCATGAATGTAAGACAATGCCAGTTTGCTTTATAGACATTGACATAGAGGTAAGTTTATTTTAAAATAAATTGTTTATTTTTTTTTAAAAAAGCCAGACTCAGTGGCTCATAAGATTCCATGCTAGCACCACCCTCCAAAAGCCACTGGTGTTCTGTGCCACTACAAAGCAATCTGTGGAGAAGGAGGTGAGATGGGGATACAATTCACAGCAGGACCAGGACATGAATGCTACTGAAAATCCCTTTAAAAGAGCCTTGACATTTTCTGTCCCCCTTCTGCCCCCTCCCCTTGTATTTATTTTGTTAAACTGATCCATGAAGAATTCATTGTATCAGTTGTTTTTGGTTTACACTGAAGAAAATGGAATCCCTCTTGCTGCTCTGCATCCTGGTCAGATGGAAATTTTTAAGCATTTTAAAGCTGTGTGCAAAGTAATTCAAGACAAGTTTCAAGTATATTTTGGACTCTTGAGGAGCTGTCGTCTTCTTACTTAGACCACTGGCTATCCTAGACAAGGGTTCACTTTGAATTTATAGTTCTGCTAAGTAGGACGGAATGTTTTGATTCCTAATTTAGAGTATCCATCCTGACAGGTTCCAACCTTCCAGGCTCCTGCTGAGACAGGCTGGGAGAGACTGGAGGGTGCTCAGAGGTCCCCTGCAGCAAATTTGCCTATCACCAAGAGCTCATGGGCTGTGCTAACATTTTCATTTTGAAACTTTACTCTCTTTGGACTTAGCCTCTTTTTTCTCCTTCTCGCTCTTTTTTCGTGTAGTTTTTTTTCCCAGGATTTTTGTTATTTGTGGAGGGGGTGAATTTTTTTTTATGCTCATAAAATATAGGCCACCACCAAATATAAATTTAATCCCCCATGGGGGAGATCACACCAGGGAAGTTACTATCTGGTAATGTGTGGATTTGGTATCATTAGCTTACTCAGCATGGACCTGATCCAGCAAAGCGCTTAAGCACTGAAACATTGACATCGATGGTGGAACTACTCATGTGCTTAAAGTTAAGCACGCGCTTAAGTGCTTTGCTGGATTAGGGCCTGTAAAAGCAATGGCCCTTCAGCAACTGTTGGAATTGGAGGCAATATTCTAGCAAATCTGAAATCCTGCCTGCAAGTCCATATGATTACCCCCCTTGCACCTTGAAGGTGCAAGGTTCATAGTGTGACCCCTCCATCCTAAACCCCAGCAATTTGCCAGCTGTAAGTAGGATAGGGAATATGCCTAGAACTGTTGTGTGTGTTCGTGGCAGTGTTAGGGGAATATCAGCAGTTAAACAGAAGGATGGGGAGATGTGTGATATGCCCCAGCCAGAACCAAGATATGGAGGGAGAATTTTGGATTTTCTGAGTGTTCCAGTTTCCAACAGTCAGCAAGAAGCTGCATGCTAGGTGGGACATCAGACTAGCATTTCAGCCCATCCTGCATGGGGTGGGGTCCCCATGAGCTGGAGCCTTCTGTTGCAGATGTGACAGCATTGTCCCAATAAGCTGTGAGGAGAGAAACCAGAGCATTATCCTAAAATGGTTGTATTTACTGTCTAAAATTAAAGAAATCAAACAAGTTAAATTATAATTATTCCCTTGGAAATTTATCTAGCTGTCTATCGTAAGGTTTTATCCTGCTGTCCATCACCGTAGTATCTGGGCACCTTCCAAGTAATATCAATAACAATAGTGGAATGGTCAGGAAACAGATTAAAAGGATATTTCTATCTATGGTAAGTCTCAGGATTTATGTGGAAGATCCTATAGTCACATGCTGACAGTCAAGAGTTAGAACATTTCCAGAGAGTCTTGTAAAAACATCCCCGTCTCCCCAATTTGTAGCATTCCCACAGGTTTAAGCAGAGGGTGTAAAGACGTTGCAGCAGTGTGGTGTGCAGAGATATGTGTGGGTCAGAGTGCTGAGACATGGTTGGGAGTAGGGGGTGTCTGGTGTGTCAGGATGACTTTGCAGTAGGGCGTCAATGCTGAAGAGCCGTAGGGGGCCAGGTGCAGGGGATATCTGTGGGTATCAGGATTCAGTCACACTGGGGTGTCAGTTGCCTGGGGGGGGCAGTGTGCTGCAGTTTGCGAGGGTTGGAGTACAGTCTGGCAATATTTGTGAGTGACTCTCATTTCACAACAGCCACTGATCAGCTGTCAGATGATGATGTTTTTGTATCATTAATTATTTACCTTAGGCTGGAGTCCCAGCTGTAATTTAGGTGCACAAGTACTACAATGATGGACCTGATGTTAGAACCTGCAACCATAAACTGACCTAGGACTATAGATCAAAAGTTCTGTATCAGTTCCTAATGCCCCAAGGCATCTAATCCAAATCTGATTTTTACCCTTTACTTTTTATTTCATTTGTCTGTTTTGTTTTCCATGGATCTGGGCTCTAATTGCAGCTTTTGAAGGAGTTTGATATCAGGACTGAACTTCTTTTCCACATACATTAGTACAGATCTCACAAAAGAACATCACATTCCCCAGCATTGGCCCGGTTTCCTCCTTGGTTAATAATGCTCCGCAGCTCTCACTGCGCTGGCCAGGTTCACAGAGAGAAAGCCAGTAGCTCTGGGAGCACCTTTTGGTACAATAGGCAGACGACAGTATTTTCAGTCTGATCTTAAAAGAAACATTAATTCAAAGAGAGCACGCAGTCACATTGCTCAGTTTTAGACGTCAGAAGGTACAGTAATGCGTCAGGGGAACAGCAAATTGGTCTGCATTAAAACCTGGTGTCATACGTCTGTCTCTCTGAGCCCTTGAAAGAGACTCTGACTTCACATGGTCGCTTTTCCTTTCAGAAATTGTTCTAATAGCAGTCGCTCTCTTTCTTCTCCCTTCCCTCTCTCCTGAGGATGCCTCTAAGGAAACATCCATTTCATGTGCTGCGCTGAGGCCCAGCTATAATGAGATTGTTGATAATAGGGTTCAGCAGTGTGGTTGAAGGGATGAGGTGCAAGAGATCCATGTGGGAAGGGAGAATTAGGAATGAGCGAATGATGCAGCAGGGACTCAGGACATAATGAGTGTTAAAGGAATATGTGCCACTGGAGCTCGGTTTGGTTGGAGCTGGATGGTTACTGCTTCCTAGTCCCTCCCTCAGCTCCACCTTCATTGTAAAATCTGATGTGCTTCTGTAGCAAGCCATTGTCCAATTCAGGGATAGAAGTAGGGGGAGTCCAGGCATGCAGGTCAGGACTAGTGTTAACCAGGGAACTAGAGAGGTTCAGAGGCAACATTTTTGAATGTGCCTGAGTGAACTAGGAATGTAAGTGCCATTTTCAGACATGACTTGAGCACGTAGGAGCCTGAGTCTCTTTGGGATGGAGGCTCCTAAGTGCCTGTGTTATGTTTGAAAATGAGACTCAGGCACTTTTGAAAATTTTACCCCAGGCCTACAGGTTAGTCAGTAAGGGCAGCAGCAGGAGGATCCATGGCTAGGAGTGAAGGGGTTAGCAGGCAGAGTCAGGCACCCCCTTTCAGTACACACAACAGAAGGGCACCAGTGGCAGTGGGATTCTACAGGGAAACTGCTTTACAGCTGCCACTGGAGGCCAGCATTAGCCTGTCACAGAGTCACTGGGGCAATGCTCTGGAACTACTCCCTACGAAGCCAGTCAGGACCCTGGGGGAGCCTCCTCTCTCTGAGCACACTGTCTCCAGGCAAGAAGCTTACACAGCTTCGACCTTCCTGGGTCTGACCTCGGAGCATTCAGCATCCCCTTCCACACCGTGCACGTCTCAAGCGAGTCTGCCCAGGTGGGGCTCCAGGGGAAGCCAGAGGGCTTGCACCCCAATTCCGCAGTCAGCAGTGACTCTCAGGCAGCCGATAAAACAGAAGGTTTATTAGTCGACAGGAACACAGCATAGGGCAGAACTTGTTAGCACAGAATCAGAGACTTTCAGCCAAGTCCATCTTGGGAGGAGGAGAGCCCAGAGCCAGGGCTCTGGTCCTCCCCCTGCACTCCAAGCCAGCTGAGACTGACTCTCTTTCAGCTGCCTGGCCCCTGCCCTGCCCGTTGCTCCTCCTCCAGCCTTTTGTCTCGCTTCCTGGGCCAAGAGTCACCTGGTCGCATTCCTCTCCTGGGTCTCAGATTATGAAGGGGTGGCCATAGCATCCCTGCAGGCAGCTGAAGCAGCCTCCACATAAGTCATACACAGCATCCACGCAAAACAGCAGGACACACACAACATAACAAGGGAAAATCCCCACCTCGTCACATAGCCGTTTCAGGAACAGTGTGACTCCATAGCTGAGAGAGAGCCCAAGGGTGGTAGTTCTGATCTTCTAGTTGTGACAGTGTTAAGAAAAAGACTAGCTACTTTCCCAGAATCATTGATGTGAAAATCCAAACTCAGATGGTGGCCCAAGAAGTCCAGAGAAGTGAGAACCAGAGGGCATTGTCAAGTTCACAGGGGCCAGGAGCTCATCCAAACCCAACCCATATTGATTGGTGAGGCTGTTCTTATTGATTATTAAGTACAAGATGACCCTGCAGAGGCTAGTGTTCAGGCCAGACTTCTGTCCAGAGCTCAGGGAGAGCCAGACTCCATGCGCTAAAGCCTGCACCGTCTTTCTTGACCTTTCTGCCTTGTGGGGACTTCATCCTTTCAGGTTGCAAAGTTGGGTACTAGAGTCACCCAGATAATGAGGGGCAAAACCTCAGCTGGTGCAAATCAGCATAACTCCACTGGCTATGCCATTTTACACCCCCTGAGGATTGGGCCCTAAAAGTGTATGATTGATTATAGAGTGTGGGATCTCTCTTTATTTCCCCATGATTATAAGCTCTGTTCTGACAAAGCTATCTGTTTATCAGACTCCTAAGGCCTGCTCCTGCAGCTGTTCCTTACAGATGCTCCCAAATGCTAGCTATGGAGTCTAGGCACCTTAGGTGTACTTGTTGAAGATGTCAGCAAAGTCAAGATTTTCGATCATCCAGGAAAATGTGCCTTTCTGCTCTGACTCTGAAGGGTCGGGGCAGCAGTTTCTCTGGTGAGAGCCACCTCCCTTCATTGTGGAGGAGAAATTGCTAGTGGAAAGACCCCAGTCATCACATCACAATGGAGCAGGCCCAGCTTTGCTAAGCATTTTTCTAGCAGCAAGAGCTTGGCAACAAGGCATGAAGTGTGATGTTCTGGATCTCTGTGAAGCAGCTCACTATTTTACTCCTCCTTGCCTTGAGGCCACCCGTGTAGATTGCAATATACCACTACTGGTACACTTGGCTGGTGCCTGAAATGCCTCAAATGAGCTTTCTTGTGGCACTGGTGAGGTCACATCTGGAGTATTGTGTCCAGTTTTGGGCCCCCCACTACAGAAAGGATGTGGACAAATTGGAGAGAGTCCAGTGGAGGGCAATGAAAAGGATTAGGGGGATGGGGCACATGACTTACAAGAAGAGGCTGAGAGAACTGGGCTTATGTAGTCTGCAGAAGAGAAGAGTGAGGGGGGATTTGGTAGCAGCCTTCAACTACCTGAAGGGGGGTTCCAAGGAAGATGGAGCTCTGCTGTTCTCAGTGTTGGCAGATGACAGAACAAGGAGCAATGGTCTCAAGTTGCAGTGGGGGAGGTCTAGGTTGGATATTAAGAAAATCTATTTCACTAGGAGGGTGGTGAAGCACTGGAATGGGCTACCTAGGGAGGTGGTGGAATCTCGATCCTTATTGGTTTTTAAGGCCTGGCTTGACAAAGCCCTGGCTGGGATGATTTAGTTGGTGTTGGTCCTGCTTTGAGCAGGGGGTTGTAGCAGATGACCTCCTGAGGTCTCTTCCAACTCTAATCTTCTATGATCCTGGCACAACTTGACAAAAAGCAAGTCTTCTTCCCTAGATCCCCCAGGAGCATACCTTGAAAATGCAGCACCAGAGAGACTGGTTGACTCATCAGTAGGATAGCCAAATAGTCACTTTTGCTAAGTTTTGAAAGCATTTGCTCTCAGATGTCCTCAACAATATCACCAATGCAGTGTGAACCATGTTAGGGTGCTTCTTTCAGTTCAGTACCTGCTGCAGGGCCTATAACTTTTGAAACCAGGTCTCATGTGTATTCTGTTCTATATAGGTTTTATACCACACTCATTACTGTAGTATCTGAGCATGCCCCCTGCCCCCCCACAGTGTATTTAACAATGTGACAATACATCTGTCATGCACTGAAGAAAGTTGCTGGGATCAGAACCCAGACAGTCTATCTCCTAACCCAGGAGTGGGCAAACTACAGCCTGGGGGCCGCATCTGGTTCTCGAGCTCCCGACGGGGAGCAGAGTCTGGGGCTTGCCCTGCTCTGCACATGCTGTTACTCTGCATGGCTCCCGGAAGCAGCGGCATGTCCCCTCTCTGACTCCTACGGGTAGGGGCAGCCAGGGGGCTCCGCACGCTGCCCCTGCCCCAAGCGCCTCCCCCATAACTTCCATTGGCCGGGAACCGTAAGCATTCGTGGCCCGCCATACAATTTCCATATCCTGATGTGGCCCTCAGGCCAAAAAGTTTGCCCACCCCTGTCCTAACCCCATGTTGTTAACCACATGACCATTCTGCCTCCCTTCACTGAAAAACAAGATTTCTGCAATGACATGTGCTTTCCACTGCTCGGTGACTTGTAGAGATAGCAAGTAAGATGCCTGAAGTGTGTTGGTGGTGACATTGCTAATTTGAATAATCAAGCCTTGTTGATTCTTCATGACTACAGGTTTTCCCTGGGAAAATCTCTGGTTTACCTTTCAGTGTTGAATGTTTGGTTTCTAAGTTGCAACAATTTTGAAGGCTTCAAGCTCTTGGCAGCCAGCACTTCAGAACACACTACACACTGTGGTTTCGACTCGGTCGATGCAAACTCATATATTTGTCATCATGATTCCGCATCGTGCCTTGTGGACAAATATTGTCCAATGGTGGAGTGGTCTTGCACAACCATAATGCAGCCTCCTAATCTGAAGTGAGCTCTGGGCCCCTGATGAAAGGAGTCTGGTTAGAAGGTCACCCAGCATGGTCTGACTCTTCCAGAGCTGCCATGCCAAGCGGTCGTGGTTTACACGATGAGACTATTTGGTTGGAAATGGAAGTGTACATCTGTGTTTATTCCGGTCCACTTTTAAGTCAATGCATTAATGTTCATATTCTGTGTGCTTTTCCCACTGAGCTGTGTTCAGAAGAATTCTTTATGGCTTTTTTGCTATATTGCTCTTTGCTTCTGTTAAATTCTTTTTCAACTAGTGTTTCCCCTTTCTCACTTTTCTCTTGCTGCCATGGCTAGTTCAGCGTGAAATTCAATCCTCTCACTCCCGAGCCCACTGTCAAGATGGGCTAGCTGAGGTAATATCTTTTATTGGACCAAATTCTGGTCCAAATATTACCTCACCCACCTTGTCTCTCTCATATCCTGGGACCAGCATGGCTACGACTACACTGCATACTGTCTGTAATGACACTTCAGGTGGAGGGACTCCATTCACAACAAGCTCGCTGTTACTAGGACTTGAGCTTTAGGGAGCCCAGAGTGAGCACGGTTCTGTCTGTGAGGGAAGGGCAGAGAGTCCTGGGAGCTGGTGGTTGGATTTGGGATACAGGAGGTGGCTGAGGTGTCTCCTGTGATGTATGAGGCCTTGTAAGAAAGAGCATGTTAAGTGCCCTGTTTATTTTGTTTTTGTGAGGTGACTCTTGTCCATGAAGAGACATTTACATTGAAATAACTCATCTTCCATTGACCTGCCTTGCGCTTCAGTCCTTTGTTCAGATCATGTAGGTAACAGGTCTGGTAACAATGTAATGACACTAGACATATGCTGCATGCATGGCCTTTATCTGAAGCTCTCAGCATGCCTTACAGACATTTGATTAGCCAAGACTCTCAAAACCCTTTCAGGTAGGCGGGTATGATTAATTGGGAAACTAAAGCACAGAGTGTTTGAAGTGACTTGTCCAGGATGTCACAGTGAGTCTGTGACATGGGCCAGCATTGAGCCCAAGACCTGAATCCCTGGCCCTTCTCTAACCTCTAAGCTTCCTGCCCTCGTAGAATTTGGCATAGCACTCATTCCTCTCAATTCCCAAGCCCCTTCTCCAGTCACTAAACAGCACAGGGCACAGACATTCCAGCTCAGGGGAATTGATTGTATGTTGACTAACGGCATCCCTGCTACATTGTATATGTGCATGATGAGAGGAAAGATCTAGATCTGACCCAGCGCACTTGGCTACTCATTTGGCAAATTGTTCCATCAAATAGTTGCTTCTTTACTTTTTCATCGATCAGCTTGTATCTGAGGCTATTTGAGTCCCCTGCCGTGCTCTGCCTTGAAGGCCACACATACCTCTCTCTCTTTTTGGAATCCCTCATGGCCTAGATGCCAAGGAGCTCTCCTCTCAGTTGGCTGCAGAAATGTGCTTGGAATCCCAGAATTTCAGGCTTTAATGTGTGAGCCAATAGTCACACAGCCTTCATCCAGAAACTATCATTATCGGCCCCTTTTTTTTCTTTCTTGGTTTCTTTGAACTACAGCTCCCAGGATGCCTGAAGATATGCAGACATCCGAAGACAGTGGTTTCCTATAAACTTTTGGGGTTTCATGCTTTGCAGGCAGGAATGTTTTTATTGCATCACAAATCCCTTCAAGTCCCTCAAACCTCCATTGTGTTTATCAACCATGGAGGGAAAAAATGGTGTCTGGAGGTTCCAGTCATGGACTGAGGGTGGCGGGAGACTGGGCTGGGAGACTGAATGAATACTGCACACAAGTAGCTCTTGGGAAAGGTACAGAAGTGGATGTCTTTTTATTTTTTTTATTTTATTTTATGTTTTTGGCCCCTTTTTCCCCCAAAAGGATCACTGTTAATGCTCTTAAAGAAATACTTTCATGCTGGGGAAAATATTGGAATAGCTACTATTTCCACATGGGTCCATTTACCTTTCACTTGCCTGCAGCATTTAAACGGGGCTAGTCACATTTAAACAGGGCTTTTCACCCTCCCAGCTCCCGATCTCCTCTCACCAGAGCCTGCTGGGAATGTTAGAAGGATGAAGTTGTGAATTGGCAAACACTTGCCTGGTAAAACCTGATGTGATGTCATCAATTCAGGCGATGACCTCACTGCTAGACAAAGCCGTGAGAGACACTGGGGAGTGGGGATGGGAGGTTTTATTCCAGCAGAGCAGCAAGGTGTATTTTGTAAAATAAAAACAAAACTTGTTTTCAGGTCCTCAGATGTGGGTGAGGAGTGCAAAGTGCCCCTCAAGAGGAAAGAGCTTCCAGATTCCCCAATCCTGGACTGCTTGTGTTCTGGACTAATCTCCCAGTTGCCAGTAGCCCCATAGGGTCAATATCTGGAGTATGCCAGTTTGTTGTTTTAGCGTTGGGCTAACGCAGGGGTGGGCAAATTTTTTGGCCCGAGGGCCACATCGGAGTTGCAAAATGGTATGGAGGGCTGGGTAGGGAAGTCTGCGCCTCCCCCAAACTGCCTGGCCCCCACCCCCTATCCACCCCCTCTCACTTCTTGCTCCCTGACCGCCCACCCTCAGAGCCCCCAAACCATCCAATCCCCCCTCTCCTTGTCCCCTGACCAGGGGCAGCTCCAGGCACCAGCATGCCAAGCGGCAGCACGAGGGTGGCAGGCAGGCTGCCTTCGGTGGCATGCCTGCGGAGGGTCCGCTGGTCCCGCGGCTTCGGCGGACCTCCCGCAGGCTGCCGCCGAATTCGCGGGACTGGGGACCTCCCACAGGCAAGCCACCGAAGGTAGCCCGCCTGCCGTGCTTGGGGCGGCAAAATGCCTAGAGTCGCCCCTGCCCCTGACCGCCCCCTCCCGGGACCCTGCCCCCTATCCAACCCTCCTCCCCCCCCGATCCCTGTCCCCTGACTGCCCCAGACCCTATCCACACCCCCGGCCACTGACAGGGCCCCGGGGACTCCCACGCCTATCCAACCCCCCCGTTCCCCATCCCCTGACTGCCCCCGCAACCTCCACCCCACCAAACCGCCCCCTGCTCCTTGTCCTCTGACCACCCCCTGGGACCTCCTGCCCCTACCACCCCTTACCTGCCCCCTTACCATGCTGCTCAGAGTGGGAGGATTGGATGGCTCAGGGAATTGGTAATAGGATGAGAGCTTTCAGGGGGAGGGATAGCTCAGTGGTTTGAGCATTGGCCTGCTAAACCCAGGGTTGTGAGTTCAGTCCTTGAGGGGGCCATTTAGGGATCTGGGGCAAAAATCTGTCTGGGGATTGGTCCTGTTTTGAGCAGGGGGTTGGACTAGATGACCTCTTGAGGTCCCTTCCAACCCTGACAGTCTATGACTGGCTTATTGGAAAGCCTGCAAGATGGGTAGGCACAAGCCACATGGAGCAGCAGGTCAGAGCACTGGAGGCACAGCGAGGTGAGGCTGCAGGGGAGGGGCCAGGGACTAGCCTCCCCAGCCAAGAGCTCAGGGGCCAGGCAGGACAGTCCCATGGGCTGGATGTGGCCCGCAGGCGATAGTTTGCCCACCACTGGGCTAATGGCATTGGCCTTTTTGTGTGTGTGTGGGAAAATGAGCTCTGATGCCCTGGATTTAATATAGTGATGATCACACAGACTTTGCAAACAGAAAATAGAGGAAGACAGGTGGTATTTTGGGCCCATCAACATAGCTGATTGCCTCATTCTCAACAGCAAGATACAAACCCTGGAGATGGGTGAATTGATAGCCACAGGGTGGATACAGTAATGCTGTGAGCTCAGACACACATGGTACATTAGCCCTCTTGTGTCAGGTGAAGAGGATTTGCAGCTGATACGCCAGTTCCTTGGGCCCGGTCCTCTGCAGGGTTATCTGAAGTCATCTGATATGTTTGACTAGTGTGCCTGACTAAGCTAATGGCTTGCAGTGGCGTTTAACTTCATTTCAGAGGGATAAGGCGGGTTTATATTATTTTCCTCCAGCACACCAGCAGAAAAGGACATTTCCACAGTGAACATGGGAATTCAGGAAGCCATGGTGCCTGGGGTGGGAATTGCAACTTTCCCAAATTTTTTCGATGCTTATTATTCTGTTTGCTTCTCTCTTCTCCTCATAGTGACGGTTCACCCCTCTTTACCTTTATTTCTTCCTTCTCCTCAGCTCTTCTTTCATGCCATCTGCATTGTGACAGATGATGTGGAAAAAGCTGAAGTACTCAATGCTTTTTTTGCCTCAGTCTTCACAAACAAGGTCAGCTCCCACACTGCTGTCCTGGGAAACACAGTATGGGGAAGAGGTGAGCGGCCCTCAGTGGTTAAAGAACAGGTTAAGAACTATTTAGAAAAGCTCGACATGCACAAGTCCATAGGTCCAGGTCTAATGTATCCGAGGGTGCTGAGGGAATTGGCTGATGTGATTGCAGAGCCATTAGCCATTATCTTTGAAAACTCATGGAAATTGGGGGAGGTCCCGGACGATTGGAAAAAGGCAAATATAGTGCCCATCTTTAAAAAAGGGAAGAAGGAGAACCCGGGGAACTACAGACTGGTCAGCCTCACCTCAGTCCTTGGAAAAATCATGGAGCAGGTCCTCAAGGAAACCATTTTGAAGCACTTGGAGGAGAGGAAGGTGATCAGGAACAGTCAACGTGGTTTCACCAAGGGCAAGTCATGCCTGACCAACCTGATTGCGTTCTATGATGAGATAACTGGCTCTGTGGATATGGGGAAAGCAGTGGACATGATGTATCTGGACTTAAGCAAAGCTTTGGATACGGTCTCCCACAGTATTCTTGCCAGCAAGTTAAAAAAGTATGGATTGGATGAATGGACTATAAGGTAGATAGAAAGCTGACTAGATTGTCGGGCTCAATGGGTAGTGATCAACGCTGGTATCAAGCGGAGTGCCGCAGGGGTCAGTCTTGGGGCCGGTTTTATTCAATATCTTCATTAATGATCTGGAGGACGGCGTGGACTGCACTCTCAGCAAGTTTGCAGATTACACTAAGCTGTGGGGAGAGGTAGATATGCTGGAGGGTAGGGATAAAGTCCAGAGTGACCTAGACAATTTGGAGGATTGGTCCAAAGAAATCTGATGAGGTTCAACAAGGACAAGGGAATTACAGTGGACGAGAAGCTGGAGATGAGTCAACAGTGTGCCCTTGTTGCCAAGAAGGCTAACGGCATATTTGGCTGCATTAGTAGGAGCATTGCCAGCAGATCGAGGGAAGTGATTATTCCCCTCTATTCGGCACTGGTGAAGCCACATCTGGAGTATTGCATCCAGTTTTGGGCCCCCCACTACAGAAAGGATGTGGACAAATTGGAGAGAGTCCAGCAGAGGGCAATGAAAATGATCAGGGCGCTGGGGCACATGACTTACGAGGAGAGGCTGAGGGAACTGGGATAATTTAGTCTGCAGATGAGAAGAGCAAGGTGGGATTTCATAGCAGCCTTCAGCTACCAAAGAGGATGGAGCTCGGCTGTTCTCAGTGTTGGCAGATGACAGGACAAGGAGCAATGGTCTCAGGCTGCAGTGTGGGAGGTCTAGGTTGGATATTAGGAAACACTATTTCACTAGGAAGGTGGTGAAGCACTGGAATGGGTTACCTAGGGAGGTGGTGGAATCTCCATCCTTAGAAGGTTTTAAGGCCCGGCTTGACAAAGCCCTGGCTGGGATGATTTAGTTGGTGTTGGTCCTGCTTTGAGCAGGGGGTTGGACTAAATGACCTTCTGAGGCCTCTTCCAATCCTTGTCGTCTATGATTCTATGCTTTCTTTAGAACACTCTCCTTTCTCCTTTGCCTTCCCCCCATTTTCTATGTTCTTGGCCAGCACAGCCTCTTCCCAGGTCACTACATTCTGCTTTTTTCTCTGCATATATCTTTCCTTATACTCGTCCCTCACCTATTCTCCCTTCCCCGGTCCAGTTACACACACACACACACACACACACACACACACACACACACACACACACACACACACACACACACACACACACACACACACACACACACACACACACACACACACACACACACACACACACACACACACACACACACACAGTTCCTGGCACCTGCCCTGAGTTCCAGATAGTGACTGATTATATTAGGCAGTGTGGTCCACTAAAGAAGGTTGATGCCAGTCCAAAAAGGAAAACCATCGCGGCTCTGTGGCCAACTCACTTTAACCACATCACTCCTTTCCTGAACTTGGAAAACTCTGGCTGACTGGAGTCCCAGAATAACAAGGTTTTCCATTCCTGAGAGGCGCATTGGACACTCGGCCATTTAAAATAAGAAGAGGCTCCACTGCAAGTACTAGGTTCAGACTAAACAATAGCAGAACACCCCAAAAGGTTTTTCCTGTTAAGGGAGTGACTGAAAATATTTTAAGACACATATGTTTCTGCAGGATGAAGATGCGTCAGTAGAGCTGTTCGTTGGTGTAAATCTTGAATAGTAGGGGTCCTACATGCCAGCGCTATGGTGCATCAGTGGAGTGATTGAGGGCTCCATAGGGAAACAGCAGGGGTGCTGTGGGTCAGGACAGAAGTCAATTTGCAGAGGGGTCTGTGAGCTAGACTGGACTAGGAGGAGTGTTGGAGTTGAGTTTGGAGGTGCATTAGCAGTTCTGTTATGATTAGCCAGTTTTGTGACAGCCTTAAATTCCAGCAGCAGCTCCTCATTCCTCTGCCATCGCAATAAAGTCTTTACCTTTTCTTGCCGGCTTTACTTTCTGCTCCTTCACACTCACACTGAATTGCTCTGTAGGAGGAAATCTGGTCGATATGTTCAGAGGCATGCGGCTGGCACATGGGAAATGTGCTGAGGTTGGCAAAGCCTTTTAGCATGCTAGGTCAACCTTTGTTGCTCTCTAGTGAGCAGCTTTTGGAGGGTCAAAGCAACCACAGGAATTCTGAACCCTCTGAGTGCTCAGGCAAATCCACCCATCACGCATTAAAATGATATAAGGAGACAGAAGTTTGCTGTTCTCCCAGGTCACTGGTATCTTTTAATTATGATAAAAGCTTTAATTACACCAGGGCACATTTTCAAAATTTGCCTTCACAACAGCTTGTGAAAATCTCTCATTTCCTGGCAAGAAGGGACTTGGGAACAACTATCCATTCCATATAGTTTGTGTGTATAGATAGATGTATGAATTGAAAACACAGTTAGATGGCCAATTTGGAAAATTCAGCCCAGAAGAACGATGCTGGTGCTAGGAAGGAATCCGCTGTACAAGCTACTTGATCTTATCATTTTAAAATAACAAGAAAAGGAAACATTAAATAGACTTTATAAAAATCAGCAAAATAGCAAAGATTTCACCTTTAAAAGAAAAAAAGCTTTTTTATTTTATGGGTTTTATACATCTCTCTACTATTGCATCGCTGATCAGAAACACATAATAGTCTGATGTCTTAGAGCTATATGTTGATAGGAGTCACTAACTCTGTAATCACTATAATCTAAGTCAGTAATAAATCACATGGTAAATACTCAGGAGCAGATTGTCATGTGCACCCTCTTTAAGGGCATTTTACACCACCAGAGAGAGGTAAAGGGTCTCAGTGCAAATGAGAATTCAAGCTTCTCCTTTGAGTGATGGTCCCTATATGTATTCCATACTTGGGTGCGCATCTGTGCCATGTGCCTGAGTCCGGAAGTGTTTCTTAGCAGTGTCAGTTGACTCACACGTGCATCGTGCGTCCCCTTATGCTCGCAGCCAGTGGTATGACAGACAGTGCTCCAGTTCCCTCTTACTGCCACATAGCTTAAGTCAGGTGGATTCCCTCACATGGTGGACGGATCCTTCTACGGTCATGGTCAGTACCCCCTTCGCCCATCTCACCATGCAGGCCACAGTCACAACAGACGCCTCCCTTGTGGGCTGGGGAGCCCATCTAAGCCATCACATGGCCAGGGGATCTGGATGCCACAAAAGGCCAGGATGCATATAAAGGTGCTAGAACTGAGGGCAGTCCATTTTGTGTGTCAGGCGTTTCTTCCTCTCATCTGGTCCCACCATGTTCAATTACTCTCCAACAACATCTCAGCGCTCATGTACATCAACAAGCAGGGCAGCACCAAGTCTCCTTCCTTCTGCTGTGAGTATATCCACCTTTGGAACTGGTGCACCAAACACCATGTAATGCTCCAAGTCACGTACCTCCCAGGCATCCAGAATTCCCTGGCTGACACACTCAGCAGGATCTCTACATCAACCATGAGTGGGAGTTACTCGATGCCACAATCCGATTTCTCTTCCACAAATGGGGTACCTCACAATGGGACCTCTTCGTCACTTGTGAAAACCAAAAGCTGCTCCTTTGTTGTTCCAGGGGAGCCATAGAGGAGCATATGCAGGCTGATGCTCTTCCCCTGGACGGGCGGCCTCCGCTATGATTTCCCCGCCCCCATTTTCCTCCTCCCACAAGTGTTATGCAAGATCCTCCAGGACTGAGCTACCATAATTCTTGTAACCCCATTCTGGCGATGCCAGTTCTGGTTCATGGACTTCCTGAGACTTTCCACCCACTCACCATTCCACTTCCGAATGCTCCCAGATCTCCTCACGCAGGATCAGGGCCAGGTACAGCACCTCACCCCAGGCCCTCTTCACCTCACAGCCTGATATTTGGATGGGGTAAACAGAGCATGCTCCATTCCAGTGTGACACATCCTTACCCAAAGCAGGAGGGCATCCGCCAGATCCTCCTACTGAGCTAAGTGCCAACACTTCACCTCATGGACTCCTGACCATCACCACTCACTGACCATGATATCTATACCTATCATCCTCGACTACCTTCTCAATCTCAAAACATTGGCCTTACCCTCAGCTCTATACGAGTCCACCCGGCAGCACTTGGTACCTTTCTTTCCCCTGCAGATGGTGCCTCCATGTTTACACCCCCTCCCACGATCCCTTTCATGAAGGGTTTACGCAATACCTTCCCACCAATACTCAAGCCTACATCCTTCGAGGCACTGGCAACGTGCTTCCTCTCCCACCTCTCCATGCAGACAGGGTCCTACACTCCCTTGACCACTGTGCACTGGCATTCTACCTCCACAGGGCTCGCTCCTTTCAAACATAGCCAAAACTATTTGTGACCATTGCTGACCAATCAAAGGGCCAAGCCCTCTTCTCCCAACAAATCTCCAAATGGGTCTCCAGGTCCATCCATGAATGCTGTACACAATCCAGTGTCCCGCTGCCTCATAGAGTCATGGCACACACCACACACGTCTTGTGGCAAGACATCTGTCATGCATCAACCTGGTGCTCTGTCCAAGTGGTCACATCCCACTACACCATTGTTCAAGCAGTGATTGTGGATGCTGCTGTAGGCCAGGCTGTACTGCAGACTGCATGTCCTATAGCATCCTGTCACCTACCTACACACTGCTCACTAATCACCCACATATGGACTACATATAGGGACTATCACTTGAAGGAGAAGAGGAGGTTACTTACCTGTAACTGGAAATTCTTCAAGATGTGTGGTCCCTATCTGTATTCCAATATCTGCCCTCCATCCCCGCTGCTGCGGATTGTACTAATCAGCAGTAGGAGGGACACTGGAGCGCTTTGGACCTGCACAACCTGTGTCATCTGCAAGCATGAGGGGACACATGACGCACGTGCGGATCAGTGGACACTGCTGAGAAACACTTCTGGACTCAGGCATATGGTGCGTGTATACCCAAGTATGGAATACAAATAGGGACAACGCATCTTGAAGAACCTCCAGTTATAGGTAAGTAACCTCCTCTCTTGGGGTCTGTCCTGAATCAATGGCACTGCTCACTGCAGTAAGTCCCATATAATACTGCCACTCGCAAACATTCAAATATTAGGCCCCAAACAATCCCAAGAGTGGCTGAAACATCACAAGATTTTTTAACTATATGTACATGTTGGGTTTTTTGTATTTGTCATCTAGTTTCTGAGATCACACTCAGGTCATGACTTCAGTTCTTTCCCTGCAGCCACGAGGGCTAGAAACTTCCTTTTTTTTTTTTTTTTAATGAAAACGGACATTCTCACATAGCCCTAGGATTGCAAATCTGGGGCTCTATGAAAAACACTATCCTGAGACTTATGATAAAATCTCAGGAGTTGGCAACACCAAGCAACTCAATTGGGCCTGATTCTCATTTATGCTAAGGTCCCTGATCACCGCTCTGGCAGTGTAAAGGTGCATTATAACACACCCCCGTTGAAATCAGTGGAAGCTTCGCTGTTCATTCCAATGGGCACAAAGTCTCTGATTTGGGAATAATGAATCTTCTTGCTATTTGGCATGTCAGTTCATTTCCTTCTTGCTGGCCTCTCTTTTCCAAAGGAAAAGTTTGCTGACAACAACAAAGAAAGGAATCTCCAAAAGGCCTCTTATGCCTAACAAGGCAAGAAGTCTGAGTTGTAATCACTGTCTTTCTAAGTTTCAATATATTACCACCCTCCCAGCAATTCCTGGCTAACATTTGCATGAACTCCAGTGTACACGACTGAAGCAACACACAATACACATTCCGGAGGAATGGGGAAAGGAGCTAAATCATTAGAACTTATGCCGGCAGCTGCCAAGCTACTCAGGTTCCAGCTTTCTTGCTGCTGTAGCTAACAGGCTTGGTTTCTTCATTCTTTCATGTGTCTCTGGGGATTTTTGCCTGGGTTCTTCCACTGACACTGAGTTCCTCCCCTTGACAAAATTACATTTTAACATTGAAAAGTCAGTCAGAGCCTGGACACGCAAGGGTTCTTCTTAAAACGTTCTCCTTGCAACCTGCAGATCCTTCTCGCTGCCGGTGTAATGCCTTTTATGGCTGGGTAGAAATGTTCTGCATGTGTGTTTGATGATTTCTTACCACTTGCAGGATTCCTTCTGATCCCCACCTATCAGTTCAGATTTTGTTGCAAATCCTCCTTCTGCTTAGCTTGTGGAGCCTTGTAGGCCAGAGTATCCTACTATGAAGGCCTCAATGAAAGCAGAAGGGTCATTGGCCTCCTCTGCTTCTGGCAGGCCTGTGTAATTCTGTCTTGGTCTATTATCCCAGGCATGGTTTCAACATACAGACCTTTAGTATTGCAAATGCTGGTGAAGTTAAATTCTCGGATCTGGAGTTCTTGCTGCTAGTCCATGCACCTACTCACTGTGCCAGGCCTGGTTCCCTTTGGCTTGTGTTGCGCTACAGGCCAGCTGGTACTTGGCCAGCTTCTCATCTACTAAATGCCTCTGGTATTTCTTTCAGAGCAGCCAGCCTGACTGGTGATCCCAGTTTTTCTGGGACATAGGCTGCATTTGAAGATGATGTCCCTGGCAAAAAGGCTGTACTTTGGAGGTGAGGCATGAGGAGTAGGGGGGAGTATCCTTGTGATTTTAAGTGTGATGCAACGAGAGACAGAGAGAAGTGATGCCCTTCCATTTTAATTGCCAGGGAGAAGGGAAACTGAGACTTAGAACGGGATAAAGTGAAACAGAATTCATAGCTTCAGATGTTGGCTGCCTCTGACCCTCAAGGACCAAGCCTTTTAAATAGCTTTCCTGCTACACACTTCCAGGGAGAATGTGAACTGGACATCCTTGCAGGAGCCTGGTACTTGCTGCACTTGCCATAACGTTGTTTTACACACCTCCGTTTGGGGCCTGTATACCTTTCCCATGTTCTAAGCATGTTTAGGCCACACCTGTGAGCATCTCTTGAGCAGAATAATGGGAGATGTTGAGATGATGGACAGCCTTGGAGTGAACCTGGAATTCAACACAAAACTGATTTTAAAAGAATGGTTTTTCATGCAACGTACCATTGGCCTGTGGAACTCACTGCCACAATGTATCTTTGAGGCTAAGAGCTTAGTAGGATTCAGAAAGGGTCTGGACATTTATAAGGAAAATAAGAACATCCAGAGTTACAATAATAAAGATTGAAAATAAACATGATGAGATAGAAACCCTCATCCCTCATGGCACAAGTCAACTTTTACCTATTGGGGTCAGGAGGAAACTTTATCTGGTTATCCCAGAACTGTAGAGTTTCTTGCACCTTCCTCTGAAGCCGCTGGCACTGGCTGCTATCAGACATGGCATGCTCAACTAGATGGCCTATGTAGCTGCACCTACAGATCAAGAAGTTTTGTAATCAGCAGCAGTCCAGCTCAGATACAGACTCATCCTCTTCTCTGCCCTCTCCCCCCACCCCATCTTTTCTGCTTCTCCATCTTACTCCTCGTTTGCTCCTTCACCCGACTGTTCTGTCACCATGGGACAATCCAGCCCAGAATCAGCTACAAGCGGGTGTGGTTTTCAAGCCCAGGGAGAATCGGTGCGATGGGGAGTTGTCAGTTGAATGTGTACTCTTCTTTGTTCCTGCTGCTGATCAAAGGGCTACGGTCGGCTCTCACTTCCCTGGGTCAGCATGGGCTGGAAAGGGCACCACACAGTTCTCTTCCCTCTGAACTTCGCAGCAAAGTGAATCTGCCAGGGACCATCATTCCCACCAGCATCACTCAGCTCTTCATCATGAGCCTTGTTGCCACCATCTGTTTCTAAGGCTCTGTGCGGTGGCCCAGACATCTGAGGGCCAAGCTCTGGGGTTTTCCTTCCAGCAAGGCAGTTCAGGTGTCCAACACCGGGTGGTTTTGAGCCTTGCTTGTCTATATGCTGGGGACGCTCGCTCTATCTTTCCTCTTAGAATTTCTGGTGACGCAACTTCCCTCCCTATGCACCCTCGTGACAGCTGGGATCAGCCCATGTGCTTGTGCTAATGGGCCCTAGTACTACCCAGCTGGAGACTCGGAGAATGGTGTTCTTGGTGGAAGGCACCAGGCTCTGTGAAAACACGCTTCCCCCAGAACTTCAGCAGAGCTCAAGTAGGCATGGTGTAGACTAGCTGTTCACTCAGGATTTTCCCCGCGGGGAGTGAGGCTGGGATCAGAACAATGGTGCCACGGCCAAACCTAAAGCTGCAGGGTGCTTCTGCCAGCCAGAAGGATTCTGCCCCATCAGGGGCAGTGTGCTGGGGGGATTTAACTGCTTGTGCTCCATTGTTGCATAGTATAAAATAGAGCTGCTTCTTGATGACTCAGAGCTCTGTGGGGAAAGCAACATGAGCCCTCTGTAGAATAAGGATAGGTTTCCCTAGCACCTAGGCCCTAGCGGGGCATATCACATGTTTCTCTCCTCATCCCCTTCTGTCCAGCCTCCATCCACCACTCCCCTAATACTCACCAGTAACACCCCTGCTCTGGGTTCCTTAGGCCTGGTCTACACTGGGGGGGCGGTGTCGATGTAAGATAAGCAACTTCAGCTACGGGAATACTGTAGCTGAAGTCGAAGTATCTTATTCTGACTTAACTCCCGTCCTCACCGCGCGGGATCGACGTCCGCGGCTCCCCCGCCGACTCCGCTACTGCCGCTCGCTCCGGTGGAGTTCCGGAGTCGTCGGGAGCACGTTCGGCGATCGATATATCGTGTCTAGATGAGACGCGATATATCGATCCCCGATAAATCGATCGCTACCCGCCGATATGGCGGGTAGTCTGGACATACCCTTAGAAATAGCTAAGACAGATGCAGCTAGGCTAGACAGTGCTAGAGATGGCAGAGCCTTGAGAAAAGGTTGTACACTGAATCTTGGGTCATATATCATGGGACCCACTTGATTGGTATCTCAGGTACCTCCAGCATTGCTTACCCCTGGCTGGGGGTACTTATTCTTAGAACTGGTTGAAACCTCCAAAATTAATTTCTGCAAAGAAAAACTCATTTTTTTCACTGAACAAATTTTAAAGAAAATGACACAAAAATTTGTGTTTGACTTTTTATTAAAAATTTCAGTTTGGCTTTTGAAAACCAAAACAAAAGGAAAATTTCTATTTGAAATTATACAAAAATGTCTCTTTTTGAATTTTTCTCTCAAAAATTGAAAACTGCATGGAAACCAACTTGGTTTTGCCAAACATTTCAATTTTCATAAAGTTGCCTCTTCGTATTCTAAAAATTCATCAAGTTTTTTGTTCTAAAAAGTTCAGCCAACTCTGGTTATCATTGTATGTCCTTTCCTGGGCTGAGGCTATCCCTAGTCAACGTTAGTTAATTGACCGGGCAGTTTTCATTGTGCACGCCCTAGAGCCAGGAGTGACGGCCTCATTCAATTAAATCAAACTGGGAATGCAGAGTTGGATTTCCTCGATTACGTCTAACTCCCTAGATGTAACAACACAAGGGCTTCACTGACATGAACCAATATGGGTGTTAACAAAGTAATGTGCCCACCTGCAGGGGTTTGTGGACTCACTCCATGGGCAGTTGAGACCCAAGCCGTGAGGAAGTCAGGTAGAAGGAAGAGGGCAGTACTAGAGACCTCAGGCTGCGTTGTCCACTAACATAAATCCTTCAAACCAAGCTGGGTGAGGGTCTTAGCACTGAACTCCACCCAGATCTGGAGGGGTGTGAAATTGACAACACTAGGTATGGAGACCAGGAGCTGCATGGAAATTTTGCAATGAGTTTCTTTTCCGGTCCTTGTTATAAATACCCTCATTCTAAAACCCACTTTGCCTTAATGCTCAAGCACAGCTGCACTACATTTTTAGACCTACATGTAAGGTATCTCCGTCACTCCACCCCCCTCTCCTCCCCCTCGGGTGCACCTAAGGGCCCTGTGTCTGTGATCAGAAATAGATAGTATCCACTGACTTGCTAATTGTAATGCATTCTGATAATGCCAGCTATAATTAGCTATGTGTATCAGAGCTGGTTTGTTGGCGGAAGTTTTCCTGACCCCATTATTCTAGTTTAAATAGAGGACTTTCCGGGGCGGGTGGGGGGCTGGAGTGCCTCACAAAGCTCAGCATTTCAGAGCCAGATCTTGCTAAGTCTAACTTAGCCATCTCTGAAGAGGCCAGCGTGGATTCAGTTTAACTAGCTGTGTGTCCATACAGAGATAATGGCATATGCTGCTTTTTATAAAACACTGCTCAGATCACAGGGTACGTGGTGAATAGACACAAGGACAGGTAGGTTCACTGCTGCAGGGCATCTACTCTATGCTCATAGACTCTGAAGGGCTCACTCTGCTAGCATGGAAGGGGTTAATGTGTTACCATGGCATCGCAACCCTGACTGATCTATCTGGGGTGACTTTAGGGCACCCTAAAATGCGACTTTTAGCCCTAATCGGAGCCAAGGGTGGTATAGAGAGGAACAGTGCAGGCTTCCCATACACACACTGTACTTGTATCCTGAGCTGCAGCACCCCACTAGTCCAGTCATGAGCACTTCACAGCTCTCCCTATGCACCTATGGCTTGCCTTGCTGCTCCTCTCTCCGTTCCAGTCCCACCCTCTGCCTCCCAGCAGATCCACAATGCACCCAATTCCCAGCTTGCAGCATCTCTTGGACTTACTGTTGGGCTTCAGGAAGTCTCCAAGTGCAAGTTGTTCCTATCCTGCAGTGTAAATCCTGTTTCAGTCTGGGACTTCCTCTGAACAGAAATGGCCAGCTGTGCTTAGCTGCACCAAATTAACTACTTTGTGATGTGAACCAGATTCTCTCAGGTAGTCAGGTGAGACCATTAAACTTATTTAATCTTTGATCTAAACTTCTGAGGCAGTTTAAAGAGTATGATCCTACTCTGCCCTGTCTTGCTTCCTTGATTGTATAGCAAACTCACCATAAGCATATAGGTACAAAAGCCCTTAGCTTCCTTTTCCTGCAGTCCCACCCAACTTCATATGTTATAACACAGGACACACATTGATAAATCCTCCAAGATGGTACCCTGAGAAGATTGTACTGGCTGAATACTCTGGGACCAACTATTTCTGCATATAGTTTGCCAACTACTGTTCTGTCTGACCAATCTATCCTGAGGACATCAGCAAGGTAAAGCAGCACCTATTTTGACAATTGTGGAGTTCGATAACATTACACACAAGGAGGAGAAAGCACTTCATGTAATACCCTGCAGCCAGACCTCAGGCTATGATATCATTGGCTCTTACAAGCTAATGAGGGTTGGGTCAGGTCAGCAAATGGATGGGAAATTAGGTATTTCAGGAAGGGGCACTGGTGAGTTCTTCCACTGGAGTCAGTTCTAGACCAGTGCCTTATTGTGGAGTTGGGGACATTGCTTTGCTAGAGACATCTGTCTTTCAAATGAAATGTAAAGCTGAGGTCCTGATTGCTTCTTGTCATTAAATATCTTGTGTCGCTTTTTGTGACTGTGAACATGTAACCCCATTGTTTTGGCCACATTCCAGTAGTACCTGAATTGCACCTTCCATTGCAGTTTCAGTTGGATGCAGTGTTTTTCTCCCCTTTCTCTCCTAACCTACCAGGTAGTGTTGCTGTTTGTTATTAAACTGCTGGTGTGTTCTAGCTGAAATTAACCCAAGAACTGCCACTGCCATCACTGCAATCTCTCCTGGCCTCACCTAGACACTGGGAGATGGAGTTTTCGGAATTCAGCAGATAAGCATTAGTCCAGGCCTGCACAACATGCAGCCCGCGTGGGCTCACTGTGCAGCCCACGGGGGGGTGAGTAGGCAAGCAGCGGGTGAGGGAGGGGGCCGAAGGGGCGGGCGGGCAGTGGTGGGGTGAGGAGGTGAGCCGGGGAGGGGGCTGAGAAGGTGAGCGGGCGGGCAGTGGCGGGGGCAGGTGAGCCGGCAGGGGAGGAGGCGGGGCTGAGGAGATGAGCGGGCGGTCAGTGGCGGGGGCTGAGTAGGCGAGCCGGAGGTGTGGGGGGACTGAGGAGGTGAGCGAGGAGTCAGTGGCTGACCTGTTCTACTGATCTGGTCTGGCTCCCATCCCCTCTCCAAGGGTTGCAGCTGTCTGGAGGTGCTGCCTTCCACGCCTTCCTCAGTCACACCTCATCCATTCAACAGGGCAATTGATTACAAAGTGGGGGGAAGATCTTATTCTACTAGCAAAAAGACATTTTTCTTTTACCTTAATTATACTACCTTAGGGCCTCGCTAGAACATATTTCCAAGGTTCAATACCGCTGTTTCGGTGGGGCAGCGCTGGGGAAGGAGGGTTTGTTTCTGCGGGGTGGGCCGTGCGGGGGGGAGTATTTCAGGGGGGCTGGGCAGCGCTGGGGGTGTGTGTTGTGTTTCGGGGGGGCTTGGCGACACTGGAGGGGGGTTCGGTGGGGGGTTCAGCCCTCAGCTGTTTTCTTTGGAGTAATATGGCCCTCGCCGCTTTACGAGCTGTGCAGGCCTGAGCTCATATGGAATAAATGGGGGGGACCCATTGCTTGGCCAAAAGTTGGTTTGATTTGACGTTTGCAGGGTGTAAGTAACCTACCCATTTGCACATATGGCAGCGTGGTGCCAGCCTCTGGCTGTTGGTAGGCACTGGAGCTGGGCCTATGTGCACGATGGAGAAGGGGACGGAGTGGAACAAGAAAGGTAGTACAAATATGATACGTTTTTGTCACCTGAAGTTTTTGGTGCATAAAACTCTGCAAGGGAATGGCCATTGTGCATGATGTGTCCCAAAGAGAATAGTACACAATGGGGTGGGGGGAGTTTTGGGCTGTGCTGTCTGCTATCCAATAAAGTCCCCCAAAGATTAACTAGGACAATCGGCTCTTCGACTGTGGGATCCCACACCAACATGGAAACTGAAGAGTTCAGCTGTCCCAGGCAGCTGAGTTATCAGCTGCTTCATGAGCATCACCTGTTGCTGAATGTAACAGTGGTGAAGAACTGCACGCAGGGCATTTCAGGCTCAGGGAATCACATGGGCTTTAGAAGATCATATGCTGCAGGGTTCAATCCTGCAAGGTGCTGAGCACCTTCAGCTGCCTTTGACTTCAGTGGAAGTTGAGTGTGCTCAATGTTTGTACGTGATCAGACTCCCCAGACCTCCATCTGTCCTGTGCCGGGATCTGATGTCCCTAACCCATCTGCAGGCAATGCCTCATTTAGCTACGACTGCAGCTCACGGAGAGGAGCATGGGGTGCAATGGCTGGGGTTGGCCATTGGTGCCTACAGAATAAGTAGGATACCAATGGTTCCCGCTTGTTAGCCCACTAACTTTTTATTACTTATAGGGTTCAAATAAGAACTAGATAAATTCATGGATGATGGGTCCATCAATGGCTATTAGCCAGGATGGGCAGGGATGGTGTCACTAGCCTCCGTTTGCCAGAAGCTGGGAATGGGCAACAGGGGATGGATCACTTGGTAATTATCTGTTCTGTTCATTCCCTCTGGGACACCTGGCATTGGCCACTGTTGGAAGACAGGATATTGAGCTAGATGGACCTTTGGTCTGACCCAGTATGGCCGTTCTTATGGTCTCATCACAGACATCTTTTTGGGTGGTCAGATTTCCAGGTGGAAGGGAGTTGTCAGACCAGGTTTCTATGGGAAGCTGGTAATCCCACAGATAAGAGGACATTGTAGCCAAGTGGTTTCATCTCTGGATGTGCCCCCAGCAGTGGAATTGGTCAAAAGCTGAATGCAAGAGTGTTTTTTGACTTCCTGCAGGTTACGCTGCGAGTGTCTGAGAAGCAGGGAGCTAGCAACCGTTCCCCCACAGGCCCTGCTGCTGAGCTGAGGGTATACTTTGCTTTTGACTCTCTCTCTTTGCCTTTTTTTTTGAGTCTGCACAATGACTTGTTGTTATGTAAAACACCAGTGAGAGTGAGCCAGACAGAGAGAGGGAGAGATTCTTTAGTGTCGGAATCTGAGTCACATGGGCCTGTTTTATATCCCCCTCTGCTAATCTCGTTTCTATAGAAACAAGAATGAAAAAAAAAGTCGAGCTGAGAGCGAGAGAACTGAGGTGATGGGTGAGGGAAATATAGGTGGTGAATGAGGAGGAAGGGCCGGTGTGTGTGGGGGACGTGTAGGCAGGATAGGCTCAAGAGGGGATCTGGCAGTTGCAAAGTGGGGACAGGGACCAACGGACACTATTCCCAGCATGAGTGATTAGCTGTGACGGAGCGCTCGTGCACACACGCGTATGTGTGTTTGGGGGGGGGGGGGATTGTTTGTTTGTTTGTTTGAAACATTTTCTGAAATGAACTGATCCTTCCAAGAAGGGGAATCAGGAGAGACTGAAAGAAAGGGACCGGAGCATTGGCAGGTGAGTGAGCAAATGGGGTAACAGGCACCCACCTAGAGGGCTCCAATGCCAGCCAGTTTCTGTGTGTTTTTGGCATTCTTTCCTAAGTGGGGATCCACCAGTGGTGCAGCCCACTGGCATGGGGTCCCACTCCCCAAGATGTCGAGTTAGAGACATTTTCCCCAAGCACTGAGCTTGCCACAGTGAGAGCAAATAGTGGCGAATGGGACCCAGGGCACACTGCCACTCAAAGACATCAGCATGTGTAAGAACATGCCATTCTGGGCATCCAGGTGAGAGGGGTTTTGCAGCAAGACACCTGCATTAGACTCATTGAGTCGAGGGCTGTTTGGTGTTGTTTCCTTTCTGAAGCCTGAAGAATGTTAAGCCCTGGCTCCCTAAAAGGCTGCTGCTGCGTGGGAAGCAACTCCCCCTGTTAATGGTCAGGTTTGATTTTTGATTCTGATTGTATCCATGTAAATCAATAGCCCCGGTGAGCTGAATCTCTCTGGAATGTAAACTCATGCAGTGAGCAGTGCTCTCTCCCTTCCTGCTCATGTGCGATGAGTCCTCCCGAATCCCGGCATGAGGCATGTGTGCCCGTCAGAGTGACCCCAGTTAGAAAGTTGGATCCTTAAGTGACAGAATCGTGATTTGGGGGTGGGGGGCAGCAAAATCATTCATCTGTTTTGGTTGTTGTAGAGAGTCTGGGCTGCTCATAACCATTGCACCAGCGTGTGCACTGCTTCCCAGGACCTTAGCCTATCTATAAGCACATGTGTTGCCTCTTGGGACACAGTGCTGTGTGTAACTATAAAGCATGAGAATATCTGCTGCCTGCCTGAACCATAACCATTGCATAAGCACATGGCTTGTCTTTGGCTTGCTGTAGTCAGTGCACAGGTGTAAGTGTTTCCTACCTGGAATATGGGTTCTCAGTTTTGATTGCACAAATGCAATCTACAGCCTGTCTACTGCCACTGCATAGGTATGTGTCTTGCAGGGCTTGACTTGTCTGTAAGCATTGTACAAGGGTGAGTGCTGCCTACACCAGTTCTGGTCTGGCAGCAGCTATTGGACAAACTCAATCTGGTCTTTCTGTAACCACTGCATGGAGGTGAGTTCTGCCTACCTGGACCCCCGTCTATCTGTAACCATTGCAGCGAGCCTGAATGCTGCCCACACTTACAGTGTGTCCTGTAACGCTGCACTTGAGACTCTGGGCTGGGCTTACCACCCCACAAACACACCTGTTTCTTCCTGAGACTTGGGACTTTCTAAAATGATTGTATAATCAAGCACATGACCTTCTGTAAATACAAACTGCAATAACTCTTCCAGTCTCCCATTCATGAGTGCCTAGTGTAGAATTTAGAAGAAGTGGTCGTTAGCAGGTGCCCGTTCTGGCAGGTATAGCACGGGAGTGAGCTGGTGAGATGTGATCTGGTTCTAGGTTACAGGAGGAATGGTCTGTCAGAGTAGTTGGGATATGGTGCACACTTGCTCTTGTAGTCTGTTTGCTGGGATTTCTCTTCTAATCGCTTTCCTCTCACTATACTGCTAGGGCAATACACCCTGGGCCCAGTTCATTTCTGATGTAAACCCAGTGAAGCCATTAGGATGAATTGGGCACTCTATATTTTTGGTTTCAAGCGAGCTTTGCCAAATGTCACTCAGCCATTCCATGGACTAGTGAGTGAGTCAAACACAATTTTAAAAAAATTCGCCATCATCTTTATAAAGGGCAAGTGAGTTGACTTTGTGCCTGGGTTGGTACATCTTTGTGACAACTTAGCAAGACTCTGCTAACTGAGGAGCATGTCAGAACCAAGGCATCCAGGTCTCACCGTGCTTCTTGGTTTCTCTCCTGTTTCACTCACTAGTGCTCCTGCTGCCTGTGAGCATTCACTTGAACAATCTGATTTTGGAAGAGTCATCCATTGTGGTGGTAGAATCAGAGAACACTGTCTGGGTCAGATGAGGAGCTTCCTGGCTTGAGCGTTGAGGCAATATCATTAATGTCTTCCCTGCCTGTGCTATGCAGGAGAAGAGGCTGTAAGAAGATGAGCAGGGATGGGAGCAGACACTACTTGTTGTAGCCAGGACCAGGACCAGGACACTAGCTTTGAGCCTGAGCAAGCGCTGCTTTGGGGAAGGGTTTGACTAGGTTGCTTTCAGAGTTCTCTTTGCTGCCTCCACCCATGCCAGGGGACCATATCAGTGAGCAGTTGTAGGAAGAATAGAACAAATAATCAAAATATACCAGGTTTTGTGACTGTAGCTAAGGCCATAGCAGCACCAGGATCCTCCAGCAGTGTTTGTGTCTAGCCTGGTCCAGGTGACTTTTTCTCATGTCAAGGAGCAGGCATTGAGGCTGGTGTGATGGCCACATTTACCATGTGACGTTCCTGCTGTGCACTTATGTGCATGAAGCTGTACTTTTATATGAGAGCAAATGTGATGCCTTTGAACACCCCTCCCCCCCCAGGCATAGCTGTGATAATTCCCATGTCCCCATCATGTTTTCTGCTGGTTTTAGTTAGTTGCCATGTTAAACTAAAGGCTTTTTTGAGGGGAGATCAGGGTGTTATTAGGAGGGAATAGCTGCAAGCTTCTCCTCAGCCGATAAATATTTTTGTAGACATTTAAATGCTGAAATGGGGCAGTGAGCATGTTTAATCTGGCTGGCAGATGGTAAATCCTGGAGGTGTGATTGACAATACAACACGGTAACTGAACAGCCTTCTCTGATAGGTAGGAGAGGATTCTTTCCACCACTGTGGTTGATACTTCATCTGATGGTTTTCTGTGTGTGCTCCATTGGCTTCTCTGAGGCAAAGAGAAAACAAATCAAAACCTTTGCAGGTGCAGAACTGAAGGAAGAAGCTCTGGAAATTCCAAACTTTGCTTGCCAAGCAGAGTTCTCCTGCTGGAAGGCATGTTAGGCTTCTACTGGCATTCAGTAGCAATCACTGAGGACAGCTGATATTCAGTAAAGCGTTGAGTTTCTCCTCTATAGTTGGTGGATAATGGAGGTGGCTTACTTCAGTCCCCTTTCATTGGGTTGGCATTAAATTCAGCTTTGACCCACCTGGTCTGCTGTGTGCTCTAAAGGACTGCGTCCAGCAGGAAGTTGTAAAGTTGCCGCTCATTGTGTGGGATGTTTTGCATGGCCACATTTCCAGCTGGCTCTTTGAGAAGCACTCTCACATGCTGGGGCAGGAACCAGTTGCAGAGACTGAGATTACTGGGCTGGATTACAGCAGCAGCAGCACTGTGTTTAGTTTATACATTATTTCCTGTTGTTAGGTAAGTTATCCTAAAGCCTGCCTCAGTTGTTCTTCAAATATCACATCTGTGATAGCTCTGCTGCAACCTGGCAATCAGAGAGAGGGGGACAGTGGTTCTCAAACTGTGGTCTGTGGATCACCGGTGCTTGTTGGAGCTCTTCACGGAGGTTCATAGGGGGACATGGTTTGAGAAGCAAGGAGTGGCAGGAGGGAGGTGTTCCTAACTGCTCCACACAATGAAAAAGCTGGAGATCGCTCCTGATCCTCATTCCCACCCAGCTCCCATTCCTGCTTTCTGAATGACGTCCTAGTCTGCGTGTGCTGAGATTGGAGAAGTTCCATTTTAAAACATTGAATAAAACTGCCAGCTATGGCAGTAGGAGTCGGCTGGAATGGCATGGATATGGGTGCTGTGCAACACCCTGGAGAAGGCTAGCCATTATGTTGTGCGTAATCCTATTGGCCACACTGATGGAAGCAATAGGGTGTCATCAGTTTTTCAGCAGCTGATCAGTCCACTGAACAAAAAGCAACTGTCCTTTTTTAGGTCTTTTGTGCACACCTAGATCAACTGATGTTAAGCTGCTGGAATGACATTCATGCCAATTTCTTCTGAGACATGCAGCACCTCAGTGTTCTCATCTGTGTATTGGGGGTCATAATACCAGCAATACATCGCAGAGGGCTTGTCGGGATTAATTCAGTCAGTTTGTGAAGCACTGTGAGCTCCTCGCATGGAAGGTGCGTTGGAAATGAAAATATTATTGATGATGTTTATTGTTATTACTGTGGTGTTCTCTTCTGCTATGTGAGAGGAGGAATAGGGGCCACCCCTTTGCACTGCTAGTTTGGTTGTGACTAGTCACCAAACGGCCATGCTACAAGAAATGTACAAAGTGGAATTTAAGGAGAGGCTATTAAGACATTTACAGATGTTTCAGTGAAACCAGACAATTTCCCAATCAGTGTATCAGAGCACTTGGGGTTCTCATTTCAAAGTAATAAGAAAGCAACTAACTCTCACCCACACACATTATAGTTCATAGATTCCAAGGCCTGAAGGGACCACTGTGATCATCTAGTCAGACTTATTGTAAAGAGGGAGGGAGGCAGGCCAGCCAACCCCCAGGGGACAGGTGAGAGCCCTCGTCCCACTGCAGTAGAAGAATGGTGATTGGACTGAGGATGGTAACCCAGCCTTTGAAGCAATTGATGCTAAAGCCTTTCTGCCTATTGCTTGCTGCATATCAGTTAATTGCCTTGGGTTATGCATTTCTGGTGATGGGGATACTGCAAACTGCCTGATTTATCTGCATATAGTCTCAGTGTAGCAGGTATGATTCATCCCCCTACTGCAGTACAGTTTATATAAACCACTATTGTATAAATAGCCAGATGATACTGTAACATTCTCCTAGGTTTCTAATTGAAAAAATACCATTGGAACTTTCAGATCCACACAGGAAGCAGGAGTTTACTTTAATGAGTTGTGGAAAAGATGTTCCTCCAGAACTGCAATAGCCTGATAACTGGAAATGGTTATGCTAATGAAATTTTCAGATGATGCTGAACTGGGAAGGGTCATCAATATCAGTGAGGAAACAGTGATGGCATAGGAAAGATGGACTAGTGGGGAGGGCACTGGACTGGGTCTCAAAAGACCAGGATTCAAGTTCTGGTTCAGGCACTGTGGGCAAGTCATGTAATAGATTCATATGTTTTTAAGGCCTCCTAACACAGGCCGTAGAATTCCACCTCATTACCCCTGTATTGAGCCCAGTAACTTGTGTTTAGCTAAAGCGCATCTTCCAGAAAAGCATCTGGTCCTGATTTAAAGACTTCAGGAGATGGAGAACTGACTATTTCCCTTGGTAGTTTGTTACAATGGTTAATCACCCTCACTGTTAAAAATGTGTGCCGCCTTTCCAACTGGAATTATTTGTCTGGCTTTCACTTCCAGCCGCTTGACTTTGCCCTGGGCCTCAGGTCCCCATCTGCAAAGTGGGGTTAGAAGAGACCTAGCTCATAGGGGTGTTGTGAGGATAAAATTCCTTACTGATTGTGAGGTGCTGAAGGCTACATAAATATCTGGATAGATAGATCATCCAAAGGGATCTAGGGAGGCATAAACATGATCCAAAAATAATTAAACAAGATTCGACTGGGCGGGGTGGTGGTAAATGATACAGAGTACAGGAAAGAGAAACCCAGAGTGCTGTTGTGATGATGAAAGTGACCTAGGGTTGAGAGTGACAGCAACTTAGGTGTGTTTGCAATGCCATATGACAGCAAAAAAGGCCTGTGCAATTTGGGGCTCTGAGTGCAAAGGCATCAGGCTGCAGATCAGCAAGGTGACTCGATAGGCTCTGAGGGGATTGGTGGTCAGTTCTGGGCACTAGAAATTGACTAATTGGAGAAGTCCTAGAGGTGAGAGGAACTGATTGAAGAAAGAAGATTTTAAAAGTTATGTATGTTGCAGCTTGGTCTGGTACGGTGACTTTGGGGGAATGTGATGACTGTAGAGTGTAAGCAGCAAGAAGAGAGTGTAATTCTGTTGAGGGGTCCCAGGGGGAATTACTAGAAATAATGAGATGAAATTAAGAACAACATTTAGGCTGAATAGCATAAAAAACCTCCAGACAGTGGGGTCTATTGGACTCTGGTGGGAAATGGCAGAAGACCTATTACTTGAGATTGCTTAAAACTAGACAGCAAAAAGCACTAGGAAGTATAGTGTAAGGAACACCACTCTGCTGGCAGAGACATGGGCTAGATAATCAGAGGGGTCTTTCCTACCTCTGTGGTTCTTCGGGCCCAGTCCTCCCATTTGATGAGTGCTTCCTGATAGGTGCTGAAAGCTCTCAACTCCTATTGAGTGCAATGGGAGCTGCAGGTGCTCAGTACTACTCAGACAGCTCTCAGCCTCTTGCAGGATCCAGCACTCTGTCAGTAGAGAGTGCTGAGGACAGCTGGGAGAGGAGGCAAGGGTAGGGGATGCAGGATAGCAACTCCACCGCTGCAGCATCCACCTTGGTCTCCATGCTGGCAGGTGGCTAAACAGAATAGGGAAAATGCAACACAAGAACCGGGAAGTCAAAGGTAGTTACATCCACTTTACTCCAGGCTTGAATTTGGCACAACATGTCCCATTTCTGAAGGCCTTCACTACAGAACCTTTACTTCCATGTTCCCTCTTTCCCTGTCCCAGCTTTGAACACAGAAACTGCCTGAGAGATGAGAGATCACTTTACCAAGCCTCAGCTAATTGAAATATTACTCATTACAATATGAGCTTTGACATGGGATCAAAGGAGAGTGTTTAATGACAGCACTGGTGTTTGTGCAATGCGTTCTATTAGATAGACTTAATAAGATGCTTAAATTGTTCCTAATCTAACTCCTTCTCCCCCAGTGGTTTATTCAGCATTGAGAAAAATCTGTGTTTTTTAAAAGACAAACTGCCATCCCTTACATCAAAGCAAATGATTTTTTTAAGTTGTAAAGAATGACCCAGAAGGTCTGACCGACTCTTTCCCAGTGGTGATATTTACAAAGACGTCTTCTCCTTCCAAAAAACCATCTCCACCCTGTCCCAAGCAACAGCAATTTGTAAACTGAAAAATAAATCAATAACCAGAGTTAATGCATTGAAGATGTCTGTATTTAAAATATATCTGGAAAAAAGGCTAGCCATTCATGGTCTGTTTAATTATTGTACAGCAAGAGAGGCAGAGAGCTCACATTTCTGAGAAATACCTTTTTTGGGGGTATTTTGTTCCATTTAAGTCAGTTGAGAAATGTATTAACTTAAAAAATATATAGATGCACAAACTGGTACAAATGCCATATGAGCAGATTAGAGAGACATGGTGGGGGAAGTGGTATCTTTTCTTGGACCAACTTCTATTGGTGAGAGAGGCAAGCTTTTGAGCCACACCAAGCTCTTTGTCAGGGCTGGGAAAGGTACTCCCATCATCACAGCAAAATGCACGGTGCTGTGACACTGGGAGTATCTTTCCCAGACCTGAAGAAGAACTTTGTGTAGCTTGAAAGCTTCTCTCTCTCAGCAGCAGAAGTTGGTCTAATAAAAGATACAGGTGCCTCCCCCACCTTGTCTCTAATAAAAGAGGTAGTGCCTCCCCCACCTTGTCTCTTTAATATCCAGGGATCAGCACAGCTACAGCTACACTGCATACACATATGAACAGGTTGAAGTTTGTTTCCTTGCCGTGCAGATCCGTGCGGGTGGTTCTCATTCAGATGTGTCAGATCGCCAGGGCCTCTGTCCATATGGTTTACACCTTTGCAGCCAGACGTGTCACATTTCCTGGTTTTTCCACATTAGTCTTGTGTCCCAGTTTTTCTTTCTCCCCACTCCACCCCCCCCACCCCTGCATACACACACACAGCACAGAAGAAGGGGGAGAGAGTGGGAACTGAAGCTATTGCAGGACATTGTCCATCATCGGTGCAGCATTCTTGTTAAGAGAGAGAGAGAAGATTGATTGTTCTTGGAGAAGTAGTGTGGCATAGCAGATTGGGTACTGGACCGGGAGTCAAGATATGTGGGTTCTACTTTAAGCTCTGCCATTGAGCTTGGGCTAGTCACTTCAGTTCTGTACCCCTGGGTATCCTTGCTCTGCCTTGTCTGTTTAGATTGTAAGTTCATCAGGTCAGGGACTGTCTGTCGCAATGTGCATGCCAGGTGCAGTGGAGCCCTGGTATCATTAGCACCAATAATGACAGCAGTACATTTTAGGGTTTTAAATGTCAAATGCTGTTGCTTGATGCTCAGTTTAAGAGAAGGATGGGTGGAAGGTTTGGCTGAGGTGCTAGGCACTGCCAGCCCTGCAAGCTGAACTTGGGATCTGAAAGCCAACATGGGTCTTTTCTGGCTTGTGCTTCATCAGTGGATGCCAGTAATAAAGATTCTGCAGGAGAAATTCTACCCTGAGCTACACCTCTAGAGCCCCACAATCCTCAAATTCTGCTCTCAGTTTATACCGATGCAGCTCCACGGGAAGACGGAGTGGCACAGAGGTAACCAACGGCTGAATTTATTTGAGAATGAACTTCATGATGTGCAAGCAGAACTAGATTGCAGCTTCTTTTTTTGGAGGGCTAATAGAAAGGAAAAGCAGTAAATCCTCACATCTGAGTCACAAAAGTCAGCGGCGGAGACTCTGCATGTGCAGATCATATGGGTTTGGTGATGCTGTTTGGGGATAGTCCCATTTCAGAGCAGATGAGGATTTAAAACAAAACAGAGAGTAAAACACAGAGAAAATGGCTCAGACTGGCAGTGGCTACCAGCAGCTGAGGAAGACTTGTGGGACCCCTCTGGGAAGCCTGCTGATGCTGCTTCTGACATGCCCAGTAAGAGCGGTGATCGAATGATGCAACGTCCACAATCCCATTTCAGCACCTCACACTGGCTTTTCTGGCTTCTTCCCGCCTGGGCATGCTTCAGGGAGCAGTGCCATGGAACCATGCAGAGGAGTCCACTCTGAAGAAGTGAACTGCAGCTCAGCCTGAGGGAGGGCTGAGGGTTTTTACTCATTCTTGTCTTCTTTTGGATCAAAAGGGGAGTAGGGACTTGGTGCTGAAGGTTGGGAGGGCTGTAGCATAGCAGAGGGAATGCAGTTATGTCTCGGGTCTGGAGGTTCCCAGAGTATTGTAATGCATTGCCAGCAGTTCGAGGGAAGTGATTATTCCCCTCTAATTGGCACTGGTGAGGCCACATCTGGAGTATTGTGTCCAGTTTTGGGCCCTCCACTTCAGAAAGGATGTGAACAAATTGGAGAGAGTCCAGCAGAGAGTCCAGGGGCCTAGGGCACATGACTTATGAGGAGAGGCTGAGCGAACTGGATTTGTTTAGTCTGCAGAAGAGAAGCGTGATGGGGGATTTGATAGCAGCCTTCAACTACCTGAAAGGGGGTTCCAAAGAGGATGGAGCTTGGCTGTTCTCAGTGGTGGCAGATGACAGAACAAAAGCAATGGTCTCAGGAAATACTATTTCACTAGGAGGGTGGTGAAGCACTGGAATGGGTTACCTAGGGAGGTGGTGGAATCTCCATTCTTAGAGGCTTTTAAGGCCTGGCTTGACAAAGCCCTGGCTGGGATGATTTAGTTGGTGTTGGTCCTGCTTTGAGCAGGTGGTTGGACTAGATGACCTCCTGAGGTCCCTTCCAATCCAATCTTCTATGATTCTATGATGCAATATAGTAGCAGCAATGCAGGGCTGTCTCAGTGCTGGAGGTTCCCAGGGGCTGTAACGTAGCAAAGGGGATGCAGGGGTGTCTTGGTGCTGGAGGTTCCCAGGGGCTGTAACGTAGTAGAGAGGATGCAGTCACATCTTGGCTATGGATCCTCAGAGGTGCTGTTCTCTAAAATTGCTGAGTGGCTGCCACCCTTGCCTGTTGCTTTCCATCCATGCGGGAAAGGGGCATGGTCAGTGCAAAGACCTGACATTTGAACTTGTGTAGACATGAGTTGTATTTGCTGTTCCAAAATGTCTCCATGGTGGGTTTATTTCCAGATCAGCCCCCAGAATGAAAGCTGCTCAGTGTTTCCAATCCCAAGCTGGGGATGTGCAAGCGCTCTGGGCTTTTTGTGAATGGGAATGTGACTGTGACAGAAGTTTCACGTGTACCATTCCCAGCTGCCTTTGCTTTTCTTTGTGGAGGTTGCTGAGCCTCTGGCTTGCACTGACCATCTTGCCGAGCAGTGAAACAGGCAGCATGGGGGGAGCCCAGAGCAGCCAGTTTCCATCCCTTAGCTACTGCCTTGTCCATCATGGGAACTCTCTGGATCGACACTGAAGCAAAACATTCACACCTTACAGGGTTGTTTTATTTCTGCTTGAGCAGGAAACTGCAGCCGATGAGGAGTTAGAACCTCGTGCTGTTGGGGTTGCAGATTCACCATCAGAAGGATTTCTCAGCTGCTGAGCTGCAATCGCTCTGCAGATCGGGGTGCATCTTGCTCACCATACTCTTGTTCTCTGGTTTAGGTAACTGCATTCTGCTCCAGGCAGGTCTCAGTAACACATTCTCTTTCACTGATTAGGGGTGAAAGGAACAGCTCTTACTCTCTGTTTGTATCCAGGTGGATAGAATTATGCCTAATGCTATGGAGCCAAGACCTGCTCCTCCATTATACCCATGCAATACTGCTGGCATCAGTAGGGCTGTGCAGATGCAAATGATAGAATTTGTCCCACTAAATCAGTTCTAAAACTGTTGCTGCTTCATACCTACCCTCTCTGAGCCTTCTGCTGCTTCACCCCTGCCTCTTATGAGCATCCCTCTGCCTTGCCCTGAACCTGCCTCTGGTCCCTAAGGTGCTGCAGTGAAGTTAACACCTCTCCTTTCCCCCTCCCCAGGTCGGAGAGCAGCCTCTCTAAGTTTGCCCACCGCTTGTCAGTTAAGCAGAAGCAGGAGAAGAGGAGGAAAGCTGAGTATGCCTCAGCTGAGCTGCCTGCATTCCGTCCCAGGTCTCTGAGCATTGAATGGTAAGAGCTTCAGGGTAGGGCTGAGACGAAAGGCACTTTGGACCCCAGCCCTCAGCTTTCTGCTGAGATCCCTCCAGTGCAGGGAGCTCTTTGGGGTTGTCTGAGCCCCACCACAGTTGCTGTTGTCTGTTAGTGCTGAGTGATGTCAGGGATGTACAGAAAGGGTAGTGAGGGGCTACCCATTTGCACTCCTCCTCTCAGCACTGGAATATACCCTCTAGCAGAGACAACCCTGAAAGACACTTGCAGTACAGACCTGGGGTGCAGCCACTATCTCCCAGCCTGTGCTGGAGCGGCTCAATGGGGTCTCAGACACTTCCCCAGTGATGTGAGGCAGAGGGGATGCCATGACTGGCCTCTTCCAGCATCTGTGAGGCAGCAGTGACCCCCGTACCTCTCAACAGGCTCTTCCCAGTGTGAGGCAGAGGGGACCCACCCATCATAGATCCCTTCCAGCGTGTGATGCACAGGGAACTCTCACACAGGCCCCTGTAGTGTGTAAGACAGAGACTCCCCATCAGGCCCCTGTAGCGTGTGAGGCAGAGCCCCCTTCCACCCACCCACCCCTCGAACAGGCCCCAGTAGCATGTGTGGCAGAGGTTGGGCTCAGGAGTTAAGTGGTATAGGACTGCTAGTCCTTCCCAGGATGGGACACAGAGGACGGTGAGGGTTAAAGGTGCCAAAGGAAGACAACTCCCTGCCTGTGTGGGGAGAGGGGACTCGGGGAGGGGGGGCGCTAAAAGAAGCTTTGCAAGGTTGGGAGTCAGTGTTGGGTTCCTGTTTGCCCTGCTAGTCCATGAATGTATCTCTGGGGGAGCAGCGAGCATGCTCTGGGAGGTGTGTGGGAGGCAGACGATGAGTGCTAACTATGTGGGATGGATACAGCTTCAGCAAAAACTTTTAATTAAGACAATTATTTGTTCTGAGTGAATAAACAAACTCCCTGCCTGGTGTTATTGCAAAACAAAGGGATCCAGGCTCCAACGCCGAGTCCTTTGGCTGGAGCTAAAGAGAAGCCAGGAAACCGGGCAAAGGAGGCCTTATGCTCGAACAGTCTCTAGACACCTTTGCATTCTCCCTCCTTTAGGAGCTCTGGAGGGGTGGAGCAGGAAGCTGAAACCACTGGGGCTCTTTGCCCACAGCTTCCACCCCTTCATTCCACATGCAGGCCCCACCCAGCCTCCCTCACCAGCTGTCAGGGGATCAGTGCAACTGGCACCTTGTCAGCCAGCCACCCACCTAATGTTTATAAACTGGACCAGGCTGCAGTTCTAGGAGGCAGGGTTGTCTGATGGTTAGAGCATGGCGCGAGGTGTCAGGAGACTTGTGATCTATTCCTAGCTCTGCCACGGACTTGCTCTAGGTAAGTGACTTCACTTCACAGTGCCTCATTTTCTCCTCTGTAAAATGAGGGTCGTGATCCCTCCCTCCCATTGTAAAGTGCTTTGAGATCTTTGGGTGACATGCACTGTATTAGTGCAAAATATTATTATTGTGGTGTTCTGTAGGTGTGACACACGCACAGAACCCCAGAGATGCCGCATGCAGTGCTCCAGCTTGAGCTAAACTGCCAGCTTTATTCTGAGACTGCTCCCCTGTTTGAGATGGAAATAATTTATCCATGGTTTGTGTGTCTTGATGAGATAGTCTTGAAGTCCACTCATAGCTCAATCCTCTCAGCATTAAGGAAGGATTTTTTTCAAAATGGGAATTGTGCCTTTTTTTAATTCCTGAATTGGATAAAGAAATCAGAACTTTAAAAAAAAATTCCTTAGGAATGTCATCTGTTTTTCCCCTGCTTTTGCTGGAGAACTCTGGGCCATTTATTCTAAGCTCTAACTCCTTAACGGAAGGAGTGTTGAATCCTTCAGATAGGCTGCCTTTCTCCATAATGGTAATTAGGCATCAGCGTTAAATAGGTATTAACAAAACCCACAGAGTCTTAAACAACCTGACTAAAAATCCCTTTCCTTTCCAATTGCTCAACGTTCACTCTCGTAGCTCTTCTGATGTCATCATTCCATCCTTCAACCATCATGGAATCTTCCAAACTAGACAAGACCTAAATTTCTAATGTACAAACCAAAAAACAAATGAACAAAAACCCAGTTTAGACCTTTTTCCAGCATAAAGAAGCAAAAAAGGCACAAGCCCAATTCCTACCCATCCCCCTTTGCTGGTCATCTTTAACCATTTAATTTTTACTGAGTTTCCATATTATCTCTGGAGTATATTTCAGCTTCAGCTGTCAGTGCTGGGGGGAGCCAGCTGTCTCATGTTTGTTTGGCAATAATAAATGATAATATTTCACAGGGTTTTGTGAGGCAGCCTGGAAACAAATCCTTAGTGAGGAGTAATCACTTGCAGGTAAAACTTGCCAAACACAACCACTTTGGAGACCAAGGATAGACAATCTGTGGCTCAAAATTAGAATTTTTCTAATGTTATCCCACCTGTCGGGGGTTCTAATGGCTGAATGTAACCTCACTGGAGTGTAACAATCATCCTCCATTCATGTTTGTACCCAGCAGTTTGCAACACTTGTGGCTCACTTACACCTTCCTCCCTGCACAGGTATGCTGAGAGTATTTCCTGTCAACCCACCATAATGCGCCCACAGAGATCAGGCATAGTCTGACTCCCAGCATTGCCAGAGCAAAGGGGGTGGAGGCAGCCATTGACCGCTGCTGGCAGCATACTGCAGCATGAGGCCATGGGCCATTTCTAGGCAGGGGAGGCCCAGCTCTCGGGATCAGGCTGCTGATACTGTAGGAAAGCACTAACTTCACTTGTGAAGGTGTAGCTAAGGGCTAAACTTCTTGTTCTTCTCCCAGGCCTCTAGTCAGAGGTGCTATGCCTTTCCAAGGCACCCCATCCTCAGGCATCACAGCGGGGCACTTTGCTTCTTCCTCTTCTTTTGGGAGGCCCAGGTTCACAAGTGTTCAGTCGAGCAGTGTGAATAACGGGGCTTGCAAGTCACTGGGGTGGGGGAAAGAAATGTTGTGGGTCAAACCAATTTTTCAAAATGTTCGGAAAATCCAAAAATCAAAAAATTGTTTTGGGTCAAACAAAATATTTTGTGTTGATTTTGCCCATTTTAAAATGGTTTGGGTTGTATTTTTAATCAAATTAAAGGAAATTACAAAACAAAGTCATTTTGAAACAAGAAATTGAAACATTTCATTTAGAAAAATGTCAAAACAGAACAGATTTTTCAAAATTTTTGCGTGCTTGGTGGTTTTGACTGAAACAATTCAGCAAAACCAGCATTAATCTGCAAAACATTTAGGTGTTGCTGAAGCTGCATTTTTTGCCAAAAAAAACGTTTTGGCCAAAAAATTTCACCTAGCTCTAGTGTTCAATAGTCAAGTGTAAAAAGAAAGTGGTCTAAGACAGCACAACATTCAGGCTTCATTCCTTCCTGCACATATTCTGACTTCTCTCATCAAGAACTTCTTTACAGGTTTCAAAGATATTACCCTATGCATAAGCTTGGAATGATTAGATTTGTATTGGTAAATATCAGCAAACATTGATTTCACCACACACACAAACTGACAAAAAATATTTCCATCAATAATTGACATGTACAGAGGCAAAGTAAGAAAAATGGTGGTTGAGAACTTGTTAGAGTTTGATTTAAGGTCATTTACTTTGTATGTTTTGACATGATGTTGACAATTTATGTTTTAATGATTGTAAAGTTTTAACTTTTTGAATCTCAACCTCTACTGTCATTAAATAATTGTCTGATCCCCCCCATAATTTCCCACAACTGACAATTTAAATAAATAAAAATAGAGGAAGATGCTTAAAACCCATAACTTTGTGCAACTGTAAAAATTTAAATTGAGAAAAATAGAAAAAATGCTTAAAATAAACATCGATATTATCTGTCAAAATTATAACCTAAAAATCGAATTCTGCCAAGCCTAGGTATATACAGAAGCATACTATCATACTATAACGCCCCCTATTGGGTAGCAATCTATTGTAACAGTCAGAGCCATAATTGAGCCCCTAACCATCTTAATGTCTTCAGAGGATATTGTTTGGATCTTCTACTAACCGCTTCCGTTGTTGTTCTGGTTCAGTAGGAAATCCAGGAGCTACAGTAGGCATATTGTTCCAGTATAAGAATTTAATTTACTTTCAAATATACATGGCCAAGTTTTCAAAGCCTCAGGATGCCTGTGCGGACACCCACATGCACTCTGTTCAGCACTAACACTAACATGCACCGGCGAGAGATTCTAAAGTGGGCATGTGCAGATAATAGCATTTTAAACCCGTCACCTAAGCATTGGGATTGGTGCTGGAAAAGGGTGTGCGCAGGTGCTCACATGCACAATATTAGGGATGGACACACACCTGCAGGCTGAGTGGATGGCCATTTGAAAATGTGGACCACATGTGGAGGTAACACATTGTACACTAAAGCCAGGCCCTGCAAAGGAGACGTTCACTCGCTTGGCTTTGTAATGTCATCATTCCATTAGTTCCTCCAGTCAGTGGGGTTTTGCTTGGACCTGGGGTCTGCAGGACTGGACCCCACGTCGTCAGTGCTTGGATATGTACATTCACACTCCTCAGTTTTATGCACAAGTATCTAATGTATACTTGTAAATCAAAATTGCAGGCTCTTTTTGGTGTGTGTGTGGGGGGGGGGGGAGGGGACACCTAGCAAGTGGGGTCCAAGAGCAGGCTCTGATTTGTTCTGGTGACATAACTAATAATACATATATTGGTACATATCCAATCCATTGATTACTTCTCCCAGCACTCCATCAGGAGCGAAAGTGTTCTCATCCTCATTCTTCAGATGCGGAAAATGGGGCACCAGGAGACTGAAGCTAAAATTTTCAAATTTTGAGGACCACTGATTTGAAGTGTCCATTTACAGCTAAAAGAACAGGAGTACTTGTGGCACCTTAGAGACCAACAAATTTATTTGAGCATAAGCTTTCGTGGGCTACAGCCCACTTACGGCTAGATTTTCAGAGTTACTGAACACCCACAATAGGAGCCACAGTTCTTTAGCTCTGCTGAAAATCAGGCCCTAAATGTCAGAAGCTGAGCACCCAGAAGAATAGGCACCCAAGTTCCGATTTTCAAAGGAATTTAGGTTTCTAAAACTCAATTATTTCAACAGGAGCTAGGCACCTAGGTGCTTTGGAAAATTCCATTAGATGCCTAAATACCTTTAAATATCTGCCCTTTGGTGATTAGCCCCCAAGATCACACAGGCAGTCAGCATCTGAGGAGGGTCTAGAACCCAGCTCGCTTGCCTCCGCTCGCCCTGTGTCCATGAGATGCAAAACATCAATAGTCCATGTTGGTTCTGTGGCACAGTACACGCTTTATTTAGGCAGCACATATTTATGTACTCTAAAAAGCAAGTGAAACAAGATTTTGCTCCTGAGTTTAGCTGTAACTACACGATGCCTGCTATGTTCTACTTGTTAAGAAAAAGGGGGTGAGGAATGAAGTATTGAGAAAACACTTATTTCATTCATATGTTATTTACTAATATAAGTACTTCATTATTAGACTTTTTTAGGCTATTTTTTTAAGCTGGTCCCACAAAGTTCCTTCTGTTAGGGACCTATGAATATGCCATACTGCCTCAGACCGCTGGTCCTTCTCGTCTGGGATCTTGCTCCTGGCAGATCCCAATACTTAATGCTTCAGAGGCCAGGCTGGTTGTGGGGCAGTCTGATGTTCAGGGGGAGGGGTAATGCAGAGAGTGGAATATCCATGTAGTGGCTTTTGTAGGATATATAAAGAAGGCCTGAACAGTGTTTTTATTTTTAAAATTATTCTTTCCCTTCTTATTTCTTATATTAGAAATTCAGGTCTGTTGTGCTGAAGGATTGTATGGGCAGCTGGAGAAATTGTAAGATTGTGGTATCACAGGTTTGAAGAGAGTGAAAGCTAGGAAATTGAGAGAGGAAGGGATTTTCAGTGAGACGGTTTATAACTCATTGATTTTTGTTTGTTTGTAATACCTGTTTAACTCCAGTGACCAAGCAACACATGGGAGAAAAGGTCTCTTTGTTAAAGATTCAGCACTTTCTCCTACTCAAGTAAGGACTGAGAAAATAAACATCCCACTTCTAACACGTTCAATGAGTCCTCTAGCAAACCGGAGATGACAAAATTTGACATTCTTGATATTTCTAAGGTTAAATAAAAACAAGCAGAAATCTTCCCCAAAACACCAATTTTATCGCTTTGCCACAGATCACTTTTAATTTTTTGCACACTTAGAAATTATCAGTTATTTCTCTATTTTACATCATATCTTAACCAGCTTTTAATCCATAACAATGTCTGTGTTCAGCTTGTCTCTTTAACACCCTCTTGTGAGGGACTTGATCAGAAATTCTAGTGCCTTTGTCTCAGCTTCATCTCGTTCGATTCTTCTTTTTTTCATGCTCTGAGCTTGTATCTTTCAGTTCCATTTGCAGTTTCAAATTTCATTAATTCACTCTCTCCTTTTCCGTTTTTTCTTTGTTACTTGTCTCTTTCTTTAACCTCGGCTTCTTTCTGCTTCTCTTCCCTCTCTGCTTTTCCTTTCCTGCTCATTTCCTCTGGTTGTTTTGCATATCTCCCTGATTTGTTTCTTTCCCTTTTTTCTAATCACTCCCCCCTTCTCTCCACTTCTTTCTCACGTTTTTCACGTCGGGGAGCCTCACTGTAATGTGTTGTGAGACTAGCTTATTCTAAGCTATTTTAGTAAAAATACTGTACATTCCACACTTTCCCATGTATCTCTGCTCTGCATTTTGGCAGCCCATTGCAAGCAGTTCAAGGATCACTGATGAGAGGATGTTGTCTAGTGATTAGAAGAACAGGAGATTTGGGTTCAGTTCCTGGCTGTGCATTGGTAAATCACTTAATCTCTGTTCCTCAGTTCCCCCTGTTTGTAAAATGAGGATAATAAGGAAACCTAGACGTTGAAGCTTATAGAGGGTTGGATTGTGCCTGCCCCATATGACTGGGGAAAAGAGGCAAGAAGGTTTCCCCATTATGCCCCTACACAGAGACCAGGTAGACTTGCATATTGTGCATTCCGCTGAGCACAAGGACTGTGCAGGGCTAGCATCCACAAAAGCACTAGCCTCTGGCAAGTATAGCTGGTCCTGAACGTTGTAGTGTGGGTAGGACCTAAAAAGGGTGGCTGTGTTCCCTCTGCACTAGAGGCCTTAGAGATACCAGGCCTGCTTTTGGCAAGGTGCATCCCAGAGCTCCAGCATGGAGCAGTGTCTCTCTGCAGTACCAGCCCCTTTCCAGGCACCATAGAGGAGCCAGCTGTCGTTGCATTATTGTTGGCAGGTAGATCAGGCCCAAGTTTTCGGTTTGGTTAAAAAGCAAAAGGCTTTTAATGGAAACATATTTATGATGCAGTTTCAAATTTTGTAATGCTGTAGACTTTCTCTTTGGGTTTAAATATTCCCTTGCAGTATGTGACCTCCACAACTGCAACTTTGGGCTGAGGTATGAGAACCAGAATGTGAAAATGACTCACACTCAACATGGAAGTGACCAGTGTGTTTTCATTGTCATAGCCTAGTATTCCTGATTTACATGAGGGTAAGTGAGATGAGACTTAAACTTGTTTTTATTTTCAAGCTCCTAAGAAGACCTTAGCCAAAGAGATGGGAAAAAATAACTAGAGGTGGGGGGAAAAGAACAGCCCTTGATAATTAAAGAGGGGGTGGGGAGGGGCATATGTGTGGGTCTGGGGTATGTGCAGGGCAGGGCCGGATTAAGACCTTTAGAGGCCCTAAGCACTGAAATGATTATGGTGCCCCCCCATATGTAATTCAAAATAAAAACAATACTATACCGTAAAATAAAATTTTATTTTTTGAAATGACACAAAACTTACACGTATGCTGAAATTAAAATAGCTTCTCTCTAGATTTTCTGATTGCAAAATTCTGGATAAGTTCATCGAAGCTGACTCAACGAAGCATGTCCGCTTCCATACACAATAGAGAAAGTGAATCAAGTCTGTCCTGACACATTGTTGTTCTCTGAGCAGGGCCGGCTCCAGGCACTAGCATCCCAAGCAGGTGCTTGGGGCGGAAATCTACAAGGGGCGGCAGTCTGTATGTTTTTGCCCCCAAACAGCGTGCCGAATTGCTGCTGGACTGCGGGGGCAGTCTGTGTGCTGTTAGGGCGGTACGCGCGTTTCGGCAGCGGCAGCAATTCGGCAGCAGCTTCTATGTTCATCTGTCCATGGCGGCACAGCTTCTTTCTTCCGTCTGAAGACAGAAGCTGCCACCGAATTGCTGCCGCTGCAGAAACGCACGTGCCACCCTAACAGCACACAGGCTGCCCCCGCCGTCCGCGGCGGCAATTTGGCGCACTGCTTGGGGGCAAAAACAGTAGAGCCGGCCCTGGCGGCCAGCAGTGGAGGCTGCCGAGCCTAGCACAATACCCCTGCCATAGCCAGTTGCAAGCGTCCAGCCCAGTGGGGTCTGGGGCCAGGTTCAGAGCCGGCTCCTCCCAAGCTGTCCCCAGCGGACCGAGCAGGGCCCGTGGAGATAGGAGCACGGACACTCCACATGCACCAGCGCTGGTCCTGGCAGGTCAATGGCGTGCGCTGGGCTCCGCATGTCGCCCCGCTAAGTGCCCCGTCCGACCTGGGAGAGTTGGGGCACGCGGGTGGCAGGAGGAGGTCGGGGCTGAGCGGAAAGTAGCGTCATGCACATGCCGCCCTAACGGACTTGCCCCGCCGTCCACGGCGGCAATTCGGCGCGCTGCTTGGGGCGGCGAAAACAGTAGAGCCGGCCCTGTCTCTGAGGGTTTTTTATTCTTTTCAGCTGAGAAAAAGCATTCTGCAGAGCAGTTAGTAATCATTAATGTTAGAAAAATACATAGTGCGATCTCTACATTTGGAAATACACATTGTATTCCGCCTTTCAATATTGTGTCATGAAGATCAATGTGACTGAATTTCATTTTTCCTGTTTCATTAAACTTTACGCGCATATAACACTGGAACTGCCGTAATTCTCCGCAGAGATTCATATTCAAGTCAACAGGGTATGAGTCAACTAGCTTTTGGGAACCTTGTGAATAGTGTTCATCAGATAAGTCCATATCATTTAGAAAAGAAAATCTACTTGATACTTCTTTGTACATTTCACCTCTCCTCTTCATATGAGTTTCAAGTGTATCAATTATAGCATAGTAAGTAGATACGCAAAATTTGTCTCTAGGATTCAATGCTGTTTCTGTTGCACTGCTATCATTTGCTTGTTTTTTCCTGATTCACTTGCGGGACTGGGCTTCTTTGTAGTTAGTATCAGGCAAGCTCTCTTTTGATATGTCTTCAAATCTTTCGAAATCATTCCTCAAAGTGTGCAAGTGGTCTGCTAATGATTGACAAAGGTGTGCACATGTTTTCAAATCCAATTCTTTTTCTTGGAGAGCTTGACTTGTGTGGTAAAAGTGTTGTAAAATTTCATTCCACATGGTCAATATGAATACAAACTCTAGTTCTTGCATCTTGTTTGCAATTTTTTCTGCCTCTCATGTAGTTTCTCCCTTTTGTGATCGGTCTTCAGCTATACTTTCTAATGTATCCACAATCTTTGAGTAGGACTCCAGAATTGCACTTGTTGGCACTGCATGTGCCTCCCAGCGAGTATTAGAAAGAGATTTCAACACACGATCATTGCCCAAATATGTTTTAAGAACTGCCCATCGGTGTGTTGAGGCATGAGCAGGTTCAGTTTCTGACACATCCACACCTGTTTTACCACCAGGAGTAGGATGATCAGTTAGAGGTGGGGATGAGTAAATAAAAAGAGAACAGAACAACAGGGGAAGAGTGTGGAGTGGAATGTAAGGAAGTCTAACAAAGTTCTGATTTTTCCCATGCTGATTACTTCGGTGCTTTTTTTGAAATATCAAATGTCAATTTTTTTCAAAAAATCATCTCTTTTTTTTGGTGCCCCCTGCCTTGCTGGTGCCCTAAGCACATGCTTAGTCTGCCTATTGGGTAATCCAGCCCTGGTGCAGGTGCTTTGGTTAAACCTGTGACTGGTGAGAGTGTTCCTGTCACATGAGATTTTCAAAGCAGGCTTAGAGCTGAGGATGCCCAAAGCCCATTAAATTAATGGGAATGGCTTTGCAAATCTCAGCCACTATTCCTAAACCACATAGGCCTTCCCCAGAATCTCAGGGCTGCTGATCATGCTGAGCAGTGCATGCACTGCTCTGAATGGGGCAGGCACAGTGTTGAAACAAACCTGGAGGCACTTTGTCTCGACTGGGAGCGTTTTAAGCCATCACTCAGGAACAATGGCCAAGCTAGGGGGTCATTTGTTCTGGTATTTCAGCAGCTTCTCATGATTTATGGGATCTTTTGTTCTGCTGCTTGTCTTAGCTCCCCCCTCTCCACCCTCCCTGTCTCTCTCCCTTCTCCATTTCAACTTTTCCTCTCCCCCTCCCAATTCTCCTAATAACTTTGGAGTCTCTCTGCCTTATGAAGTAATGGTATCTGTGACTTATTGAATTAGCTGTATGGAATTGGACTTTGACACTGCACTTGCGGTCTGCTCCAGTGTGCAATGCTGCTTTGTGCCGCTCAGGATTGCCAAATGCTAACACACGGTAGGGCCCGAGCCTGAGCTCTTCGTTCCGGCTACACACCCACTGGCTTTTCCAACAGAGTTTTGCCTTAATAAGCCATTCAGGATCAGGCTCCTGGAAACTAGGTTTGTGTTAAACAAATGTGGGAAAGAGGAACTGCAGTCCAGAAACCAAGGAGGCTCTTGTGTTAGTGCTGAACTCCCTCCCCCTCCTCTCACCACTCACTGAAAGCGGGGGCTTTATGTTAAGGCAGCAGGGTTAGCTGTTTACCTACTGGAACACCATTTTCCATACCAAGATCACCTTGGAATCCCCTCCCATCTAGCCAGGGTCCCCTTCCATCTAGCTGCAAACCTCTTGACCCCTGTTCTGAACCCCCAGGTTGAGAACCTCTGGGGCTAAGGTACTGAAGTAGGAGCCAGGTGATTTGGTTTCAGCTCTGCCCCAGACTCCCTCTATTACCTTGGGCAAATCACTTAGACCCAGATCACAAAGGAATTTAGGCTCCTAACTTCCACTGATTTCAATGGAAGTTAGGAATTGAAATACCTTTGATAACCTGGGCCTTAATTGCAGATCCTCATTTCCCCCTCTGTAAAATGGGGATAACACTTCCCTGCCTTCCTGATGTTATGAGGATAAATTCATTAATGACTGTGAGGTGCTCACATCCTGTGGTGAGGTGGCCCATAAAGGTACCCAGAGAAAAGCAAGCTCTGTCATTAGTAAATAATTTGCAGTGAATAATTTATTTGACAAAAATCACCTTCTATCCTGTTTTCAAAGTTGTCTGCAAACACAGCATGAGAGTCTCAAAGGTAACTGCTGTTTGAAATAATGCACATATTTCTGCAGCAGCTAATCCATCGCCTGCAGATCATTCACAAATTGCAAACAAGTCACAGTTTGCACCATGTTGGTTCTGTACGTCCCTATTCCCAGCCCTCACAGAAACAGGGTCATGAATGCCATTGAATCAAAATGCACTCTGGGATTCAAACCAGCATTTTCTCTCCCTCTGTTTGCTCCAGTCATTAGCGTGGGGAGGGGCGAAGCAGGAGAGGAGAATCTTGAGGTGACTTGTGAGATGCTTTCATAAACTCAGCTTGTATTTTAAGCCCAGCAAGTGAAATTAGGCCCTGTGCTGTGGCCCATCACACAAGGCCAACACACTACAAGTCCCACTTAAGGATTAAGTACCGCATAGGTCTAGTGTGTGGTCCCATTGTCTGGGTGTGGGAAGGGGGGGAATTCTCCCAGGGTGAATAAAGCAGCAGTATGCAAGATAGAAGCTGGTGCTGAATGCTTGTGAGAAAGTGGGTAGAGAAGTGAGCGAGCGCCCATTTGTGCAATGAACTGGGAAGCCTTATGCAACAGTGGATAGCACCCTTCAGTGATGTGATGGAGCCACTTAATAGTGTTCTCTTTGTACTGTCAGACGGTTGCTGCTTAATCTTAATATGCTGAGGTTAGAAACCAGGAGGCTGGAGAGACTCACTTGATTCAGGCCCTACCTGTGTAGTAAATGTTGTCCTCCATTGTTTGCAACCATGCCAAATAACAGCTGTGGCTTTTGAAAACTTCAGTTGTGAGGTCAAATCTTGATGAGAAGCACCAATACTGGAGTCATTTCGACCAAAGTCTGGCATTTAAATTGGAGCTGAGTGGACATTCTCCAGTGGGGGTGGGGGAGCCAGTGGGTGCAGAGGCCAGTGGGCGCAGGCTCCGAGCAGCGCTTACCTCAGGCGGCTCTCAGAAGCAGTGGCATGTCCCTTTTCCGGCTCCTACGCGGAGGTTCAGCCAGGTGGCTCTTCTCACTGCCCCATCCGCAGGCACCGCCCCCGCAGCTCCCAATGGAGCGCATAGGAGCCGGAGGGGGGCCATGCCAGCTTCCGGAGCCACGTGGTGCAGCCCCGACCCAGCGCCCCTCTCAGAACGCCAGAGCAGGGCCAAGCCGCTGGTGCAGCTCAAAGGCCAGCTTAAAACGGCTTGTGGGCCATAGTTTGTCCACCCCTGTGTTAGTTAGAAAACAGAAACATACCATCCTAGTTATCAAAAGCAAGCAGCAGGGAAGAGAGTTTAAAAATGTCAGCTGCCCATTCCTGGCCACTTGCCTTCTTCTCGGGTGGTTGCTGATGTCGCCACGCACCCCTGCTGGGGATATGTCTCATGAAGCTCATCCATTATCCCCAGTGCGCTTTGGTCTCTGTCATCTTGCCTGTTTGTTTGGGTTTTGTCTGGGTGGTTTGTTTTCCTTTTCAGCATCAGGTTTATCTCCGCCTGTAAGGGTCCGTGTGCAGGTCCCCTTGTCAGGTGAGGGGTCGCTCTTCGACTTCGGGGCGCCTGGGAACCAGGCCGCCTCACTACAGGAGGCTGAGTAGCAGTTCAGTCTTACAGTCAACGCCCTAGATCAGGGCGGGGCAACAGGCAGTAGTCCTGGGCTCAGACCCTCAGGCAGGGGCTGAGCAAACAAACAGTAGTTCAGTGTATCAAGCCCAAGCCCTAGCTCAGGACGGGCAGCAACAGATACAGGGCTCAGACCCTCAGGCAGGGCTGAGCAGCAAACAGGTAAGTCCAGGCTTCTAAGCCTGAGCGTTGGGGGTGAGGGGGAGACTGCCACCGTGCGGAGGGTGGCAGGGGGGACGCAGGCCCACCCACTCCACTGCGTCCCGGCCCGGGGCCCTAGCAGCGGTGGAGATCCGCTGCAGTCAGTGGGGATCCTGGCCGCAACACACTGACATAGGCTCAGGGTCGGCTACAGCCAGACTGGGGTCGGCTATCCCCGGGCCACTTCCAATCTCCCCCTCCGTTGGTACCTGTATCATTGTGGATTCGGCAGGGGGGTCCACCAGCATTGGCTCCTCAGGAGACGGGTGCACAGGTGGGCTCAACTCCTCCTCTGTGTACTGGGCTCGGGGCAGGCTCGGCCAGTCCTCCTCAGGGTACCGGGCTTGGGGAAGGCTCGGCCAGTCCTCCTCAGGGTACCGGGCTCGGGGCAGGCTTGGTTCAGCAGGAGCTCGGGCACCAGCGTCTGTCCTCTCCAGCGGCCGGGGCGCAACTGAGCGCTGGGCCGAGGCCTTTATACTTCCTGTCCCGCCCCTTGACTTCCAGGGGGCGGGGACAGGCGGCGGTGGCTCCGCCCACTGAGGCGGCTGTTCTGGCTCGTCCCTCTCAGGTGCGGCTGGGAGCCAGGCCGCCTCACTACACACACCCCCACGCAAGTCCGGCTCCCGTGCAGTGGGGCCGGACCCGTCCATGCCTCCCAGCCGGGAAAGAAAGTCCGCATTCGCGTGGTCCTTCCCAGCTCTGTGGAGGACCGTAAAGGCGTAAGGCTGTAGCGCTAGGTACCACCTCTGCAGCCTCATGTTGTGGTCTTGCATTCGAGCCAACCATTGGAGCTCAGTGTGAATGGGGCTCCCAGGAGATAATACCGGAGGGCGTCGCACGCCCATTTTATAGCGAGGGCCTCTTTTTCCACCACTGTGTAGTTCTTCTCCCTGGGGAATAGCTTCCAGCTGATATAGATGACTGGGTGTTCTTCCCCATCGACCTCTTGGGAGAGGACCGCGCCGAGTCCCGCCTCCGAGGCGTCGGTCTGGAGGATAAAGGCCCGATCAAAATCAGGGCTGCGGAGGACGGGTTCGCGGCAGAGGCTGTCCTTGAGGGTCTGGAATGCCGCGTCGCACTCCTGGGTCCACCATATCTGTCGGGGGCTGTCCTTGGCCAGCAATCCTGTCAGGGGGGCTGCGATGGTCGCGAACCGAGGGATGAAACGTCGATAGTAGCCGGCCAGCCCCAGGAACTGGCGTACCTGGTGCTTGGTAGTTGGTGGGGGGCAGGTTGCAATAGCTTGAACCTTCCCTATGAGGGGTTTTACCAGTCCATTTCTGACGGTATACCCCAGGTAGTTTGTTTCTTGCCACCCGATTCGACATTTCTTCGGGTTGGCTGTCAGCCCGGCAGCCCGCAGAGACCTCAGGACTGCGGCCACCCGGTTGAGGTGATCCTCCCATTGACGGCTATAAATGATGACGTTGTCCAGGTATGCGGCGGCGTAGTCCTGATGCGCCTGATGGAGGCGGTCCATTAGCCGCTGAAATGTGGCCGGGGCCCCATGGAGGCCGAAGGGCATTCTGGTGAATTGGTACAGGCCCGTGGGGGTGGCGAAAGTGGTCTTCTCCCGGGAGGCCGGTTCGAGGGGGATCTGCCAATACCCCTTGCTCAGATCCAGAGTGGTGATGTACCGGGCTTCTCCCAACCGGCCGAGCAACTCATCTACTCGGGGCATCGGGTACGCATCGAACTTTGAGATGGCGTTGACGCGCCTGAAATCAATGCAGAACCGTCTGCTGCCATCCGGCTTGGGGACTAGGACAATTGGACTGCGCCATTCACTCTGGTCTGGTTCGATGACCCCTAAGTCCAACATGGCTCGTACCTCTTCCTCAACGATCGGCCGCATGTGGTAGGGCAAAGGCCTGGCTGCACCTCGGATCACCATGCCTGGCTCTGTCTGGATGGTGTGCTGGACAAGAGTGGTGCACCCCGGACGGATTGTGAAGGTGTGGGGGAATGCCAACAAGAGAGACTGGGTTTGTTTAAGTTGCTCTGTCGTCAGGGTCGGTCCGAGCTGGGGGCCTTCGGAGTCCACTGGTTCTGCCACCTGGGGGCCCAGCTCAGGGTCCGGTGGGTAGGGGGTAATCAACAGCCCCTCTCGCTCCCACCATGGTTTCAGAAAGTTTACAGTGTTGCTTCTTTTTTCGCCGGTCGGGCTGGTAGATTTCATACGTGACAGGCCCGACCCGTCGGATCACCTCGTATGGCCCTTGCCACCGGGCCAAGATCTTTGATTCGTTAGATGGGAGGAGGAGTAGGACCCGATCCCCGGGTTGGAATTCGCGAGTCTGCGCCCCGCAATTGTAGGTTTGTGCCTGAGACTCCTGGGCGTCTTTCAGATTCTCGCGGGCCAGGCGCTCCTGAAGCTGCAGCACGTATTTCAAGAGGCCTTGGGCAGGGGACGGGGCTTGCTCCCATGTCTCTCGCATCAGGTCCAGGAAGCCTCGGGGCCGTCGGCCGTATAGTAACTCGAATGGGGAGAACTTAGTGGAAGACTGCGGGACCTCCCGGATCGCCAGGAGCAGTGGGGGTAGTAACTGGTCCCAGCGTCGGAGGTCATCTGGGGGAAACTTCCGTAACATGCTCTTAAGGGTTCGATTAAAGCGTTCGACCAGCCCGTCGGTCTGCGGGTGGTAAACGGACGTATGCAGCTGCTTAATCCCTAGGACTTCACACACTTGCCATAATAGCCGAGCGGTGAAGTTGGTACCCTGATCCATCAGGATTTCTCGGGGCAAACCGACGCGGGCAAAGATTTTCACGAGCTCGTTGGCGATGCTACTGGCCGTGATAGTCCGGAGGGGTACTGCCTCGGGGAACTGGGTAGCATAGTCCAGCAGGACCAGTATATACTGGAAGCCGGCCACGCTCTTGGGGAGCGGGCCCACCAAGTCCATGGCCACCCGCTCGAAGGGGGTTTCAATCAATGGCATGGGAATCAATGGTGCCTTCGGGGTCTGGGCTGGCGCAGCCAACTGGCAGTCGGGGCAGGACCGGCAGTAAGTCCGCACCTCCTGATGCACGCCAGGCCAAAAGAAGCGCGTCAAAATCTGGGACAACATTTTCTCCTGGCCGAAGCGTCCAGCCGCCGGGACATCATGGGCTAGCTTCATGATGGCTCGTCGGTGACACTGGGGAACGAGAAGCTGGGTCTGAAGCTCCCCTGTCCGGGGGTCCTTCTGCACCCGGTACAGGTGTTCCTGCCGTAACTTGAAGTGGGACCATTGGGTGGCCTGGCAAGAGTCTATGATGGTGCCGTCGATGACGGCCACCTGTTCATACGCCCGCTTGAGGCTGGGGTCGGCCCGTTGGTCGCGGCAGAAGTCCGTCTGAAGTGGGGGGCCCTCTAGGGTCCCTGTAGGGGAGTCCTCTGACTCGTTCAGCTGCTCGGGGGGTTCGGACGTTTCCTCCTCACCCTCTATGGCCTCCGGCAGCTCTCCTTCCCAGGCCGGCGTGATCCTCGGGCATTCCCCGGCGTGGCAGCGGAGGACCTCCGAAAACTCAGGCCAGTCGCGGCCCAGGATCACTGGGTACGCAAGGCGCGGGGCGAGGCCCACTACCATCAGTCGGGTGACTCCTTCTATTGTTAGCTGGGCCTGAGCACTGGGGTACGGCCGAGTATCCCCGTGGATGCATTGCAATCGGATCGTTCCCAGTTGGGGGTCAGGCCGGGGCCCCAAGCTCTGGCGGACCAGCGTCTGACCGCAGCTGGAATCGATGAGAGCCACTGTTGGGGACCCCTCCAGGACCACGGGCACCGTGATTCTGGCAGCCTGGGGACGCCGGGTGCGGCCTTCCCCGGAGTAAACTTGGCCGAAGTGGCACTCCATCGTCGGGCAGTCCCGGCGTAGGTGTCCATACTCCCTGCAGGAGAAGTAGGGTCCCAGGTCAGTTCGGCCTGGCTGGGGACGTCTTCCTGCGGCTCCTCCCGGAGAGTCCCGCGTGGTCCCCCGCTTTACGGGAGGTGAGGTGAGCGCGGGTCGCACCGGGGCTCGGGCCCCCAGGGGGACTCTCGGGAGTCCGTCCGGGCCAGGGGGGCCCTCCTCTCGGGATTGGGGCGACCCACCCCCGGGGGTGGCGACTCGCGGGGTCGGGCCCACGGCCACCTCCGCCGCCAGGAAGTTCTCCATTAAGGAGACGGCAGTCGCCAGCATCGAGGGCCGATGGCGGAGGACCCAGGCTCTCCCCCGTGGCGGGAGTATATGGAGGAACTGTTCCAACACAATTTGCTCCGTGAGTTCCTCCGGCGTTCGGGTCTCAGGTTGTAGCCACCGCTTACATGTCTCCCGTAGTTCCTGGGCCACCATCCGGGGCCGGCCCCCTGTGGGGTAGGTCAAGCCCCTAAACCGCTGGCGGAAGGTTTCCAGGCTCACGTCCAGGGCGTCCAGAATTGCCGCTTTTATTTGGTGGTAATCTTGGGCGGCCTCCGTAGACAGACCCCGGTAGACCGTCTGGGCGGTCCCTGTAAGGTACGGGGCCAAGAGGGACGCCCACTGGTGCGGAGCCCACCCCACGACAACGGCGACCCGCTCGAACGTTACCAGGAAGGCCTCTGGGTCGTCACTGGGGCTTATCTTGGTCAGCCGGATGGGTGGGTTCGGCCGTGGTGCCCCCTCGGAGCCCCCAGGCTGGGGCTCCGTGGGCCGGGGCAGTGCCGCGGCCAGCTGGTGGAGGCATTCCCTCTGGAAGTCCTGATGTCGCGTGGCCAGGTCTTGCATCAGCTGGTGCTGCTGGGCTCCCAGCTGTTCAACCAGCTGCTGCTGTTGCTGCTGCTGGGCGGCCTGCTGCTCTTGCTGTTGCCGGAGCTGGGCCGCCTGCTGTCGCTCCTGGCTTTCGGTCAGGAAGGCGAAGAGCTGAGACAGATCCATGTCTCGGGGAGGGTTCGCTCTCCCCCCCCCAGGTCCCCTCTCAGAAGGGTCGAGGGCCCGTGCCCACATAGCTGGGCAAGGGTCCCTGGTCAGGTGCCACGTGTAAGGGTCCGTGTGCAGGTCCCCTTGTCAGGTGAGGGGTCGCTCTTCGCCTTCGGGGCGCCTGGGAACCAGGCCGCCTCACTAAAGGAGGCTGAGTAGCAGTTCAGTCTTACAGTCCACGCCCTAGATCAGGGCGGGGCAACAGGCAGTAGTCCTGGGCTCAGACCCTCAGGCAGGGGCTGAGCAAACAAACAGTAGTTCAGTGTATCAAGCCCAAGCCCTAGCTCAGGGCGGGCAGCAACAGATACAGGGCTCAGACCCTCAGGCAGGGCTGAGCAGCAGTTCAGTTTATAAAGCCCAAGCCCTAACTCAGGGCGGGGCAGCAACAGATACAGGGCTCAGACCCTCAGGCAGGGCTGAGCAGCAAACAGGTAAGTCCAGGCTTCTAAGCCTGAGCATTGGGGGTGAGGGGGAGACTGCCACCCGTGCGGAGGGTGGCAGGGGGGACGCAGGCCCACCCACTCCACTGCGTCCCGGCCCGGGGCCCTAGCAGCAGTGGGGATCCGCTGCAGTCAGTGGGGATCCTGGCCGCAACACACTGACATAGGCTCAGGGTCGGCTACAGCCAGACTGGGGTCGGCTATCCCCGGGCCACTTCCAATCTCCCCCTCCGTTGGTACCTGTATCGTTGTGGATTCGGCAGGGGGGTCCACCAGCATTGGCTCCTCAGGAGACGGGTGCACAGGTGGGCTCGACTCCTCCTCTGTGTACTGGGCTCGGGGCAGGCTCGGCCAGTCCTCCTCAGGGTACCGGGCTTGGGGAAGGCTCGGCCAGTCGTCCTCAGGGTACCGGGCTTGGGGAAGGCTCGGCCAGTCCTCCTCAGGGTACCGGGCTCGGGGAAGGCTCGGCCAGTCCTCCTCAGGGTACCGGGCTCGGGGCAGGCTTGGTTCAGCAGGAGCTTGGGCACCAGCGTCTGTCCTCTCCAGCGGCCGGGGCGCAACTGAGTGCTGGGCCCGGGCCTTTATACTTTCTGTCCCGCCCCTTGACTTCCGGGGGGCGGGGACAGGTGGCGGTGGCTCCGCCCACTGAGGCGGCTGTTCTGGCTTGTCCCTCTCAGGTGCGGCTGGGAGCCAGGCCGCCTCACTACACCACCACATCCCCGATCTGGCACCTGCCACTCCTGTCCAAGCCAATGGAAGTGGAGGATACTCAGCATCTTACAGGATTGAGGCCCAATCCATGTGCCCATTCTCCTCTCCTCACCCCTTGATTCCAGTGTTTCTGTAGTGCCTCACACCTTCCTTGATACACTGTTAAAATGCTAGGGTGGCTGGAGGGTGGTTAGGGGATGGGATGACATCTATTTCATATTTGCAGCAGACCATGTCACTAGAGTGTTTAATCCCCACGTGACTGTGATGTTCCACCTTCCTCTTCCCACTCCACTTTTCATACACACCTTCAGCCTCCAACTACCTCCTTATCTTTTTCCTTCCCTGGCTCCCATCTTCCGCTTCTCTTTGCCCGCAGTGCCTGTGCAGAACAGACGAGAGGTGCAGAGGGAGTGGGATATTTTGTGCCACTGCACTGCTGGGGAAGCCAACTGGGCCCTGGGGTCTGCAGCTGATGAGTCATTTCTGGTTAGCAAGTGGTCAAACCACCCACCTTTTTTTTCTTTTGTACAAAGAGCATTTTGCAGAGAACTCAGCCTTAAAGCAGTGAATGTTGCCTTGCCCCCATGGGACTCCTGGGAGTGTGACCAGGATGCTAGGCAAATCCTGCCCTCAGTCACACCCAGTGCACGCTCATCAACATCAGTGGGGCTTAATGCGTATAAAGGAGGGTAGAATATGGCCGACCATCTCCTTCCTGAAGTAGTCCCAGGGCCTGTTTGAAGGGTGACCTAAGCATCCGGAAGCTTTGTCCTCACTAGGGAGCTTTGTCCTCACTAGGTGTTTCCAGGGTCAGTCCTGGCATCTGAAGCTCTTGTATAGCGCTCTGGGTAAGGTTCACCCCATGGACCAGCACAGCAACTCTGCACCACCTATGTTGCTCTTCTGCCTGCCCACTACACAAAGGTGAACTTCCCCTGCTCTGCTGTAGCGGGATCTGCTACTCACTGCTCAGCAGCTCCTCCTTGTGGCTCATCTGGGGAATTAGCTCACGACTCTCTGCGCCCCATCCTGCAGTCACTTAGCCCATTGCCTCAGTCACTCACTCCACAGCCCCTCTCTCACTAGTCAGGAGCTGCAGCACTTCTCCTTTCTGGCTTAGCGCTATGGCCAAATCACACTTGTCCTCCCCTTCCGGGGTCTCACCAGTCTCTTTCCACAAAGTCTCATGCAGTCTCCATATCTACTGGGTTGACTGCGCCACTCCTGCAGTGGCTGGTAGGGGAACCGGGCCCACCCTCTACTCCAGGTTCCAGTCCAGGGACCCTCAAACCAGCAGTTGAGGTCTATGCTCTCTTGGACTTCACTGCTCCTTCCCTGGACAGCTTCCTACACTGCCTTTGTCAGGCTCCTACTCTGCCCCTTGTATCAGGGAGTGTGACTGCAGGCTCACATTCCGGCAGGCTCCCCGCCCCTCAGCCTCAACTCCTGGCTATGTTCCTGCCCAGCAGGTGCAGTGTATGGCTAATTGGCTCTCTTGTCACCTTAACCCCTTCAGTGCTGGTGTGCGGAGAACACCCTATGACACCTATGCAGAGACCAAAGTGCTCTGAAAGTTTCACCAGATTCCTAGGACCAGCATGACTGCCTCAGTGCAGGGGAAGTAGGTGGAGTTACTGCATACCTGTCTCCATACTATGATGCTCTCCATACTATGATGCTCTCCCCTGCTCAGCAGGCAAGCCAGGGAGCACTTGTGCAGCAAGTCCCCATCGTCAGTCATCCTCATGGACAATCATCTCCTGGAGCCGCCCAGACAGTACTAGTATAGTAGAAAGCACTCATTGGAGAAATATTTTTAGTATAAAGATTTTATTTACAAAATACAGAACATTTTATAACATCAGAGTAGTATTTTAAACAACTTTTCTCTGGTTCTCCTTTTCTTCAGAATTCAATAAAACAATGTTCAGCCGTAAGATGCCGTCGCTGTCTAGTGAGGGTGGCAGTGCCTCCAATTCCAAGTAAGCCCTCACCCTTCTATCAGGGGCCTAAAAGTGCTAGCGCTAGACCCAACCCCAAATCAAAGCTAGGAATCTGCCTCCTGACCCACCCAGACCCTTCGGTTGCCTGAAGGGTTTCTTTAGGTATGTTAGCAACAGGAAGAAAGTCAAGGAAAGTGTGGGCCCCTTGCTGAATGAGGGAGGGAACCTAGTGACGGAGGATGTGGAGAAAGCTAGTGTACTCAATGCTTTTTTTGCCTCTGTCTTCACAGACAAGGTCAGCTCCCAGACAGCTGCACTCTGCAGCACGGTATGGGGAGGAGGTGACCAGCTCTCTGTGGAGAAAGAAGTAGTTCGGGACTATTTAGGAAAGCTGGACGAGCACAAGTCCACGGGGCCGGATGCGCTGCATCTGAGGGTGCTAAAGGAGTTGGCCGATGAGATTGCAGAGCCATTGGCCATTATCTTTGAAAAATCATGGTGATCGGGGGAGGTCCCGGACGACTGGAAAAAAGCTAATGTAGTGCCCATCTTTAAAAAAGGGAAGAAGGAAGATCCAGGGAACTACAGGCCAGTCAGTCTCACCTCAGTCCCTGGAAAAATCATGGAACAGGTCCTCAAGGAATCAATCCTGAACCACTTAAAGGAGGGGAAAGTGATCAGGAACAGTCAGCATGGATTCACCAAGGGCAAGTCATGCCTGACTAACCTAATTGCCTTCTATGATGAGATAACCGGCTCTGTGGATGAGGGGAAAGCAGTGGATGTGCTATTTCTGGACTTTAGCAAAGCTTTTGATACAGTCTCCCACAGTATTCTTGCCAGCAAGTTAAAGAAGTCTGGGCTGGATGAATGGACGGTAAGGTGGATAGAAAACTGGCTAGATGGTCGGGCTCAACGGGTAGTGATCAATGGTTCCATGTCTAGTTGGCAGCCGGTATCAAGCCCAAGGGTCGGTGCTGGGGCCGGTTTTATTCAATATCTTCATTAACGATCTGGAGGATGGTGTGGACTGCACCCTTAGCAAGTTTGCAGATGACACTAAACTGGGAGGAGTGGTTGATACGCTGGAGGGTAGGGATAGGATACAGAGGGACCTAGACAAATTAGAGGATTGGGCCAAAAGAAATCTGATGAGGTTCAACAAGGACAAGTGCAGAGTCCTGCACTTAGGACGGAAGAATCCCATGCACTGTTACAGACTAGGGACCGAATGGCTGGGCAGCAGTTCTGCAGAAAAGGACCTAGGGGTTACGGTGGATGAAAAGCTGAATATGAGTCAACAGTGTGCCCTTGTTGCCAAGAAGGCTAATGGCATTTTGGGTTGTATAAGTAGGGGCATTTCCAGCAGATCGAGGGATGTGATCATTCCCCTCTACTCAGCACTGGTGAGGCCTCATTTGGAGTACTGTGTCCAGTTTTGGGCCCCACACTACAAGAAGGATGTGGATAAATTGGAGAGAGTCCAGCGGAGGGCAACAAAAATGATTAGGGGGCTGGAGCACATGACTTATGAGGAGAGGCTGAGGAACTGGGATTGTTTAGTCTGCAGAAGAGAAGAATGAGGGGGGATTTGATAGCTGCTTTCAACTACCTGAAAGGGGGTTCCAAAGAGGATGGATCTAGACTGTTCTCAGTGGTAGAAGATGACAGAACAAGGAGTAATGGTCTCAAGTTGCAGAGGGGGAGGTTTAGGTTGGACATTAGGAAAAACTTTTTCACTAGTAGGGTTGTGAAGAACTGGAATGGGTTACCTAGGGAGGTAGTGGAATCTCCTTCCTTAGAGGTTTTTAAGGTCAGGCTTGACAAAGCCCTGGCTGGGATGATTTAGTTGGGTTTGGTCCTGCTTTGAGCAGGGGGTTGGACTAGATGACCTCCTGAGGTCCCTTCCAACCCTGAGATTCTATGATTCTATGATTCATTACCGAGACTCTGAGCGCCCTGGCCTTCGCAATAGCTTGGATGTAGAGTTGCAGGAATTGCCATTCTCGATAACAGGGAACCCGCTGTGAGCAAACCCATTCACCCTGCCCTGCTATTGAGGTACAGGCAGGTCCTGAACTCACATCACTCATTCCAGACCATTGAAGTTCCTGCATTTTTTTGTCTAGAATTTATTCTTAAACCTTGTTAATCTGGGATCAGACTCCAGAGTTGTTAGTAAACATTGCCATTGATTTTACAAAAAGCACTAAGGTTAGGGTTTCTGATGACTCCCTGTATGTGTTATGCCCAGTACCGCTTACACTTCTGGAACTGATGCTGAGCAGAGACTGAAAAATGTCTCCTTTTCCCCCAAACTGTTGTTCTGTCTACTGGCATCTTTCCTACAACAGAAACCTTTATTCTGTGTGCTATGTGCTGAGGCATCTAGAAATGTCTGGTTTTGCCAGAGGCAGTGAGAGAAGAGGCAACTGAAATAGAATTCCCAAAGTGTCTCTGTTGTTTGCTGCAGGTCTGTGGAGTTTCAAGCAAATGTACTCTTAAAGCAAATTGTGTGCTTATTTGGGTTTTAAATCTCACTATAACAGCAGACACTGGAGCCAGAGGATTCTGACACCTGCCATATGACAGAGGGAATTAACCATTCATAAGTCCGGCCCACGTTGGGTGACTGAAGCCAAGAAACAGAGACTTGCTCTCCTGTGTGTCCCACTTCTATTACAGGAGGTCAGAAGAAAACTGACTCTTGGGCAGAAATGGAGCAAATTAAGCCACCTGAACTCCTCAGTCTGGAAGGGAGCGTGGCTGAGAACTGTAGAGCTTCCAAATTGTCCTGGAAGTAGGTGGTATTGAAGAGAAATCAGAGAGGGTGAAATCTTCCACAGTGCACAATGCCTGCACCAGAAATGGGGGAGATCAACAATAGATTCCAGTGTGGTCATTACAGGGACTGCAAACAGCTGGAGTCTTTCACAGACGTCAAGAATACTGGGATCCTGGCAAAAATGTCACTTGGGGAAGGCACATTTTCTCCACAAGAAATCAGTGGCCAGTTGAGCCCATTGGTCCTGATGTTACAGATCTATCTAATAAAGCTCAGTCCTGTGCCTCTGAACAGTTAACCATTATACTAATTCGAGACTAAGTGATTTGTGGTATAGTTGATAACTAGGCCAAAGCAAAGCCATTGCATCCTGCCTCTTGGGGCTTCCCAGGCAGTGTGGCTGCAGAGGCCCTCATGATAGGCTTCTTGCATTTTGCACAATCAGACTCTGCGGGGACAGTTTGGAATTGGATCCATGAAATGTATGAGGAGGCAAGGATGTGTATGAATAGGAGTATTGTGGTCAAGTTTCCCTGTGGTAACATTTTGCCATTTGCTAACACTTACTTCCCTTTTCCTTGTCTACATCCAGTATCTATCCAACAGAAAACTTGGCTTGAAGATGCATAGCTGAAGTCTCATCAAGAAAGGAAAAGGTTAACTAGTGGGAGCCGCTGCCTCCCTTTCTGTAAGCTACTCCATGCTAATATTGCCAAGAGATCCTGTCCTCCCAGTGTTTTTCTGGCCTTTGCTTTACACAGGTCATTAGCTGCAAAAGGCACGTCGCAAGCAGAAATGTGCTTCTTTCCTGTAAATGTGAAGTTTTTCATGGGCCTTATCTTTGGCTGTTTTCCTCCTAGCCTATGATCTGGAGACACTGAGAACAAGAATGTCATGCTTCACAGGAACACCGGCAGGCCCGCCCTAAGTCTGACCGCAATATCTCTCACCCTCTTGCTCCTCTGTGCTGGGAACATGGCAGCCTGACTGCAGGTTTAACACATCAGCATGATTAAACTGGCAGTAGCCTTCCAACATTTGGATAAAAAACGGATGTGAAATACATGTTAGAATTCACTGTTCCTGGGGTTTAAATGCATTAATATGTAATGGGTCTCTTCACTCTGCATGTGACCGCAATCAGATGGATATTTTGTGGCTTTGGCTGCACTTTTCAATGTGCTGGTGCAAGGTACTGACTGACAGCCTGGAACAGCAAAGTGCTCACTTTGTCCTCTACAACACAGTGCAGCTGTGCAAGCTTCTCTCCTAACACCCATACCAGTGTGCCTAGAGGCCTCACCTTGAGGGGCAAGAGAATAGTTTATTCCTCATGGCACGTTCGGCCTCTGGTCTCTCCTGGCACTACCCACAAAGGAACTGTTGAAGGTGCACTTGCTGTGAGTATTTCTTTCTCCTGAGGCAACCAATTCACTTTGTGTAGGCCATTGATCAGCCAATAGATGTCTTGTGCCAAATTCAGACCAATCAGCTAGTTTCAAAAGGTGCCAACCTCCTGAGTTTTATCCAGGGACCCCTCTCAAGGAGAAGCTTTGGATGACAGTGTGCATGAGGGAGTATGGGTTAAGCAAGAATTCCTGGGTTCCGTTCTTGGCTCTGCCACTGACTTGCTGTATGGCGTTGAGCAAGTCACTTCCTCTTTGTGTACTTCAGTTTCCTCCTCTGTAAAATGGGATCAATGAGCCTTCCTTACCTTCCTGAGGCTTGTGAGAATGGATTGACATTTGTAAAGCTGTGCCAGGTCCAGGTATGATTATTACCTGGGATTGTCATCCAGACATGAGCGCCTCTTCCTCAGCACTGTGACCACTTCCCAAGGAATTCCAGGCCTTCTGAGCCATTGCGGCTGGGCCGGGTGCATTGCCGGGTGCCTCTCTCTGACAGCTGTCCTCTAGCGTGCGTCTTCTGCACCAGATGGGTGGGCACACACAAATCTCAGGGTGAACTGCAAAAAATAAAAGAAGCAGGGCCAAATTCAGAAGTAGTGTGTGAGGAGCTGTACATTACACGTCAGTAACTGGGTATATAGGAGTGGGTGTCATATAACTTACATGCTAAGGGACCAGAAGAGAAAGATATAGCAGGAAAAGCAACTAAGGAGAGAGTGAAGTTATACCAACCTGGACTCCCCCCTACTAACTGACATGTAGCTTACCAAACCTCTGGCTCGCTCTGTACTTTACCTACTTAATAGCCCCCTTGTTTGTATCTGTGTGTTTGTAACATGACATCACTTTGTATTTAGGTATGTATGCGGCTCCCATTGCCATATTATCTGAGCACCTCCCAAGCCTTTGTGTATTTATCCCACAGCACACCTTGGTAGGTAGGAAAGTATATTCTCCCGATTTTATAGATGGGCTCCAAGTGAGTTGCCCAAGGTCACATAGGCAGTCTGTGGCAGACGGGAACTGAATCCACATCCCTCGAGTCCTACATCAGTGGCTTAACCCCAAGATCATGCTTCCTTGCTTCCATATCTGAGTTCAAGTTTTAGGATTTATAAAATCCTTTCATTTATCAGCAGGTGCTTGAGGAGAGGGAGAATGGGGAGGGGAAGAGAAGATGAGAGGAGTGGGAGACTTACAGTACTGTACCCACTGAGCCAGGTTTTCACACTCACAGTCACTGTCTCTCTCTCTCTCTCTAGCTGCCTCTACATCTCAGCATGAGCAAAATCGATAGCTGAGAGGAGGCCCTACTGACAATAGGTGGGTCCCTCATAAAACAGCATAAGTATTATGTCACCATTCCACCACTTGGCAATGAGCTGTTCATGGGACAGCCAAGGAAGGATGGGGAGAAAAAGAGCAGCATCAGTGCTGCCCATACTGGGGTAGGCTAAGAGTTAATACCCTCCAGGAGTGGAAGTGGCAGTGGTGGGTGAGATTTTCAAAAGTGATGTAGGCAACCAACGTTCCCTCTTAATTTTTTCCATCCATGTGTGGAATGAATTTTGTTATGTGCACCAATATCGAGGTAATGTGTGGATGTGTGCCACCAGTTGAAACAAAAAACCTAGATATAATATGTATTTTTAAAGTTACCATAGGTATGGAAGAAGAAGAAAGAATATTAAATAGGGCTGTCAATTAATCGCAGTTAACTCGCATGATTAACTATAAAAAATTAATCGCAATTTAGAAAATTAATCATGATTAATCACACTGTTAAACAATAGAATACCAATTGAAATTTATTAAATATTTTGGATGTTTTTCTACATTTTCAAATATATTGATTTCTATTACAACACAGACTACAGAGTGTACACTGCTCACTCTATATTATTTTTATTACAAATATTTGCACTGTAAAAATAATAAAAGAAATAGTATTTTTCAGTTCACCTCATACAAGTACTGTAGTGCAATCTCTTTATCATGAAAGTGCAGCTTACAAATGTAGATTTTTTTTTGTTATATAACTGCACTCAAAAACAAAACAATGTAAAACTTTAGAGCCTACAAGTCCACTCAGTCCTACTTCTTGTTCAGCCAATCGCTAAGATAAACAAGTTTGTTTACATGTATGGGAAATACTGCTGCCTGCTTCTTATTTAAAATGTCACCTGAAAGTGAGAACAGGTGTTGCATGGCACTTTTGTAGCCAGTGTTGCAAGGTATTTACGTGCCGGATATGCTAAACATTCATATGCCCCTTCATGCTTCGGCCACCATTCCAGAGGACATGCTTCCATGCTGATGATGCTTGTTAAAAAAAACAATGCATTCATTAAATTTCTGACTGAACTCCTCGGGAGAGAATTGTATGTCTCCTGCTTTGTTTTACGCACATTCTGCCATATTTTTCATGTTTTAGCAGTCTCAGATGATGACCCAGCACATGTTCATTTTAGGAACACTTTCACTGCAAATTTGACAAAATGCAAAGAAGATACCAATATGAAATTTCTAAAAATAGCTACAGCACTTGACCCAAGGTTTAAGAATCTGAAGTGCCTTCCAAAATGTGAGTGGGACGAGGTGTGGAGCATGCTTTCAGAAGTCTTAAAAGAGCAGCACTCCGATGCAGAAACTACAGAACCCAAAACACCAAAAAAGAAAATCAACCTTTTGCTGGTGGCATCTGACTCTGATGATGAAAACGAACATGCGTCGCTCCACTCTGCTTTGGATCATTATCAAGCAGAACCCATCATCAGCATGGATGCATGTCATCTGGAATAGTGGCCGAAGCATGAAGGGGCATATGAATGTTTAGCATATCTGGCATATAAATATCTTGCAACGCAGGCTACAACAGTGCCATGTGAACCCCTGTTCTCATAAATTCATAAAATATCAGGGTTGGAAGGGACCTCAGGAGGTCATCTAGTCAAACCCCTGCTCAAAGCATAACCAATCCCCAACTAAATCATCCCAGCCAGGGCTTTGTCAGGCCTGACCTTAAAAACCTCTAAGGAAGGAGATTCCAACACCTCCCTAGGTAACCCATTCCAGTGCTTCACCACCCTCCTAGTGAAAAAGTTTTTCCTAATATCCAACTTAAACCTCTCCCACTGCAACTTGAGCCCCTTACTCCTTGTTCTGTCATCTGCTACCACTGAGAACAGTCTAGATCCATCCTCTTTAGAACCCCCTTTCAGGTAGTTGAAAGCAGCAATCAAATCCCCCCCTCATTCTTCCCTTCTTCAGACTAAATAATCCCAGTTCCCTCAGCCTCTTCTCATAAGTGATGTGCTCCAGCCCCCTAATCATTTTTGTTGCCCTCCGCTGGACTCTTTCCAATTTTTCCACATCCTTCTTGTAGTGTGGGGCCCAAAACTGGACACAGTACTCCAGATGAGGTCTCACCAATGCCGAATAAAAGAGAATGATCACGTCCCTCAATCTGCTGGCAGTGCTCCTACTTATACAGCCCAAAATGCTGTTAGCCTTCTTGGCAACAAGGGCACACTGTTGACTCATATCCAGCTTCTCTTCCACTGTAACCCCTAGGTCCTTTTCCGCAGAACTGCTGCCTAGTCACTTGGTCCCTGGTCTGTAGCAGTGCATGGGATTCTTCCATCCTAAATGCAGGACTCTGCACTTGTCCTTGTTGAACCTCATCAGATTTCTTTTGGCCTGATCCTCTAATTTGTCTAGGTCCCTCTCATAGGCGGCAGGTTTGTATAATTTTTGGTGGGGCCCAAAATGGTGGTGCCCCCCCGCTCCCTCCCTGTAAGCCGATATAAAATGAAGCTATAACGCGTCAGTGCCACAAGATTACAAGGGTCAATTAAAAGTGGAAAGTCAGAAGCAGCACTTGCCTACTTCAATATACAGTATTATATTTTGTTGCACTTGTTGTGATGAAGTGGGAATGTTAATATTTTCTCTGAATACTGTGTGGGTGCCTCAGTTTCCCCTGCAAGATGCCAACTGAAGGTGTTGGGGACAAAGAGATCAGGTGGCCTCCTTGTCCGGAAGAGACAGAGAGGCCAGAGGAGGGAGTGTCAGTTTGGAGCTGGCTGGGGAAATGGGGAGAGACCCAGAACTTGGTTCTGGGCTCCCCACCCCCTAAGATAGACCTGACAGAGGGGTTCTGTTTTCTGTACCAACAAGCTCTGTTTAAACTGTGTTCCCGTCATCTCATAGACTCATAGACTTTAAGGTCAGAAGGGACCAATATGATCATCTAGTCTGACCTCCTGCACAATACAGCCCACAGAATCTCACCCACCCACTCCTGTAACAAACCTCTGACCTATGTCTTAGTTATTGAAGTCCTCAAATCGTGGTTTAAAGACCTCAAGGTGCAGAGAATCCTCCAGCAAGTGACCAGTGCCCCACGCTGCAGAGAAAGGCAACAAACCTCCAGGACCTCTGCCAATCTGCCCTGGAAGAAAATTCCTTCCCGACCCCAAATATGGTGATCAGTTAAACCCTGAGCATGTGGGCAAGACTCACCAGCCAGCACCCAAGAAAGAATTCTCTGTAGTAACTCAGATCTCATCCCAGACCATTGGGCATATTTACCTGCAAACCTTCTGTTTTACTGTCTGGCTGAGAGTCACATCTGACTGCGGAGTTGGGGTGCAGGGACCTCTGGTTGCCCCAGGACCCGCCTGGGCAGACTCGCTGTGGAAAGTGCATGATGTGGAAGGGCAAGCTGAATGCTCTGAGGTCAGACCCAGGAAGGTATAAGCTTCTTGCCCTGGAGACAGTATGCTCCGAGAGAGGAGGCTCCCCCAGAGTCCTGACTGGCTTTGTATGGAGTTGTTCCAAAGCATCACAGCATCCCCTTCCACACCGTGCACTTCCCAGAAGTCCGCACAGGCACTGACACTCCCTCCTCTGGCCTTTGTCTCTTTTCCAGGCATTAGGAGGCCATCCAATCTCTCTGTTTTCCAACACCTTCAGTTGGCACCTTGCAGGGGAAACTGATTTGGGAGAAATGAAGTAAAAGCTGCCCAAACGGAGCTTGAATTTTGAGGTGTTCAAATCTGGAAGGCAGGTGCTGGGGGTGGGAGAGGGCTGTGGGCTCCATGGGGGAGCATGGCAGCAACTGTCTGGAGCTGCATGGAGCCAGACACGCTGGTCTGAGTGGCACAGTAAGCAGTTTGGGGGTTGGAGAAGGGGTTGGGGGTTCCGGGGGGCAGTCAAGGGACAAGGAGCAGGCGGGGGTTGGATGGGGCAGAGGTTCGGAGGGGCAGTCAGGGGACAGGCAGCAATTGGATAGGCATGGGAGTCCAGGAGGTCTATCATGGGACAGGTAGGGGGTTGGGTCCTGGGGGGAAGTTTGGTTGAGTCTCAGGAGGGGGCTGTTGGGGACAAGGAGAAGGGATGCTTTGATAGGGGGGGGGGGTCCTGAGGGGCCGTTAGGGGCAGGGGTCTGGGGAGGGGGTACTCAGCGGCCCGGGCTGGGCTTCAAAGGACGCTGGGCTGCTGGCAGCCGCGGGAGCCCTGAGTCGTTAACATCCCCGCCGCGGCCGGGAGGCAGAGGGCTCTGTGCTGCCCGCAGGCTTTGCGGCGGCGGCGGCTGGGATTTAAAGGGCTCAGGGCTCCCCGTGGCTGCCAGCAGCCCAGAGCCCTTTGAATCCCAGCCCTGGCTGCTGATTGCCCTCCCCAGACCCCTGCCCCAATTGCCCTCAGGACCCCACCCCTATCTAAGCACCACTGGTCCTTGTCCCCGATTACCCCTCCCGAGACAACTGCCCCTTGGAACCCCAGCCCCTATCTAAGCCTCCCTTCCCTTGTCCCCAACTGCCCCTCCTGAGACCCCACCCAACTTCCCCCAGGACCCCACCCCTACCTGTCCCCTGATAAGCCCCTGGACTCCCATGCCTATCCACTTGCTGCCTGTCCCCTGACTGCCCCTCTGAACCTCTGCCCCATCCAACCCCCTGCTCCTTGTCCCTTGACTGCCCCCCAGAACCTCCTATCCCTTCTCCAACCCCCAAACCGCTTACTATGCCACTCAGACCAGCATGTCTGGCTCCGTGCAGCTCCAGACAGTTGCTACCATGCTCCCCCATGGAGCCCACAGCCCTCTTCCACCCCCAGCACCTGCCTTCCAGATTTGAACACCTCAAAATTCAGGAGTGCTCAAGCTCCGTTTGGGCAGCTTTTACTTCATTTCTCCCAAATCAAATATACTGATCCACTGTAACTTGCTGTAGAAAAAGTAGGATAAAATTGAGCAAGAAATGCTTATTAGCACTGGAATTGCTACTTTCAACAGCCATTGCCTTTTTGTTTGTTTGAAAGGATGACAGTGAGATTGCATTGGCAAATTCCCCATAGAAAGAAAGAGTGGAACAAAAGAATAATAAAGGCTCCTCAACTTTTCCTCATTTATGGAGGACAGTTCTTATAATATGCATCCAGATATCCTCCAATCACACAAGCTGAAAATTGTTCCACTTTACTGCAGCTCTGTAAGCATATGGGAACCAATCCTGTCTGTGTTTTGTGCACATCCAAAATTCCTGCTGAATGACCCGCCCTGGGAGCGAGTTACCAGTGACCCAGGGCTGGGGCGGAAGGAGGTGTGGGGGGGGGCACTGGTGTGGGGAGCCCAGGGCTGGGGCAGCAGCAGGGTGGAGGGAGGGCACTGGTGGGGAGGAAAGGGGGAAGCCCAGCGCTGGGGTGACAGGGGGTGTGTGTGGGTGGGGGGAGAGCCCAGGACTGGGGCAGCAGGAGGGTACGGGGGGAGCCCAGGGCTGGGAAGGGGGACAGCAAAAAACCTAGAGCTGACCCTGCCCACAACCCCCAGTTGTGTCCTTGTGTGTGTCTGTCTCCATCATCCCTGGCTGTGTCTGTCTGTCCCACAACCCCCTGGCTGTGTCCGTGTGTGTGTCTGTCCCACAGCCCCCCCCCAAGCTGTGTGTGTGTGTCTGGCTGCCCCCAGAGCTCACCGGCTGTGTCTGTCTGACAGCGACAGACCCTGCTGCTGCTCTGCCCAGCGCTGAGAGCCGCTGCCTGTGGCTCCCTCCCCCTCCCTGCTGTGGAGGCGTGGCCAGGCAGCTCCGGCACCGCCCCCGGCAGCTCCCATTGGCTGGGGTTCCCGGCCAATGGGCTGTGAGCCAAGTCAGCCCCGGAGCCTCTCCGGGGCTGGGGAGAGCTGCCGCTGAGGTAAGAGCACCCACATTGCTGGCGCGGGGACCCCCGGAGCACAGGGCCTGGGGCCCAAACATTGGTGGAGCTGGGCCCACTCTTGGGATTATTGGTGGGGCCTGGGCTCCACGGGCCCATAGAACTCGCCGCCTATGGTCCCTCTGTATCCTATCCCTACCCTCCAGCGTATCTACCACTCCTCCCAGTTTAGTGTCATCTGCAAACTTGCTGAGGGTGCAGTCCACACCATCCTCCAGATCATTAATGAAGATATTGAACAAAACTGGCCCCAGGACTGACCCTTGGGGCACTCCACTTGATACCGGCTGCCAACTAGTCATGGAGCCATTGATCACTACCCATTGAGCCCGATGACCTAGCCAGCTTTCTATCCATCTTACAGTCCAATTATTCAGCCCATTTTTCTTTAACTTGCTGGCAAGAATACTGTGGGAGACCATATTGAAAACTTTGCTAAAGTCAAGGAATAACACATCCACTGCTTTCCCCTCATCCACAGAGCCAGTTATCTCCTCATAGAAGGCAATTAGGTTAGTCAGACATGACTTGCCCTAGGTGAATCCATGCTGACTGTTCCTGGTCACTTTCCTCTCCTCTAAGTGCTTCAAAATTGATTCCTTGAGGACCTGCTTAATGATTTTTCCAGGGACTGAGGTGAGGCTGACCCGGTCTGTTGTTCCCCAGATCCTCCTCCTTTCTGATTTCACTCCTGCATGCCTGAGCAATATTTTTATCCTTCCCCCCTGGTCATTTGTCCAATCTTCCACTTCTTGTAAGCTTCTTTTTTGTGTTCAGCAAGGATTTCACTGTGAAGCCAAGCTGGTCGCCTGCCATTTTTACTATTCTTTCTACACATCGGGATGATTTGTTCCTGCAACCTCAATAAGGATTCTTTAAAATACAGACAGCTCTCCTGGACTCCTTTCCCCCTAATGTTATTCTCCCAAGTGATCCTGCCCATCAGTTCCCTGAGGGAGTCAAAGTCTGCTTTTCTGAAGTCCAGGGTCCATATTCTGCTGCTCTCCTTTCTTCCTTGTGTCAGGTTCCTGAACTCAACCATCTCACTTTCAGGTGACATTGTAAACAAGAAGCGAGCAGCATTATCTCCTGCAAATTGTAACCAAACTGGTTTGTCTGAGTGACTGGCTGAACAAGGAGTAGGACTGAGTGGACTTGTAGGCTCTAAAGTTTTACATTGTTTTATTTTTGAATGCAGTTATTTTTTGTACATAATTCTACATTTATAAGTTCAACTTTCACGATAAAGAGATTGCACTACAGTACTTGTATGAGGTGAATTGAAAAATACTATTTCTTTTGTTTTTTACAGTGCAAATATTTGTAATAAAAAAAGAAAGTGAGCACTGTACACTTTGAATTCTGCGTTGTAACTGAAATCAATATATTTCAAAATGTAGAAAACATCAAAAAATATTTAAATAAATGGTGTTCTTTTATTGTTCAACAGCACGATTAATCGCGATTCATTTTTTTAATCGCTTGACAGCCCTAATATTAAAATAAGGGATAATTAACAATGCTGATGCTCACCTCACAGCACAGCCCAGGTGGGGAAAGTGGGGAATAACAGGGAGCCCTGGTGTTGTGTGCGTTGGGGGGACTGTGTGAGGGAGACTTTGTGTGTGTGTGTGTGTGTGTGTGTGTGTTCGTTCAGGGCTGTCCATAGCTATTCTGGGACCCTACGCAGCCCCCCCCAGGCCTCCCAAGGGGGGCTGACTTGAGGGGGCAGGGGGGAACTACCCCCCAGCACTCACCGGTGAGAGCAGACATGGCCCTGCTGCAGTCCTCAGGGGAGTGGGGGCGGGGTAGGGGCGAGGGCTTTGGGGAAGGGATGGAGTGGAGGTGGGGCTGGGGCAGAGCAGGTGTGTAGCAGAGAGGGAACACTGGCACCCAGGTCAAATAGGTGGTTTTGAAACTCCCAGCCAGGACCTCTGTACAAGTGTTTTATCTCATGGGTGGTGTAGGAGAATCCCAGAAGATAGCTGAGCAGTTCTGATAGGTGAGATCATAAGAGACCCACTGGGACAGCACTTGGATTGAAAGCTCTTTGAGACAGGGACTGTCTTTTTGTTCTGTGTTTGTACAGCACCATACAAAATGGGATCCTGTTTCTCCTTGGTGCTACTGCACTACAAATAATAAATAACAATAATGAGAGACGACCTCTTTGCTGCATCTCTGGCTGAAAAGGCTTTTCCCTGAAGCACTCACATAGGAGCTAATAGGGTCCTATTAGTCATTCATGCCCTTGTTAAGTCCTACAGCAGTGAAGGATTTGTTTTCCAAATTAGCTGGTATCCTGCATGCACGATGTACCCCAGCTTCCCTTTCCTCTCTCTCCAGAAGTATGTCTGTATTCTCCTTTCCTGTTGGCCTGAAACATACTGTTGACGTTGAGCAGGGTGAGATGATGCTGTAAAGCTGACTAAGTGTGAGGCCTGGCTCTGGGCTGGTCTCTAATTGATTAGCTGAGCACACATGTTTATTCACTTGCCTAGTGGGACTACATCTACTGACAGTGCTTACAGCACCTCACTAGCTGCACTAAACCTAGACAAGTTAGGGCTAACAATGGAGAGCTCTGCAATAACACCACCCCCGCCAACCGCTAAACTGCTGTCTTTCATGCTCTTAGGCCTACTGCATCTGTTGACCTCTGACTGATAGCTCCCGCCACCAATTCACCATTCTTTGCTCTAGCTAAACAATATATCAGCCCTCTTCCAGCAGGGTATTCTGCACCGAGTGCTGTTGAGAAAGGGGTGGCCATACAGAGGAGAAAGTGCAGGGACTGTACCTCTCTCTCGACACACATACATTTATTTTAGACAGAACTGGTAGACACCAGTTGTCAAGATTGTCCAGCATTTTCCACTATAAGCTCCTGTGTACAGAGGCTTATACCTTTGTCAAACTTGAGTTATTTGGGCTGATATTTCCCATGCTTGCTTTCTGCCTCAGGTAGAATGTTTACATAATGTTTCAGCAGAGAGCCGGTGGAAATGGGTAGCTTTGCCAGTGTTAAAATGTTTTTTTTTTTTTCAGTCTCTCTTTGAAGACTTCTGGTGTGGAGCATAATCAGCTTTCCAGCTTTCTTCTGTCTAGCAAATACTTGTGTAAGCCACTGGCAAAATATTTGTTGTGTCACCTACTTTGCCTGGACCACAGATTAGATCTGCCAGTGGGTCTTTTAGCCCAAATGATAGAGATCTGTGCCGTGTTATAGTCATCGAGTTTAAGGCCAGAAGGGAACACTAGATCATCTGTGGTTCTAAAGGTCCTGGGTTCAGAATCCTGTTGAGGACAGGCAGGGCTTACATATATACAAAGTCATGTTAAAAGAGCATAAAGCTTGCAAAGTTGAGCATTTAAGTTAGGAATGCCAGAATGAATGTTGCCTATGCAACCTTAGTTTTGAGCTCCCGGTGTGTGTGCCTCATCGTGCAGCCGTTTCTTATAGACAATCTAAGGCCATGTCTACACTACATGCACTGAAGCATCATAGCTACAGTGCTGTAACTATGCCATTGTAACCCTGTAGTGTAGACAGGAACTACAGCAATGAGGACTTTTTTTCCATCACTGTAGGAACTCCACCTCTTGTTTCACCCCCATTCTTCCATTGACCTAACTGCATCTACACTGGGGGTTAGGTTGGCATAGTGATGTCACTCCACGTGTGGATTTTTCACACCCCTGAGCACTATAGTTATGTCAATCCAAGTTTTAAGTGTGGACCAGGCCTTAATCATGTACAAAATGTTCTACCAGACTCCTGCTTTGTGGAGTGCACAGGATGATGAGTGAGGCAAAGTGTTACAAGAAGAGAAGCGAATGTTTTCCTGGGTTGAAGGCATTGTGCTGGAACCTAGGATTTCTGGGTTCTGTCCCTAGCTCTGCCACAGGCTTTGTGTGATGTTCACCAAGGCGATCATCATGCGAACGCAGAAGGCGGCCTAAGTAAGTTCACAGGCAGCTTTCATTCTGGCATTTCCTAACTTGCAAGTGTTTTACTTCACAACTGTAACATTCTTTGAGCATAGTTTTGTGTAGGTGATGCTAGGAAGGGGCGTCTTTCCTCTTGCTCAGTGTCCTTGTTGAAGCTGGAGGGTTCTTCCCCAGCAGCAGTTGCTTCTGTTGTATAGCCACCGGGCTTGAGGTGTTGCAGCACCAAGAAGCATGAGCCAGAACTCCCAGAACAGCCTGTCAATGCTGCTTTTTAAATAGCCAAAGAGGGCCACTGTTTCTGGGGATGAGGGGCACAACAAAATCAAGTGGAAAGAATGGAGAGATGAGAAAGCATCAGTTGGTGGGAGGTTTAAACTGAACATTTTAAGGTCTGACACATGGAGAAACACTGGGGGAACAATGCATCCAGGTGCTGTATAACCTGTGCAACCCTGTTTATACCAAGGTCTTGCAGGACTCAGATCCTTTGCACAAATAGACACTTAGCTGTAGAGAAGTTTGCTGCAAAAAGATCTATTTAACAGTATGGTTGGTGTGCTGTGTAATGTCCCCGTATGTTGTTGTAGTTTTATTAATTAGTATTACATTAATGCCCAGGGGAGGGATAGCTCAGTGGTTTGAGCATTGGCCTGCTAAACCTAGGGTTGTGAGTTCAATCCTTGAGGGGGCCACTTAAGGGCCTGGGACAAAAATTGGCTCTGCTAGTGAAGGCAGGGGGCTGGACTCAATGACCTTTCAAGCTCCCTTCCATTTCTGGGGGGAAAAAAAAAAAAACACCAATAAAGAATCAGGGCCCAATTGCACTAAGGACTGTACAGACAAGCAACAAAGAAGACAGTCTCTGCCCCAGGGAGCTTTCAGTCTAGTGATATTTGGTGCCTTAAACTCATCCTGGGTCAAGCGACACCAGATATGCATTTGACACAGTAACACCTATGAGCATTTTCATTGTTTGGTATTTGTGGAACATTAACAGTAGATCAGTAGGTTCCTCTGGCCTTCTACTCTGTATAGCCAAGTGGAAAGGGCACTAGAGTGAGATTCAGAGACCTGCTTTTAGTTCCTGGTTTTGCCATGGGCCTGCTGGGTGATCTTGGGCAAGTCACTTTACTTCTCTGTGCCTCTGTTTCTGTAAAATGGGGATAAAGATACTGACCTGCTTTATAAAGCAGTTGGAGAGCTAAAGATGAAAAGCACAGTATAAGAGTTAGGTAGTATTGTAGTTATATTCTAAACCTATTTGATAGAGAAAGGGACAGAGTTTGCTGAGTTCATGCAAATGCAAGGTGGTCTTAGTTTCATCAGTAGCATTATCTCATCTGGGGTCTCTTGTGTTTAGGCCAAGCCTCAGGAACCTGTCTGAGGCATTGGGAGTGGCTCAGGCCGCCAGCATGTCTTCACAGCGCAATCCCTCATGGCACCTTCTGTAGCCAGGAAGACTTGACGATTAAGCTGCCTGCTCCAAGCAGGCTTGTGTTACCACAGCAACTCCTGCAACAACCTGCTCCAGTGGCCTCCCCCATCCTGCTTTTAAGAACTGTGTCTCAAACCCCTCACCCAGGCCAGGGGAAGAAACTGAGCTGTAGGTTAATGAGTCTCTGCCTCCCTCTGAACTGCTGCTAGCATGTGGCATCCAGGTGGTGACCAGCCAGCTGAGACTTCCCAAACTCATCTCTTTAGCCCTCACTGTGAATCTGCTCATTACAGGCTTGATCCACGGTCCATCGAAGTCAGAAGGAGTTTGTTTGTTTTCCCTTGACTTCAACCGTCTTTGGATCAGGCTCTTAATGATTCGGTGCCTGCATTTGATACATTCCTCTGAGCATAGTTTGCTCATGTCCTTTACCAACACAAAGCAGTGCTTCCTCCCAGCAGGCTGACAGGGTAGTATTTCTTCCTGGAACAGGTGTAAGAATTCCCACCTCCCTTCCTGCCCACCCACTCCCGCCCATGTTTTATGTGCAGCTGTTTTGATTTAGCCACCTTGGTGCTGGCAGGCCAGACTTTCCTTATGCAGCACTTGAAACCTATTTTGGCATGCTGGGGATAGGGGTGAAGCACAGTTTATAATGCAGAGCAGGCATTCAGGCAGCTGCCTGTCTGTCTCTGTCTAGGCTGTGGTACCTGAATACCTGGTATCCAAGGCTTTAGCCAGTGCCATCACAGGTGACCCAGGGCTGTGGCCCTTTCATCAGGCCGGAGCCTCAGTTTGTAGCCATTCTGAAGGCCCCAAGGCAATTGTGGAACTACAGTGTTTCACCATATACTTACATTGGGGGGTGGGGTGGGAATGGACCAGTTGTACTTGTTGCTTAGTCCTGTTTCCATCAGGTTCCATTTCAAAGCAAAAAAACACTCGCCAGCCTAATTATACTGTAGTTAAAACCCCTCCTAAATAAATAACTAAATAAAACAATATCACATACTGTAATTCCAATTGCAGCCTCAGTTAGGACTCCTTCCCAATACAATCATAAAACTTCAGTACAAAAACAACCAACCAAACCAAGCCACATTCAAAGCCTGACAGCATCCTTTCAAATGCATTTTAAATAACCTAGAGTGCAGGGGACACATCAAGATGAAAGATATGTATGGGATTGTAGAAGGAGGGGAACGATAGGGGATGGGATAGTGGCAAGGGGCGAGGAGGCGGATTGGGGTCTGTGAGGGGTGATGGGGATGGGATAGTGGCGAGGGGTTGGGGTATGTGAGGGGATGATGGGGAATGGGATAGTGGCAAGGGGTGAGGAGGGGTTGGGGTTTGTGAGGGGATGATGGGGGATTGAGGTCTGTGAGGGGGATGGGATGGGGGCAAGGAGGGGGATTGGGGTCTGTGAGGGGAACGATATGGGATGGGATAGTGGCAAGGGATGAGGAGGGGCTTGGGGTGTATAATGAAGAGGGAGGTGGCTGAGTGGTTGGCCAGGTACATTAAACAGTGGATGGATGGTGGCTTTGTTCGGAGCTATGCTAGTGCTGGGATGTGGAGCATACTGAATGAGAGCAAGCAGGAACTGGAGACTGTTTCCTGCTCAGCCGTGCAGAGGAGGCGGCGTGCTTTTGCTTTTCAGCATGGATCTGAGTGAGTGCAGTGGAGGGATTGGAATGTGTGTCCCTGGTAGCCCTGGGTTGCACCATTTCCAGCCAGGCTGGTGCCGCGATTCGGGTTTCAGTGTGGACATTAAAACCAGCCATATTTAGCGTGTTCTTCTCTGGTCAGGGAGGGGATCCCACAGCACAACTAGTAAAAAAGCAAAACAAAATCAATGTAATTAAAGGGCCTCAGCACTGGATGTTCCCATAACAAGAACATTTACCCCAGGCTTCCTCACTCGGATATTTAATACTGAGCAGCAATTAGAGCACGCCTGCACAACTCGTAAAGCGGCGAGGGCCACATTACTCCAAAGAAAACAGCTGAGGGACGAAACCCCCCGGCCCCGCAGAAACACCCCCCCCCCAGCACCTCCCAGCCCCGCGGAAACACCCCGCCCCAGCGCCACCCAGCCCTGCAGAAACAAACCCTCCTTCCCCAGCGCCGCCCCACCAAAACAGCTGTGGGCCAAAAAGGAAGGTTGGGGGTGGGGAGGTGATACTTGATTTTAAATCAACCAGGGGCTCCCAGCTGAAGAGGTGGCTGGGAGCCCTCAGGGGCAAATTAAAGGGCCTGGGGCTCCGGCGGTTGGGGGAACCCGGAGCTTTGCGGGGCTGGGGCAGGCATTTAAAGGGACCAGAGCTCCTGCCGCTGAGGGGAGCCCGAGCCCTTTAAATCCCAGCCCCAGCCCGGCCGCTGGAGCCACGGCCGGGATTCAAAGGGCTCTGGGCTGCCCGCAGAGCGCCGTGTGCGCAGGATTTAGAATCCCCCCGCGGGCCGCACAGTGAGCCTTCGTGGGCCGCATGTTGTGCAGGCCTGAATTAGAGGCTGGCGGTGTGAGGAATGCAGTGGGGAGATCTTAGCCTCTCTACTATGTGATGGTGGAGATGCTATGTAAAGCTACAATACATAGGTGCTGGTCTCTCCTAGCCAGAGCTGCTGTGGTGCTGGGTGTGAGGAGCACCCAGCTACTCCAGGCCTAGTCTTCCCCAGCAGGATGCACTGTAGGGAGCATAGGGGAATGCTGGCTGGGGGGCAGCTCTCACCTGTATCAGGCCAACCAAGTGGACCAAGCCAAGACTTACAGCTGGGAGCATCTGAAGGAGCACCCCTTGTCTACCATGAGCAGCCTTTCCCAGCAGGAGGCACTGTAGGGAATGGTGTGGGAGCTCCGCCTGTGCTTGGTGCTATTCCAGTTCCCTCTGCACTAAGCAGCAGTCACCGCAGGCAATGGCTCCCACTTATGCCAATCTCAGAACAGCCCAGAAATGACAGGCCAGATCTTCTGCTGAATAAGCCAGCAACACTCTACTGAAGCTGGTGGAGCTGTACACCAGCTGAGGATCTGGCCTGACACCTTGACATTAATTCTTTCCTGCTGCATCTCCTGTCTGACACAGATCTTTGGATGGAGCCACCAAGAGATTCTGGGGTTTCACTTTCCCTCACCCTTAAAGGCTAATTGAGGGAGCTGCCCTGAGGAGAAAATGCAGCATAGGGACTGTTTGTCAGCCAGTGCCTGGCTGTAACAAGAACCCACTGATGGACAATATTATTAGCGCTGTCAAGTTGAAAAAAAGATCTGGCTGTTGCATATAGTGCCTAGTCATTATCATGGCAGAGAAATTCTCCAGCATGCTGGAAGCAGTGTTATCTACTGCTCGCTGGCGCACCCGGGTATATAAACATATGCACAGAGACAGTGTATGCATGTTAGCACTTCTTGTGAACTGCTGTCGTGTGAGTAGATCACAGACAGAGTAGACCCTGATGATGGCAGTGGCTGGGAGAATCAAAGGAGGCTGAAGGAATGAAGGGTCCAGTTTCTATTGAACTTCAGTGGGGGTCTCAGCAGCCCTTTAGGCTCTTTTGAAAAGTCCCAACCACAGTGTTGAATTTGGGCACTTGCATTATCATATGGCAGCAAAATGTGTTCCAGCCCCATGCTCCCAAAGTTACTGTTGTCTCAGTGAAGCAGTGCACGTTGTGGAGATCAGGCCTGTAGCAGACTGATGGCTCAAAATACCTCAAAGAGTCTCAGAGTTTAGGACCAGTGTATTAGCTTTTTGAATGACTTCAGTGTTGGTTAAATGTGCTGGATGGAGAACTCTGGAAAGCATGCATCCCTGGACCAGGCAGAGCACCTATGTGAGGACACTCCATGCCGCCCTGCCAGTGGGACCCTGCCTAGGCATGTGAGGATGTGACTGATTAGGGCCTGATTCATGCTTGCCCTGCTGCACATGGGCTGAAAGGAAGGTAACTTGCACGCCCCTTATGCTGGGACTGGTTTGGCCAGGCTGCCCTAATGTGCTTCCCAGCCACTGTAATGAATTCCCCCCCCATAAGTCCCTTGCTTCTCTGTGGCCAGCCTCAAACAAGGGGACCAGTGAATGCCGAGCATAACCATGGGCTTAGTGAAGAGTACAAATTTCCACTAGGAAACAGACTGAGGCCCTTAGAGTTTAAATAAGCGTGTGTATTCCTGATAGCGAATTGTTTGGGGTTTGTTTTCAAATCTACCAGTCTGTTGCTGAGAAATAAAACTGCCACTGCCTTGTGTGACCTTGGGTCTGTCATTTCACCTCCATGCATCTCTTGGTTCCCCTCTCAGCCTTTGGCTAGTTAGACTGTGGAGTCCTCGAGGCAGGGACTGTCTCTTACTATGTGTCTGCAGACCCCAAGCATGGCGGGGGTAAGGATAAAACAATAAGCAATTGCTACTAGTTCTGTAGACCATACAAAAATGCAGTCCATTGTGCTGCTCCTGCTGGCTTTGCAGTGGCAGTGAACTAACAAACGCTTCTCCCTGGGCTGGGCTGACATCCTTAACTATTCTGAAACACAAACAAAAATGTATTGACATGACTACATCTATATAAGTTAAAGTTGTTATTGCTAAACAAAACAGGCATGTTAATTTATACTTCATTCTAAACAAAAACCAGACAAGTTTGCCTAATGGGAAAAGGAGAAAGTGTGTACGAGACAAAATCCTAGGCCTGATTTCCAATGTGCCTCAACCCCAGGGTCCCAGATGTATGGGCAGTTTTCAATGCACGCCAATGGGTTTTCCATTCTGGAATTCCAGCACCAGTGTCTACTAGTGTTAGAAGCTGTCACTTGCATATGCCGGTGTTGGCACATGGGAAGTGGGTGGAGGTGTATGCAAAATTGCCTGTGTACAAAGGGGACCAGGTTCTGATAATCAGGCCCAGAACTGGCACATTTCCAGGACAGGATTTCCAACTGGAGAGCCTAAAAAGCAAAATGTCAGGGGACATTTTCACATGCCCTTATGCACATTGACTACCCCTGTACTGCCCAGGAATGATCTCATTGATGTCAGCGGGACTACTCATGGAGTTAGGTGTTATTCAGTATGAGGTGAGGTTATCGGAATCCAGCCCAAAGCTATCCAGCCTATTGGGCTGGTGCTCTTAACGTTGTCTGGGGTTTTTATTGGTGTCCAATAAAACACCACTAAACGGAGCATTAATTTTTTGGTTTGAATGTCTCAACCTTTATACTTGAGGTTTGCTTACGCCAGAGAGAACCCTTTGATAAAAACAAAGCCAGAAGTTGCACAGTGGGGTAGGGTTTCTGCTGTCTGTTACTCTGTGCACATCTAGTGTGCCTTCCCTGCCTTCCCAGTGGCTTTGGGATTACTCCCAAGTCCTGGTCTTGTCTGTGGTATGTGCACAATCAGGCTAGATGGCTGCAGTGTTTATGCAAGATCGCTTTGCAGGGGGAAAGCAAAGGAGCATCCAGAGAGACTGAGGCTTAGGTGGGCCTGATCTCTCCAGGGCTGCTCCATCCTTATGGTGGGAAGGGTGGGAGGGTTGAGGATGGAGCAGAGAAGCCCCCTGTGACAGGTTGGGACTTTCACCTGACGTGCTGGAATTACCTCTGAGCCCATTTCCCCTGCCAGCTTGGGACTTCCAGAACCCTGCCTTGTTGAGCCAGACATGCTAGTCTGCTGCAACACAGACCCAGGTCTGGTCCATGCCCCCAACGCTGCAGACTTTAACTAAAAACTACTCAGCAGGTCACCTATCTCCAGCACCCAGACACCCAGCTCACAATGGGATCCAAACCCCAAATAAATCCGTTTTACTCTGTATAAAGCTTATACAGGGTAAACTCATGAATTGTCCGCCCTCTAGAACACTGATATAGAGATATGCACAGCTGTTTGCTCCCCCAGGTATTAATCACTTACTCTGGGTTAATTAATAAACAAAAGTAATTTTATTAATTATAAAAAAGTAGGATTTAAGTGGTTTCAAGTAATAACAGACAGAACAAAATAAGTCACCAAGCAAAATAAAGCAAAAACACACACGTCTAAGCCTAATACATTAAGAAACTGTTTACAGGTAATATCTCACCCTCAGAGATGTTCCAATAAGCTTCTTTCACAGACTAGACTCCTTCCTAGTCTAGGCCCAATCCTTTCCCCTGGTACAGTCCTTGTTAGTTCCAGCAGACATCTCAGGTGGAAAGCAGGGGTTTTCTCATGACTGGCCTCCTTTTGTCCTACTCCACTCCCTGTTATAGCTTTGGCACAAGGTGGGAATCTTTTGTCTCTCTGGGTCCCCACCCCTCCTTCTAAATGGAAAAATACCAGATTTAAGATGGATTTCAGTATCAGGTGACGTCACATGTCGCTGCAAAATCCCTAGCTGCATGCGAAATAGCGTGTTCACACTTGCGGCGCTATTTGGAGCAGTGCACTCTGGGCAGCTATCTCACAGAGCACCTCTTTCTCTTTTGCCGCTAAGACTCGTGGGAAGGCGAAAGGGGTCGCTGGGCATCCTGGGTCCTGTCCCAATGCCCCATGATGCATTGCTTCACATCCCAGCAATCCCCGTGCTTCTGTCCACATTTGGCGCCATCTTTCAATGGTTTGTGTACTACTCACCCTGCCGTGCCTCTTTCGGGCTGCAGGAATGGATCCCAGAGCTGTTGACCTTGCACTGACCAATACGTCACTAGTGGCGGTGAAGTTATTCCTTAAACTACAAAGGCAAGAGGAGTGTGATATTGATCTCGCCACTTATACTAGCTGTGACACGAGATTGCTTGTGGCATTCACAGAGGTGCTGACCACAGTGGAATGCCTCTTTTGGGCTCAGGAAACAAGCACTGAGTGGTGGGATCACATCGTGATGCATGTCTGGGATGACGAGCAATGGCTGCAGAACTTTCGCATGAGGAAAGCCACATTCATGGGACTGTGTGATGAGCTGCCCCAGCTCTGCGGTGCAAGAACATGAGAATGAGAGCTGCCCTGCCACTGGAGAAGCGCATGGCAATTGCACTGTGGAAGCTGGCTACTCAAGACTGCTACCAATCAGTCTCTAATCAGTTCGGCGTGGGAAAGTCGACCGTTGGAGTCGTGCTGATAGAAGTGTGCAGGGCCATTAATTGCATCCTGCTCCAGAAGACCGTGACTCTGGGCAACGTGTGTGACATTGTGGGTGGCTTTGCACAAATGGGCTTCCCTAATTGCGGGGGGGGGGAAGGGGCGATCGATGGCACGCACATTCCAATTCTGGCACCAGACCACCTAGCCACCAAGTACATTAATCAGAAGAGGTATTTCTCAATCGTTCTCCAGGTGCTTGTAGATCACCGTGGGCATTTCACAGACATTAACGCAGGCTGGTCCGGAAAGGTGCATGACGCACACATCTTTCAGAACACTGTCCTGTTCAGGAAGCTGCAAGCAGGGACTTTCTTCCCTGACCAGAAGATCACTGTAGGGGAAGTCAAAATGCCCATTGTGATCCTGGGAGATCCTGCCTACACCTTAATGCCGTGGCTCATGAAGCCATACACGGGGCAACTTGACAGCAGCAAGGAGCGGTTTAACAACAGGCTGAGAAAGTGCAGAATGACTATGGAGTGTGCATTTGGCCATTTAAAAGCCCGCTTATGATGCCTGTATGGGAAGCTGGACATGGCCAATAACAATATTCCTATGCTTATAGCCGCATGCTGTACGCTCCATAATGTTTGTGAAGGGAAGGGTGAAAGCTTCACTCAGGGCTGGACCGCAGAGGCTCAGCACCTGGAGGCTGAGTTTGAACAGCCAAATACCAGCCAAAGAGGGGCACAGTGTGGGGCCATAAGAATCAGAGATGCTTTGAGGCAGCAATTTGAAGCTGAAAGCCACTAGCATTTGTTGTTATGCTCAGGATTGCAGTGCTTGTAATGCTAGGAGGTGACTGGTGCACATGATGCAAGAAGGGGCCTTAACATAATTGTATGTTGCTTTGCAGTGCTTCACTTAATAGAATAAAGATTGCTTTCAAACAAACACAATTCTTTTATTGAAAGACAACAACCAGAGGAGAGAGTCAAACGAAAAAAATCATCAGCAGGGAGGGGGATGAGGGAGGGCGAAGTCTCAAGGGGGGAGGGGTCCTGGGATGGCTACAGATTTGTGTATGTCCAGGGATCATACCCAACCTTCTTCTTTGGAGTGCAATGAAGCGGGTGCTGTACTTCAGCAGGGCCAAACTGCAGAGGGATGGGTGTTGAGTGCAGTGGATATTGGGAGTTCACAGTGCTGGACTGTGAGGAGGGAGGAGTGGAATGCTGCGGGTAGAGAGTGGAGTCAGGAGGTTGATAAGAGTGTGTTGGCGGTGGGGGAGGGGCTCATGGGAAAGAATTTTGTGACGGCAGCTGCAGGGGAGGGTGGGCACAGAGCTGCTCGGTTTGAAGAGCTAGTATCGCCTGGAGCGTGTCCGCTTGGCGCTCCATAACTGTTAAGAGCCGCTCTGTGGCTTCTTTCTGGTGTGCCGCGTTCTCTTTTCGGTCCCTCTTCTCGCTTTCCTGCCACTCCTTCAATTCTTTTTCTCAGCCGCGGAGTGCATCATAACCTCATGCAGAAAGTTCTCCTTAGTCCTTCTTGGCCGCTTTCTAATTCTGCACAGCCGTTCTGCCACCAATAACAAAGAGGAAGGCTGGGCTCCCAAAGTCATCTCTGTGAAGTTTAAATGCAACATTTTACAGAAGCAGTATTGTTTGCAACACAGAAAACACTGAGTCAGTGCTTTAAAACACAGCCGGTACTCACACACCTGTCACTAACTGGCTCACCCCAGGCAAGCACACATGAGCCACAAGATGCCCAAAATGGTGAGTAGCTGCAGGGGCAGGGAAAATCTCTGTTCCTGGACCTTGCTGTACACTGGGCACGTGGCTCTTGGGCACTTGGGGAGAGCCAGGTAGGGTGGGCCTGATAATCATTCCTGTCCCCACCCTTTCCACAGGAGGTGATCATTATGGAAAATATCTCGCTGCTGAGGGTGAGCAGGGAATCAAGGGAGGGTCTTCTCCAAGCCTGCAGCTTCTGCCCCGGCGCCTATGCGGCTAGCCTGTGTGCAGCTATGGTCCCCTCATCCGTGACGGCAAAGTGCGCAGGAAAGTTACCGTTAATGGGGCAAGAAACAAAGCAGCTCTACCGAGGAACCTGCAGCAGTGGATTGCCCAGTATCTCCACAAGAGTTTCCTGGAGATTCCCATGAAGTGAGGGAGTGAATCGACAGCCTGTTCCACCGCTCAGGCTAGGCATGAGATAGGAGACAAGCCTGCTTTCTCCAACCTTCCTGCCCTCAACAACTCGCTTCAGCAATTCCCAAAATCAGATCCACTTACCAGGGGCTTCCTCTCCTGTTTGCGCTTTGCCAACTCCAACTGCTGTGACTGGCTAGGCTCCTCCAGGGTAGAAAAGAGCTTCTGGCTGCATGCATCTCTGGCCTCCGAGTCATCCTCTGCCTCTGGATCCCCTTCCCCTCTCTTCATCCAAGATTGCCTCCTCCTGCCTGGGTCCACTCTCGACTGGCACGCGAGCCAACAAAGTATCCACAGGGGTCTTCACAGTGGAGGTGGGGTCACCGCCGAGTATCGCGTCCAGCTCTTTGTAGAACCAGAAGCTCGTGGGCGCAGCACTGGAGCAGCGGTTTGCCTCCTGAGCCTTGTGGTAGGTGTTCCGCAGCTCCTTCACTTTGACCCTGCACTGCAATGTGTCCCGGTCATGGCCCCTCTCTATCATGCATCGTGAAATCTGTCCATAGGTATCATAATTCCTATGGCTGGAGTGCAGCTGGGACTGGATAGCCTCCTCTCCCCAAATGCCGATGAGGTCCAGCAGCTCGGCATTGCTCCAAGCGGGGGATCACCTGGTGCGTGGAGCAGGCATGGCCACTTGGAAAGATGCACTGAGACCACTGCACACATCACCAAGCAAACAGGAAGGAGACTTTCAAATTTGCAAAGGAATGTACGGGATGGGGCTGATGGTTGGTCACCTGAGGGCAGGGCAGTAGAGTTAAAACCGATGGCCAGAGAGGTGAGAACAAGCATTGTGGGACACCTCCCATTCATGAATCCTGTTCTCATCAGCAAAGGAAGTTGCAAGTTAATTGTAGGTAACATGGATAGATTTGGTGGCTACCACTTCTGGAAATTTTGGCAGCACATTCTCCATGGCATTGACCTAAAAGCTTACCTGACTGTCCCACTGGAGAGTTCTCTATCCACATCCTTTCCACCCAGACTCTTTTTTCTACCTTCCAAAGGGTTAATGCCCTGCTCGCCCGCTCTCTCCCAACAAAGTCTCACAACATTTTTTGTGCTGCGTAAGGCTGTAGACAGCAGGGAGCAGCTTCTCTAAGTAATGAGCTACCCACACTGGTTCTGCAGACAGAAGGGACGGTGTTGAGCTCATGTCTGCCACTCTGTTCTGGAATCTGCCCATTCTTGCCAGCACCAACAGGCGGAGGGATGAGCTAATCATTTCCAAGCCCAGTGTCTAAAAGGGGTGGGGGTGGAGGACATGGGAGGGCTAAACAAGTTCATTGAACTGCTTTAGTCTTTATTTTCAGCCCCTGCAGAGACTCTTTCACACCAACCCATTCACATTCAGACCAGGGGCGGCTCCAGGCCCCAGCACGCCAAGCGCATGCTTGGGGTGGCAAGCCGCGGGGGGCGCTCTGCCGCGCCGCAAGGGCGGAAGGCAGGCTGCCTTCTGCGGCTTGCCTGCGGAGGGTCTGCTGGTCCCATGGCTTTGGTGGACCTCCCGCAGGCGTGCCTGCGGAGGGTCCGCTGGTCCCGCGGCTTCGGAGGACCTCCACAGGCACACCACCGGAGGCAGCCTGCCTGCCGTGCTTGGGGCAGCAAAATCCCTAGAGCCGCCCCTGATTCAGACCCTGCTGGCAGAAGAACTGGGATGCAGCTTGGACTAGCCACCAAGCAACATCTGGACATAGGTAGTCATATATATGGGCAGAGACAAGTCATTACCCATATAAGGCTTGATTTTCAAGGATGTTGAGCACCTGCAGCTCCTATTGACGTCAGCTGGAGTTATGACTGCTTGGCTTTTCTGATAATAAGGCCCAAGGTCTATCTGTAGTTTGCCAGGTCTGTATCTTCTTTCTTGGAACCTAGACGGCTCTCCCAGATGCCACGATGCTAGGTCCCTTCCATATTACATCCCTCTATGCTTCTGGTCTAGCCTGGAATTAAATGGTTCATTCCATTGTGCTCTCAACCTGTCTGCCCTGCTAACAGGGTAAAACAGCCCTGTCTGAAATGGACTAGCTCTGCCGAAGAGTCTAAATTAAATACAGTTAAATTAAATACAGTTAAAAATCCTATAATTACAACAATTATTAACGCTATTTACTAGGCCAAGTTCACAGAGCATTGGAAACATAAACATGGAATATACAGAAACCACATCGTTGTGAAGTACCCAGTGGATTTGCTTGTGTTTGAGGGAAACTTTGTTACAGAGAAAGAGAGAGATGAAGTTAAAAGATCTTTTGCACGTCTGTTCTGAGGCCTGTAATTAAAAAAATTACACTGGTTAACTGTCTGGCCGTCCCTCATACTTCATTTAAAAGGACCTCAGCCTTTGGGTATAGGCTGATGTGACCCACCAGTTTCTGATTTGTGCATGAACTTCCGTGTTACATCACTGCCATTCCATGCTGCCATGCGTGCACACACACATGTGTACATACACAGACATGCACACATAAAGAGCTGCTAGTGGTCCAAAGTCCCAACTTGTGGTTGTGTCCTTTCTGTTGTGCTTGGAGCAACTTTATTTACAAGTCTGGAGGCAAGTAATTAAAAGCAAGAACTGATTGTGTTCAGCGCAAGATGAATTTAGCTGAGCTTCATTGAAACTGCAAGAGCAAAGAGGGCAGTTGTCTGACTCCTCAGAAACCCCTCCTAACTAATTCTCCCCAGTAGGAGCAGGCTACATCATCAGGAGAAACTCTTATTGGCTGATCATGCCCTAAGGGCGTGACACTTGTGTGCTGTTTTCACATAACTGCTCCACAGCAAGGCGCAGCTCTGTCTAAATCAAGACCTCTTCACCAAATCCACATGGCCCATAAATATCGCACAGGACCCCTTTTTAGTTCTGGGGCAGTTAACTTAAATAGATTCATCCTTCCACTCCCTAACTCCAAATTATTTCCATCTCTTTAAAAGCAAATAAAATTAAGGAAAATAACAGTGAAATGTCTAGCATATGTTAGCAGCAATTTCAAGTGTACCTGCTATAACATCCCTGTGGCCTCCGTGCCATTTCCTTATTGGATCTTGTACAACATTCATTCTTTGGACCCTGCACAACCATCAGCAAAACACTCCAACACACCTTTCCTTAACAGAGTGTGGCCTCTGCAGTGATGGACACTTCAGAATTAAATAGGTTGCAGGGATCTATTGAGCAAAGGGCCCGATCCAGCTTCCACTTCAGTGGGAATTTTACCATTTACTTCAGTGGGAATAGAACTGGGCCCTCATTTCTCTTTCCCTGGAGTGGGAGGATATTGGCACTCACCGGGTTAAGAGAACATAAGAACATAAGAACATAAGAAAGGCCGTACCGGGTCAGACCAAAGGTCCATCTAGCCCAGTATCTGTCTACCGACAGTGGCCAATGCCAGGTGCCCCTGAGGGAGTGAACCTAACAGGCAATGATCAAGTGATCTCTCTCCTGCCATCCATCTCCATCCTCTGACGAACAGAGGCTAGGGACACCATTCTTACCCATCCTGGCTAATAGCCATTTATGGACTTAGCCACCATGAATTTATCCAGTCCCCTTTTAAACATTGTTATAGTCCTAGCCTTCACAACCTCCTCAGGTAAGGAGTTCCACAAGTTGACTGTGCGCTGCGTGAAGAAGAACTTCCTTTTATTTGTTTTAAACCTGCTGCCTATTAATTTCATTTGGTGACCCCTAGTTCTTGTATTATGGGAATAAGTAAATAACTTTTCCTTATCCACTTTCTCAACATCACTCATGATTTTATATACCTCGATCATGTCCCCCCGTAGTCTCCTCTTTTCCAAACTGAAGAGTCCTAGCCTCTTTAATCTGTCCTCCTATGGGACCCTCTCTAAACCCCTAATCATTTTAGTTGCTCTTTTCTGAACCTTTCTAGTGCTAGAATATCTTTTTGAGGTGAGGAGACCACATCTGTACACAGTATTCGAGATGTGGGCGTACCATGGATTTATATAAGGGCAATAATATATTCTCAGTCTTATTCTCTATCCCCTTTTAATTATTCCTAACATCCTGTTTGCTTTTTGACCGCCTCTGCACACTGCGTGACATCTTCAGAGAACTATCCACGATAACTCCAAGATCTTTTCCTGACTCGTTGTAGCTAAATTAGCCCCCATCATGTTGTATGTATAGTTGGGGTTATTTTTTCCAATGTGCATTACTTTACATTTATCCACATTAAATTTCATTTGCCATTTTGTTGCCCAATCACTTAGTTTTGTGAGATCTTTTTGAAGTTCTTCACAATCTGCTTTGGTCTTAACTATCTTGAGTAGTTTAGTGTCATCTGCAAACTTTGCCACCTCACTGTTTACCCCTTTCTCCAGATCATTTATGAATAAATTGAATAGGATTGGTCCTGGGACTGACCCTTGGGGAACACCACTAGTTACCCCTCTCCATTCTGAGAATTTACCATTAATTCCTACCCTTTGTTCCCTGTCCTTTAACCAGTTCTCAATCCATGAAAGGACCTTCCCTTTTATCCCATGACAGCTTAATTTACGTAAGAGCCTTTGGTGAGGGACCTTGTCAAAGGCTTTCTGGAAATCTAAGTACACTATGTCTACCGGATCCCCCTTGTCCACATGTTTGTTGACCTCTTCAAAGAACTCTAATAGATTAGTAAGACACGATTTCCCTGAGACACAAGCAAGGTTGACTTCTCATGCTACAGCTAGTGGATGATGCATGTGAGAATAAGAGGGGAAGGTTGCTGTCCAAGGGGAAGTGTGCTTCAGATTTTTTCAGGGGTTCATTAGTTATTTTTCCTAAAATACAATAAAAACATTCTGCCACTTCCCCAGGTCTAGCCCATTGCTTGGGACCAGCTTGCTTGATATGGTGGTCATAGGTGAAATCCACGCCAGTGTAGAGCCCTAGGCATGGCCCAAGTGAAGTCCCACTTCAGCCTCCAGCTGGCTCTCTGTAGAGGGGCAAGCTTCTCTCACATGTATTCTTTACATCCTTTCCCCATGCAACATGGCCACAATAGCAATCAGCAGGCCAGAGCCACTCCCATTAGAGCTCCCTATGTGCAGCAATGACAGGTTGTTCTCCAGGAAGTGGAATCCACATCCCTTCCCCTTGATCAGAAACAGCTGGAATTTTCAGCACAAATCCCAGAGGGCATGTGGTGGGATAATTCAGATGAGGTGTGAGAGTCTGGGGGCCTCTGAGATGGAAAGGGTTGATGTTACTGATGTGATGCTGTGTTCAGGGAGAGGCAAGCTGTTACTGTTCTGGTTGTTCTCCTGTGTGGTACTTTTGGATAGGCGTCTTTTTAGGTGATCAAGCAGCAATAAACAGTGATGCACATGTAATACCAACAGACCCCGGTGGTGAGCGGGTGGAATCAAACCTGGGATCTTTAGAGCTTAGTGCATGAACCATAAAGCCATATGGCCCTTAACTAAGGCTGTAGAGCAGACTCATTAATCTCTCTCTCTAAGTGGTCTCGGTGCCACTAGATGGGACAGAACACCACACGCAGGAGGTGTGTGGGTTACTCACACAATGCCCTGGGAGTAGTCAGGAGGAGCGGAGAATCCCCTTTGTACTGTGTGGTTTGTCCAGTAGGAGTTGGGTGCGGTTCATCACACAGGGATAGGTGAATCTCAGTTGTTCAGAGGTTTGACTCAGATAAGCACCCAAGATGCACATCTAAATGAGCCGGCCCCCTCCATTGGTTCGGCTGGACAAGAGTCTTGTGAGACTAAAGATCCTTTCTAACCTATGTTCTGTGGTCCTACTAAAGGGAGGGAGTGTGAACTCTACATAGCTCATGGACTCTGTCTGGAAAAGAGACCTGCTTGCAAAGGAAAATTATTTGTTCTTTCATTTTTGATTGTCTTTGTATTACATTTTTACAAAGTTAACAACTCTTCCTCTCTCCCCACAAAAAAACCCCAACCCTCTCTCCTTCCCTCTATCGCCCCAACCAACAGCAATATAGTACACAAAACCAATCCTTCAGCTGACACAGCATACAGATCCAAACCACTATAATATATATGCTCAAAGAGATGGGCCAAGACCAAATCCCCAGAGCCAGACACTCCAAACGTTGAAGTAATTTGAACCCAACTTAGAATTTCATAGTTAGTCCATTTCCATAATGGGCCAAACCAAAGCCTTTCTCCCAAACCACCCCCCAGCTCTGGCAGAATCCAGGTCGGCATCTGAATTTTGCAGCTCAGTCCTATCCCGAGCACAAACAGACCTATTAATCTGTAGAATAAACCCAACCAAATGACATGACCGGCAGGAGCCAGCCAACTTCCCTATCATTTGCAGTTTATAAATAGCACAATAATAAAAGGTAAGGTAGTTAAAGCAATTCTGCAGCCCAGAGTGTCTACTCTAAAATCAGAATGATCAAGTGAGTGCAGCAGGGCTGCTATTAATATCCTTATATATGACGATGGCTTCATTGACAATCATTATAACTCTCACAGCTCTCTGTTTCTCCATCTTCAGAGTATTATCTTGACATAGCCTGCTAGACATGTCACACTCTGTATAACATTCACCCCAATTTGATTCTTAACCGATAAAGTGACCTGCATGGAAAATCAGTTAAAATTCAGCATCAACATTTCTCAGTTCATATACCAGAGTATGAATGAAATACATTCTGTCATGGAATCATAGAATATTGGGGTTGGAAGGGACCTCAGGAGGTCATCTAGTCCAACCCCCTTCTCAAAGCAGGACCATCCCCAACTAAATCACCCCAGCCAGGGCTTTATCAAGCCTGACTTAAAAACCTCTAAGGAAGGAGATTCCACCACCTCCCTAGGTAACCCATTCCAGTGCAATGTAGAGAAACCAAATATACCACTGCCTCAATCCTGCTTTAAGTTAAATCAATGGGAGTTTGGCTATTGATTGCAAAGGAAGTAGGATCAGACCCTTTCTCTGTGGCTGATCCACTAATAAAAACACTTATTCACATAACAGATGACTTACTTGTGAAGGACCCAGTCCTAAAGCATCTACTCAGGGAAAATTTGCATTGAAATCAAAGATGGGCTTTGCTGACATAAAATGTGAGTAAAGATAGAATCTGGTCCAGAAAGAGAGAAATCCCCAAATTCCAATGATATCCCATAGTCCAAGATTAAAAGGATCTGTAAATCCCAGCCATTTTATACATGTTGATTACGTGTTAGAGAGGAGGAAAGACATTTTTACTCTGCTAACGAGGCATCTAGGTAATGACTTTTAGAGGTGAATAACAAGTTATAATGTAGCAGTTTGTGAAGGATTAAAGGAGGCTAAGAAAGACAAACAATGATTAATCTTAAAGTAATTAATATTTTTGTCTCAGTATAAGTAAAAATTGATATTTGTCCATGTCTTCCTGACATACACATAAAGAAATTAGATAGAAATATAAATACTCTTGCTGGAAGGTTACAACGTAACACTACTTTATTTCTTAGAATTTAGAACAAAACCCCAAAACAGAGAGACAAAACCGGCTGCTCCCTAAAAACACTTTACTCCCAACCACTTTAGGCTGGCTTTCAGCAGAGCAAACAGACTGTGATCACATGCTTCCATACAGAGCCCTTTAGCCTGTGAGCAGAACCAAGAACCTGCCCCCCTCCTCCTCCCCACACACCCAGAGATGGCCCCTACCCTGAAGAGCTTACAATCTAAATGGACAAGACAGTACAAGAGTAGGACTAAAGAAGTATTATTGTCCCCATTTCACAGGTGGGGAGCTGAGGTACAAAACAATGAAGTGACTTGCTCACAGTCACACAGAGCAGGGAACTGACCCAGCACTCCTAATTCACAGTTCTGTGTGTTAACCAAAAGACTATCCTCTCTCTCTCTTTTTTTTTTTTAAAGAAATCACTTACTTAGCTGCCAAGTCCAGAATTCAGTTGTCCTTGTTTCACCCACATGTCACTGATGAAAATTCCACCTTTAAGAAGATGTGTTTTTAGGAGTTACAAGGGAACACTCAGTATTTCCAGCACTTGTGATTTTATTGTGAGTCTTGCAATATTTGGTGTTTTCTTAAAGGCCTAGCTCCTGGAGTCATGGTGTTATGTGAAAATCTTGGATTTCGTTTAAATCAAAGTAAATTTCTAATCCTTGTGGTTGGAGAGAAAAGCTTGCAAATGTGAATCCAAAAGGCTCAATAAACAGAAGGCAAAAAAAAAATTCTTCACAATTTATTTTTTTCTTCGTAATCCCTTGATTTTAAGCCAATCTCCTGATTTTTGGGCCTGACTCATGATTTTTTTTTTTGATGGCTTGGGATTGGTAATACTGGAAAACACAAAATCCAGAGCTCAGGACTTGCCAGGTAAGCGAAGGAGAAGCTGATTCTCAGAGCAAATTGCCTGCATATGTAACTGTGTTTATAATTGCTAAGCATGCCCATATCGGACAAGCTGTGGGGTACAAAAAGACATTCTGATCACTAGCTCTGATTGCAGAGAAGAGTAAGAAAAATCCTTTTGAGATGTCTCCATCATAAAAAGGAACAGTTCATCCTAACTGGTTTGGGACTTGACCCTGCAGTCCTCAGTCAACCCACACTGGCTTCCCTTGAATGTCTGATGCAGAAAAAGGCTGCCTAAATCAGCTTGGCCATTTGAAAATATTGGAAACCTGAGTGCTTCAGAGTTGTTTGGAAGATAACAGTTGTTTTAAAGATGCTCGGTTAATGTCCCAGGGTATTAAATCAACTCTTAAGTGCAATAAAGAGCCTAGTTCACAATGACTTTTAAATGTCCCAGTCTGTGTTTTCTAACAGCAAAACAGATTATTTCGCTCCCCTTCTGTATCATCAGAGTTGGCCCTTGCTTAGGCTGCGTTTATACTACAAACTTACTTCTGCTGGCATAGCTACATCAGTCCTTGTGCAAAGGGTTCTGATCACTGACTGTGCTGGCAGAAGTCCCTTGTGTAGATGCAGCTATATTAGCAAAGTTGTGCTTTTGGCAGTATAGGTTGTTTCGCTTATTGGGGGCAGTTTTATTATATAGAACTAAGTGCAGCTTTGCCAATATAGCAGCATTCACACTAGGAGCGCTTTGCCAGTGTAGTATCCAGTACTCCTATACTGGCAGAGCGCTCCTGGTGTAGACATGGCCTTAGAAGTCTCATTAGAAGTGTTATCTCCCAGTGAGAGGCTGGAATAATGACAGGTATTTCCAAACACTATTGAGAAAAGCACTTTATTCTACAAGCAGTTTCTCTGATGATTTCTGTAAGACTTTACAGACAAAGGCTCTCCTCAGGTTGAGTGAAAGTGGCACAGTTGGGTCCTTGCCACTTACCTAGCTACAAAGTCTAAGATCACTGGAGTTTTCCTTGAATGATATGGGATCTTTGCAAACCCTTAAGTTTTATTGTATAAAAGCTTTCACCTTGACTGAATGAGGGATGAAGGGGTAACTGAGCACAAACCCCTTTTGCCAGGCTTTTCAGTAAATGCCATATTTTGCACATGCAACTGCATGCACGTGCATTCTCAATTTTCATCTGTCAGATTGCTCCAGTGAAAATATTTCAGTGTATTTGCCCATGTACTTGCACCTAACTACATGCGCTTGTGCCTGCCCTCTCTCCGGCTCTGTACTCAGATGATTAGCCCGAGCCAGTGCCCAGGCCCTAACATCTATTTTGTTGTTTGTAGTGCACTAACTCAAGCCAAGCTAATCAGGGGCGGCTCCAGGTCCCAGCACGCCAAGCGCGTGCTTGGGGTGGCATGCCACGGGGGGCGCTCTGCCGGTCGCCGGTCAGGTGGCAGGCAGGGTGCCTTCGGCAGCCACCCCTGAAGCTAATACATGTCTGTCTATCCGGGTTGGGAGGCTCCCTCCCTGATGCATTGGAAATAGACCCTTCTAGACCTCAGCCAATTCAGCTTCTATTGCCTTTCTGGTACTAGTTCTACTGCAGTGAGAGGAACCATGCTGACCAGCAGAAGATTAGACATTAGACACTGCAGCACCTTGGAGTTAAAGGGAGGGATGGGCAGATAAAAATTACTCAGACTTCCTATACTTTTATATAACTTTCTCTTTTTAAAAAAAAATCTTTTAATCTTCACTTTTCTCAGCCTCTCTGGGTTCTGACCATACAGGAAAGTCATGGAAGTCTGGCACAAAATCTCACCCAATTTGTTAGTCCAGTTTAGCACTCTAGATGTTTTAATAGGAATCCAAACTTCTGGATGCTTATTTGCATGGAATCTTGGAGCATTTATTCCCACCCCTCCCTAAATCATTGGTTAAAACGTTTGCAAATTTCACGGACTTCCAACTGAAATGAAATTGGTGGACTTCTATTCCGTTTAAATTCTTCCATGTGAGTGGAAACAACTAGTCAGGAAAAAACGTGTCTTTTTGGATGTGGTTGTTTTAACTTGAGATCCTTTATTGTTTCATTTTCAAACACCGATACAATATAAATTAATTTTAAAAGCAGAAATTAATTAGGGTCTACTAAAAATTAGCTCACTATGACTCATTTGTCTATCTTGGGCCTGATTCTCCTCTTCCTCAGTGGTGTAAATCAGGAGTGACTCTGATGAAGTCAATGGAGCTACACTAGTGTAAACAGAGAAGGGAAATCAGGCTGCATGTTCTCAAACTTGACCATATTTGACAGAAAATGTCTAGATAGGTAAATAAATCACTGTAAATAGATGGATTCTCAGTGGATGGGTTTTTAGAGGTGCACAGCACTCAGCTGATTTCTTCTCTCTTTGAAGACAGAGCAGATTTAGACCAACACTGAGTGCTGTTGAAAATCCCACCCTAATACTGAAGGACAGGCTTGTGATCCAGGTGCTGGACGAGGACCCAGGAGATCTATATCCAATTCCAGGCTCTGCCACAACTTTCCCATGTGACACTGAGTAATCTGTCTGCATCCCATGTTTGTGGGAGGAGGCCTGTGGCCAGGCGATGACTCACCAGCCCAGCACCTCCTGCTGGTTGTCCTGGGAATTAGCTCTTCCCCCCTGCAATTTGGGCCTCCCCACCCCGGGGAAGCCCCAACCCTCTATCCCCACCTTGTCTCAGTGGCTACTGCCAGTCACCATCTAACCCCTGCTCACTGGGGCAGACTGCAGTCTGTTAACCATTCATCATCAGCAAGCGGGGTTAGGACCTGCTGCCTTTGTCTATCTTTGGGCTGTCCCTCTGCAGCCTTAGTACCCATTTGTGGGCCTGTAACTCGGTCTGCAGCCTGGGGCGTTGCTAGGCTGGAGCTCCCCAGCTCCCTCTGCCCTTCCCCAGCACTGCTCCACCCTAGGTACCCTCCTCAGCTTCCCAGGCAGCCAGGTCCTTCTCTCTCTCTCTCTCTCTCTAAGAGGCTGGAGAGAGAGTCTCTCTGTCCTTCTGGCCCACCGCCCTCTTATAAGGGCCAGCTGGGCCCTGATTGCACTGGCTGCAACTGTGGCTGCTTTGCCAATCAGCCCAGCCTTTCCCCTGCCGCAGCCCTCTCCCAGGGCTGTTTTAAGCCCTTCAGGGCAGGAGCAGGGTAACCATCCCGCTACAAGGCTAATACTTCCCCATGGTGTTATATAGGTTCATGGGTGCAGGTGAGGCTCCCAGAAGCTGTGATGATGGGGCCAACATAGACCCACCAACATTCCTGGTAGTGTTTACAGGCCAGATTTCTGCCAGATGCTCCTCCTACATTGTGTATCATTATCTCGCTCTCTCTTGTTCCTCCATTTGCCAGGTCTTCCTTGCCTAAGATGACGCAGCAAATGCGGGACATTCAGCTGGCCCAGGCCAGGAAGCCACCAGGGCCCTCCTCCCCGAACGCTGCCAAGAGGCTTTACCGCAACCTGTCGGGGAAGTTCCGCGTCAACTACACTTCATTCGATGAGGGCAGCTTGCCAGGGAGGAGTGAGAAGGAGAAGCTACGCAAGGCCTATCTTGTGAGTGCTCCGGGCTTGTGGGTGTTCATACCAAAACGCAGCCCTGTGGTAATGCTGGGTGTACCTCAGTGTGACTCCATTGGTGGCAGAGACAAGCAGGGGTGAGTGGGCAGATCCCTGGCTATGCCCCATCCTTTGTGCACACACCCCAGCAACAGAGCTGGCTGGATGTCTGGAGGGGCGGGGGGTGAGCCACAGTAAATTCTGTCCCTCCTGGAGCAGGTGAATCCAGTCCTGAATGGTTCCTCGGGATAGGGTCATTTGCACTTTCTTAAAACAAAGGATTAGTATTGTCAGCTCCTTGGGGCAGGGACCGTCGTTTGGTTCTGTTTGTACAGCGCCTAGCGCAGTAGGGTCCCAGTCCATGGCTGGGGCTCCTCGAGGCTACAGTAATACAAACCAATCAGTACAGGCCTAGGTGCCTGACGAATCCACCGGCATTCTGTGCACTGTTAGGCATGCAACAGCTGTGGATAACGAGTCCCTTTCCTAAGGGTGTTGTGATGTCAAGGAGCAGCCCCTCTGGTAGAGATTGGCAGCAGATCCCATTCCATACCTACTTCCCTTTCAGAGCCTGTTTTGTGGATAGGCATGAGGCTCAGCTCTCCATCCACCTGGCACTAAATACACTGAGAACCCCGTGTAATGACTTGGAATAGAGCCTAGCCAAATCTCAGTGAGGAAAGCGGGGTGAGGCTGCAATGCCCAGCACCCCAGGCTCAATGGGCCCCATTTCTTGTGTCATTGCAGTTTCAGAGCAATGTGGCTCTCTTTGAGGCTGTTGAGCTGCAGGATCTGGAGAGGGTGCAGGAGCTGCTAAAACAGTACAGCCCAGAGGAGCTGGACCTTAACACCCCAAACAGCGAGGGGCTGCTGCCGCTGGATATCGCCATCATGACCAACAATGCTCCCATTGCAAGGATGCTGCTGCAGGCCGGAGCCAAGGAGAGTCCACACTGTAAGTCACCATTACGAGGTATTTTTCTCACCCCCTCCTGCTCTGCTGTGTCTCATGTGCTGTCTTAGGTACTAATGGAGCTCCGCTTACCGTAGCATCTAGGCACCCTAGTGCCTGGGCCAGTGTCTTCCTCTTTGAGAGTCCACTCTGCTCCACTGACCCAAAGGAAGAAGGCAGCGAGGATCTGGGGAAGGCTGACGGAAGGAGGCTTGTAGTGCAAGGAGTGGTGCAAAGGGAGACGTGAGATCTTGAGGGTTAGCGAGAAGGTGGCTGCATTGGGGTGACACAGGCCACTGGTTTCGGGGACTTGATCTAAAACTAGGAGGGAACCAGACAGCAGGAGTGCTCAGGAGAGATTTCTGTAAGGCCTTCCTGTGGAATGGACAGCCAAGGGCTGCAGGACAGGCTGAGCTGGGAGCATGTGTGTTTCTAAAGAGAGCACGGTAGGAATTTAAAATAGGCGGGTGATGGCACTGGGGGAGGCCAAAGTAGGAGGCCTATGTGCCCCTTCTGCCATAGATGATTGCCTTTCTGAGACTGGCAGCATGTGTTTCCTGAGGGAGGGGCAAGTGAATGTCTCTTTGCAGTGCCACTCCCAGAGCTTGCCACTTGCTACCCTTTGCTGGCCACATACAGCTGCTTGGTGAGGGGAAGGGGAGTGCTCTGTATAGCAGAGGGTGGGAAGATGGAGCTAGGAGATCTTCCCGGCCTCTCCTGGATCTCTTGTGATCTCACAGTCTCTGCCGGATAAAGGAGCTGGTGGGTAAAGACCTCCTGTGTCGTTTGCTCAGCATAGAGGTGTGGGGATTGAGTGTCCAGTAAAGAGCTGTCAAGGGTCCTTTCCCACTCTGGACTTTAGAGTACAGATATGAGGACCTGCATGTGAACCCCTAAACTGAATTACCAGCTTAGATTTGGTTTTGCTGCCACCACTCCCAAATACTAACTCCCTTCCCTGGATAGTCTTGAGAGGCTTCTTCACCAAGTTCCTGGTGGTACCGATCCAACCCCTTGGATCTTAACACAAGGAGAATTTAACCATCCCCCCTTCTTTCCCCCACCAATTCCTGGTGAGTCCAGATCCAATCCCCTTGGATCTTAAAACAAGGAAAAATCAATCAGGTTCTTAAAAAGAAGGCTTTTTATTAAAGAAAGAAAGGTAAAAATCATTTCTGTAAAATCAGGATGGAAAATAACTTTACAGGGTAATCAGATTCATAGAGCCCAGAGGAACCCCCTCTAGCCTTAGGTTCAAAGTTACAGCAAACAGAGGTAAATCCTCTTAGCAAAAAGGAACATTTACAAGTTGAGAAAACAAAGATAAAACTAACACGCCTTGTCTGGCTGTTACTTACAAGTTTGAAATATGAGAGACTTGTTCAGAAAGATTTGGAGAGCCTGGGTTGATGTCCAGTCCCTCTTAGTCCCAAGAGCGAACAACCCCAAAACAAAGAGCACACAAACAAAAGCCTCCCCCCACCAAGATTTGAAAGTATCTTGCCCCCTTATTGGTCCTTTGGGTCAGGTGTCAGCCAGGTTACCTGAGCTTCTTAACCCTTTACAGGTAAAAGGATTTTGGTGTCTCTGGCCAGGAGAGATTTTATAGTATTGTACACAGGAGGGCTGTTCCCTTCCCTTTATAGTTATGACAAGAGCCATGAACGGTTTGTCCAGTGCTATGGGGGAATGAGGTTCCCCTGTTTAAATGAAGTTGCTTAGTTTAATCTGTACAAGGGGGTGCCCTGTTATGCATTTATCACTCTGCCTTCAGGGATAGAGGAATATTCTGTCCCCCAGCAATGAGGCTGTGCTGTATTGGGGACTGGGCTGGGAGTGGGCCCATGCAGACAGCATGTAGTGGGGATAGCTGGCAGAAGAGCAGACAGAGACCAGGAGTTCAGACAGACAGGCGGGCTCCTTTGCCTCCAGTGGAGTCAGGAAAGCCTGCAGGCTCCCCTGGGAAGGATGGACATGGCTTAGAGCAGCTGTGAATATCAGAAGGTATCATCCCATGTGGAAAGCCAAATCACTCTCACAGGTGGGAGGGTTGAAGGCAGGGAGTGCTGCAGCTTGTTGACTCATCTGATTGGCTTGATGGAGGTCTCATTTCCTACAACGGCCTCTGTTCTGAGTAGGAGGAAATACTAGCTAGCGGCAGGGAAGGGAGTTGGCTTCATGTTTTAAGGGACTAATAGAAGAATGATCACAGTTGCTTTCTGCAGACAAACAGCATGACTTACTTTTCCTGGACTGTGGGGTATTCCAGAGCAGGGGTATTCACATTGCATAGTGGTGGGCAAATCTCAGAAGGGTCAGAGACCACAGTCAGTCGTGATCAGCACCTAGCCATTCAGACACTGATCCCAGTTCTCCAAGCCAGCTGAATTTGTGTAATGGGGCCAGGGGAGCTGGTGGGAACAGGCTGTCTCAAGGGTGCTCACCCTGCCACTTGCCCTGGGAAGTGGCCAAGTGCCTGGGAATAGACAGCAACCCTTTACTCTCCAGAAAGCTTTAGTTTGGAGCCATAGGCCAGCTCCAGCAGCCTGTGGGAAGGACACAAGCATTAGTCTGGAACACTACACCGAGGGGTGGGGACAGGAAGACAGCCTGGCCAGTAGATCTGTGACTACATGGATCTCCTGGCTGTAGGGGCACCACAGGGATCACCTCCTAAAGCCCTGTTCAAAGCCCACTCACTCCAGCTGTGTGCATGGGAGTGAGGATTTGAACCCAGGTAGCTCTGGGGCATTGGTCATGGCCGTTGCCGATGATGCTGCCTGGAGGCTGTGAATCAGGCCAAATAGCTGATGGACGTATCACAGTGTAGATAAGGGAGGAGCACAGGGCACAGCATAGAATCAAAGACGTGTTGGGGATTTGCATGCAGTGGGCTGAACCTAACTGCCCTGTCTTCTTTCCCTCTTGCTTCCCTGCCCCTGGCAGTCATGAGCCTGGAGAGCCGGGCCTTGCATCTGGCGACGCTGGTGCGGGAGGCAGAGCAGCGAGTCAACGAGTTCACAGCACAGGTGGCGAATGAGACGCCCAACACTGACTGCTCAGAGAAGGAGAAGCAGCTGAAGTCCTGGGAGTGGCGCTACCGGCTTTACAAGCGCATGAAAGCTGGTTTTGAGCATGCCTGTGAGTGCCCCATGGACCTGCACGTGGCACGGGGTGGGGATGACAAGCACCAGCACAGGGAGCAGGTGGGAAGTGGTGCATGGCTGGAGAATGGAACTCTGGGAAGAGAGCTGCACGGAGCTGGGGGGATTGCCATGTAAGCTGCAGATTGATACTCTCCCGGATCGTCACAGCAGAGTGCATTCCGCCCTGAGCCTCCCCATGACTGAACACTTCTGTACCTACCCCTGTCCTTTCTGTTCCCAGGTGCGCCGGACCCACCCGCTAATGTGCACCTGTCTGTGGCCAGCAGCAGTTCTGTGCAGGTTACCTTCGGGGAGCCCCTAAGTATCAACTCAGCTGTTGTCACCAAATACAAAGGTGAGGCCATGGGAGAACCGCGCACCCGTGGCCCTTACAGGATGCCAGAACAGGGCAGGCCCAGTGCTCCCGTGCTCAGGGGTAGAAGGCAGCATGGTCTGATAGTTAGGGCACCAGACTAGGAGTCAGGAGAGCTGGGTTTTATTCCCAGCCCTGCCAGTGAATTTCAGTGACCTGGGGTGAGTCGTTTCCCCCTCCCCATCTGTACAGTGATAGTGGTATTAAAGTGCTGGGAACTATAGCTGGAAAGAGCTCCTGTGATGTCAGAGCCTGTGTGATTTCACTGCGGACCAGTGATCTCTGCTATGGCTTGAGGCAAGGTTTTTTTGCCTTCCTCCCCCCTTTTTTGACACAACTGTTGATAAGGAATAAAAATCCACAGGGTAGTTGCACGGCAGCCTGGTTATTGCTGAATGATCCCTTTCCAGTCACTACTAATTGATACCGGACACTGGGCATTAATGGGTATGAATGTCCATAGGAATAACATTTGTAATGACATTATTACGCCTGTGTGAGGGAATCTCAAATTCCAACTCAGGATGGGCCCCTAGCAAAACCCTGGTCCAATAACCCTGGAAACGTCAGGAAGTTTGTCTGTATATTTGAACTTTGCAGCTGGCCCGAACCTACTCTGGGCTGAACCAGGATTCGTACACACCCAGACAGAGGAGAAGTTTGGGTCTGGAGCTGAACTTTGCAACCCTCTCTCTTCCTCGGGTTGATCTCTGGATCCCACAGGAACAAGGCCCATTTGGCGCTAGCACCTGCTCCTGCAGAGGGATTTCCGATCCCTCCTTTTCAATCTGGTGTGTCCTCTAATATCTTTGGCTTTCACAAGAGTTTTCTTTTACCAGGCACCACCAAATCCTGATGTTTAATCTACTTTATCTGTTCTTCCTCTATGTCTTTCTCTCGCCTTTGTCTGGTCCATGTGTCTTTCTTTTTATCTCCGGGCTCGTCTGTCTGTCTGTCCATTTAGCCTGTCTGTCTGCCTCTCCATCTCTTTCCCCAAACGCTCTATGCTCAGTCTCTGCTACGTCCAGAAATACAGTTGAGCCCGCGGGAGCGCCTGTATTGTGCCGAATGCCTGGGGGCTCTCCAGGCAGTTGGTTTCCGATCCATATCATACCTTCTCCCGTTCACTCCGCTGTGCCTTTTCTCAGACATCTCTGCAGCATACGCAGCTGGCCTGGATATATCTAGTTCTTTGATTTCATAGTCAATCCCCCTACAGCAGCTGTACCGTCCATGGCAGCCTGGCACTGTAAGCTAGCCCAGTCCGCCTGCCAAGCGCTACATCTCTCTCCTTGTTCACAAACGCCTCCCAATGACTGACAAGGCTGTGGGGCTCTCTTTGTTTGCAGTTGAGTGGAGCTGTTCCCCAACCTTCTCCCCTCCCCTCGGGGAAGTGGTGATCGACAAACTAAGAAACCTGCACTTCACCATCCAGGGGCTCATGTCGGTAAGTGAGCGCGGCGCCACATCCCTTCACTCTGAGTCATGGCAACAAGGCTGTGTGAGGGGTAAAGAGGAGTGATGGGCCCCAGGCAGAGCTGCTCTGCCCAGATGGGGGCAGTACTAGAGTCATCTGAGGGAAGCTGAGCAAGGCCGCAGCCTGTTCTTTAGCTGGCATCGCCCTCTTCAGGATTACTCCCTGCAGGGACCTGGCTCCACTCAGAGTGATAGTCACCTTTGTGTGGCCCTCTGGACTGAGGTGAATTTCAGCCTGAATGAGTCCCTGCACAAAACCCCATATGTGCCCTCTCCAGGGATTACCCATACTGTGCCCTGTGGGCATGGCACCACGTTGGGAGCCACAGAGCCCCCTGCAGCTCCAAGCAGCCATGTGGTGAGTGCATTCTCCCGGGGCTCTGTATTACAGGTGCCATATTTAGTCAGTTTGGGGCAAAATTTCCAAAGAGAGGCGAGGTGCGTCTTCCACCCGCAGTTTTGAATTATGAGTTCACATGTGGATACTTGCCTCTCTGGCTCCCCAAAAACATGGCTGCCAGTTGTACCCACAAATAAAGTACTGAGCATTTGCTCTTTTGCACAAATACCCGTGGTGCTTTTCTCCAAGAGACAAGACAAAGGAGAAGGAACCTTAAAAAGCCAAGAGACAGAACAGCACAGCCATACGCCATTATGCATATTTGAACACATATGTATGCAGTGATCTTCCCTACCTGACACTACTAGGTGCAGGGCACAGGGTTAATGGAAGAGGCGAGTGCAGGAGTCATTGTTAGTGCTGGGGAATGGTTCTGGACTGAGAGCCTAGCGCTAGGTTCAGTGCAGGGTCTATACCAGTGTAAGGCACAGGCCCCTGGGGGTGGAAAGGTCACTGGGGGAAGAGGTCATGGCAGTGCAAATCTGCTGCCACTTCCATTGCAGCTAGAGGACTGTTGGGAGTGGAGACAGTGAGCAACACTGTCCAGGAAGGGGGCAGCCAGGAGGCATGCTGGTTCTGATTTTCCTCTGGGCAGCCATGCAGCCACATTTGCTGCAGATCCTGGGGACAGCACTCCAGATCAATGAGCCCCTCAGCCCTAGTGCCATGCAGGACTCCTGCTCTTTGTCATGCTGCTAGCAGTTTGGGGAAGTGACCCATCTCTCTCCCCCTCCGTCCCCCCCCCCCCCCCCGAGGGAATGGCTTATCCCTGTTCACAGGCAGGATGGGATCCACCAGTTTACCCTTATGAGTGGCATCTTCCATATAACCCCTAGACCCCATGAAATGATAAATACTGAGGGGACTGGAGAGGCATCTGTCTTCCATGGCACGGCCTTGGCTACTTGGCATGGTGAGGGAATGGGGAGGAGGGAATTCCCAGGCATGCAGGATCCCCAAGCAGGAGGGAAAATAGGTTCATTCACTAAGCCTCTAATTTATCCCCTGTCGCCCACCCTGCTCCTATCTCTACCCAGGCTCCTACTAGCCAGCAAATCACGAGCCGATTCCTCAGCCACCTGCAAAGATCAGACTCTTTCACCAAGTCCTTAGCTCATTGGCTCTCAACCTTTCCAGACTACTGCACCCCTTTCAGGAAAAGGATTTGTCTTGCATACCCCCAAGTTTCACCTCACTTAAAAACTACCTGCTTACAAAATCAGACATAAAAATACAAAAGTGTCACTGCACACTGTTACTGACAAATTGTTTATGTTCTCATTTTTACCATATAATTATAAAATAAATTGATTGGAATACAAATATTGTACATACATTTCAGTGTATAGTCTATAGAAAAGTATAAACAAGTCATTGTCTGTATGAAATTTTAGTTTGTACTGACTTCACTAGTGCTTTTTATGTAGCCTGTTGTAAAACTAGGCAAATATCTAGAGGAGTTGTTGTACCCTCTGGAAGACCTCTGTGAACCTCCAGGGGTACGCATACCCTGGCTGAGAACCACGCCCTTAGCTAACTGGGGACGAGAACCAGCCTCCGGTTCCATCTCTGAGCGCTTACCAAGGTCCTGGCCTGGTTTGGGCCAATGCCTCTGAAACCCTCAGGGCCCATGTTGCCTGTTAGCCGTCTCCTTCCCAGGATGTTATGGAGCAGTTTAGAAAGCAAACACGGGAGCTATGGCTCTGAGAAGTGCGGCTCAGTGACAAACTTGAAACGTGGCAGCTGAGTCAGAGATGTAGCTTTTAAGCCAATGTGTCAAGTCTCTCACACAAACCCCAGCCTGAGTGCGGTAGTCTTATCTGGAGCAGGGGTGAGGAAGTGAAAAGGCCATTGGAGACTCCTCATCACGGGGGCAGAGAGATCATGAGAGACACTCCTCCAGTGAATGGATGGAGTTACTGTCTTGGTGTAAGACAGTTTTATAGTGGGAGGGGAGTTTGAGCAGGAGGAGCTAGACACTAAAGCTAGACACAGAAGTTCACTATAATCCTATGTCTACGCTCATGGCGGCATGTAGTGTACATGCACTGTGTGTAGTTACACGCCACAGAGAAAGGCTCCAGCAGCTGGGGAGGCCCTGGGGAAGGGCTCCAGTGGCTGGGGAGGCCGCGGGGACACTGCACTGCTAAAAATAGCAGTGTGGCAGGGGAAGCATTGCTTGGGCATGTGGAGAGCATGTAGGGTACATATCCTAGCATTCAGGTGCATAGGGCGCTCTACTCACCTAAGCCTGCCTCACCATGTACTGTTTACACCTGTGCTAGCTGGTGCCTGTACTCTACACTCTGCTGCAAGTGTAGACGTACCCTAAATCACTCACAGTCTGGCATAATTGGTCATCTCTGCTCCATACAGCTCCTAGGCTTGAGTAGCAAGGGAAGCTGCAGATCAGGGTTGGGGTGCATTAGCAGAGTCAGATGGGGCTCTGGGTTGGGATAGGGGGTGCTGCAGGGAAAGATTGAGTGGGATTGAATGAGCTGTGTGAGAGGTGCAGGACTAAAGAGCCGGGTCAGGATCTAACACATTGTCAGAGCTGTGTGTGGGCCTGGGACAGGAGGAAGGAAGGAGTATTGTAGGTAGTGATGGGGAAGTCTTCAACAGAGCTGCAGGGCAGTGTAGGACTAGAAAGGGAGGCAGTGCTGTGAGTCAGGGTGGATGGCCAGTGATGGAGCTGCAATACTAATGGGATGTTGCAGGTCAGAGTGGAAGGGCATTAACACAGTGGGCCAAAGGGGTTTAGGGGCTTTGGAAAATCCCACAAGGTGCCTAAAATCTGGCCCACTGTGCCCCACTCTAACCAGAGCCACCATCGTCTGTTTCATGAGCACTGAAAGCTTTGGTCCGTCCATCCATCTCCCAAAAAATCCAAAAGTTCTTAATCCACAAACTCATGGCATGAGCCGTAGCTGTCCATTCTGCAGCTGCTTCTGCATGAGCACGGATGATTGCGGGCTATGTCGTTTATTTGGCCCCTCACCTCCCAGCTTGCGGCACTCTCCTCTGTGTAGCAGGAGCAGGGGGTGGATAATGCCATGAAGATGCTCCAAGGGAAGGAACCCTCCTCTTTACAAGTGCTGGGAGCAGTGGGATGCTATGTGTCTGTGAGACTTTCCAGTCATATTTACTGCTGCTTATTTCCCCATCCACTGCAGGGCACGGCCTACTATGTCCAGGTGTCGGCCTACAACATGAAGGGCTGGGGACCCCCGCAAGCCTCAGTGCCACCTTTTGCTATCCCCTCCAGTAAGTACGAGCATGGGGGACTGTGCATATGGGGGCTGCTGCCTGCCTTGTGTGCACTGGATTAGACTTCTGAGGGTGGTTGTGGATTTTACAGGCCTGACTCCCATTTATAGCAAGGCCACTTGGCACCACTCTGGCAGGCAAAAAGGGCCTGAAAGTGGGAGCAAATGACTTCTACTCACTTTAAGGCCCCTTTACACTTTTTAAGCAGTGCAAAGCAGCTTTATGGTGAATCCGAAGTAGACTCTAGATATCTATCTACGTCTAGATCTTGAGATGTATGTGTAATGCTGTATATGGAAATAATGTAGAGAACTAGATCCAGTTGTAGATCTGTGTGTATAATAATATAGAGAGATTTGGATGTAGATGTATAATGTGTGTATAAATATATGTTGATCTATATATAAATCTAGATGTAGCTCAGTATATAGAACATATGTATAAATAAATGGATCTACATTCTGCTCTGTGTGTATAATAATGGGTGTATACATGTACAGTAATGTGTATAGATAGTGCATCTGATTACCATTTACACTGAAATGGCTGTTCTGGCAGAGTGTCTAAATTATTTAGACTCACTTTAAAGCCTCTGTACAGCGCAGGAGCAGTATAAAGCTGCCTTAGCATAATGGGAATCAGGTTGTGCGCATGTGTGTGTGTGTTTGCATTATATGTGTGCATATCGATATAGCAGGTATGTATAAATCCAGTTGAAGTTAAACAGACTATTTGTTTGTTTTTATCTTCTTTAATATTACTCCCCTGTATACAAATCCCTCTCGTTCCCAGTGTAATATAGCCAGGCACCTCCCTGGGTGTTTTTAAAGCTCCTAAAAATAGTGCCAAGTCCCAGCCAAAGTTAACAGAGCTGAACTTTCCATGGAAAACAGCAGTGTGCCAGGCAGGGGGATTTAAACCAATTTAACATACAGCTAATGGTCAGCCCTGGTTCCCCCTTGTGCAGCAGCTCTGCCACCTTGTAACCAGCGGGAGCTGGCCAGAGGGATTATTTATTTATTTGTCTAGGTGTGTTGTGCTGTCAGCACTGACTGGTCTCAGGAAGCTTCAGCTCCAGGGAAGTCCTGGAGGAAGACACTGGAAAGATTTTTAAACAACAGTCAAGAGCAGCAACAGACACAACCTTGTTCTTTACCTTGATTTGTCATCTTCTCCTGCTGCCACAGCTGTTAGTTCAACCACTCGCAGTTACTGTTGGGTGGGCGGGTGGCACGGGGGTGCTAACGATGGCCAGTGTCTCTCCAAAACCCGAACTGACCCAGAGAGAGAGAGAGAGAGAGGGTGAGATGGGGAGCGAAAGAGAGATCTGTGCTGTCTCTGAAGAATGACCCAAGATCAGTCTCCAAAGCCTACTTGCTGCCACGGTACAGTGCAGGTTTTGCATGGCCGTCACAAAATAGGCTCCCCAGCTCCAACATCTGCCTGTCCCATCTATTCATAAGAGAAAGGGACATCTGTGTTATTGGTCCATTGAATCTTGGCTCCCCTCTTCTGTACTCTGTAGCTTTAAAAAATATCGGTCCTGATCCTCCACAGGTGTCAGTGTGCACGGATCCAGTGAAGAGAACTGCATCCGTTTGCATCCTCTGGGGATCTGGCCCAATATTCCATGCAAGGCATGTAGTTTCTCCTGCCCAGTGAGTCACCCTGGTGACTTCTGTTTTTCTCTAGGCAGCTATGCCTCCCAGCTAGCATCACTAACTGAGCTCCAAGGGTTGCTCACTTCATCCCATCCATCTCGGGAAAGCGTAGCCATGAGAGGCCCATGGGCAAGAGAAAAGAAGACAAAGAAGGCTTTCTCACAGGCTCCGTAGACCCCTACCCCATGACATGACTACAGTAGTTTTCTCCTGCCTATGGAGTGGGCAGATGAGGCGGCCATGTAGCATGTTGTGACTTAATGGAGACGTGGCATTAGAGGGTGGGATAGAAAATAGAAGGAAACAGCTGTTCCTGAACATTAGCTGTGAAGCTGGAAGGGGGTAGCTGAGGTTCCATCAGCCTGAGGCAGCTTCAGCACTGGTCAAACATACACTGGGGTAATAGTCACCCTCCTTCCCCATAGACTGGCGGGAATATGATGGGAGAGCACCAAGGCGAAGGGGACAAGCCGAAGCCTTAGATCACCTTCTCAGCCAGGTGAAGACTGTGCACCAGCATTGTGTCTGCCATGGTGAGTCTGGGTTTGCAGGCTGATGCAAAGCTTACGGTTTCTACAGCACAGGTTAGGGTAGCACGTGAGCCAACCCCTACTACCTAGGAGGAGTTGCTCCTAGGGATGAAGTCAGACTAGACAGGCACAAGAGGGGTAGTTCTGGTAGCTAAGTTTTAACACTAGAATCAATACAACTTCTCCCTCCCTACAGCATGTTCCTTTGCACATGACAGTGCTGTTCTTGGTGGAGTGGTGCCCATTCAGAAGATGTTAGATGACTTTGGGGTGGGCCTGCCCCCCTCTACTTGCATTGCTGCTTAGCAGAGGGAGCTACTGGGAACCACTGGTACACTGCTGGTATCAGCAGGGTCAGAGGAAAGAGGAAGACAAAGCCATTGCGAGTGTCCTGTCTAAAAAGACGTGAAGGAGGCAGCTAGTGAAAGCATGAGGCAGGAGATTTCAACCAGGTTCTCTTTCATGGTGAGGAACATCCAGAGGCTCTGGGCTGACTGAGATCTGCACCCCAGTCCTGGTGTGTCACAGAGACTCTTTTGAGATCACTGGTATTGCTGGCCTCCAGAACAGCCTTTCTCGCTGTACCTCTGCATTTCTGCTCCGAGTTCTGAAACTGCAGAAGTCTCACAAGCTTGTAGCAAGTTAGCAGAGAAGTGGGGCTGGTATCAGGCTATAGAGCCCTTTCACCTACAGGTCACTGGGTCAAACCCAACCCTGGGGCCATGTGGAGAAGCTTGCACCACCCATGCACCATACCTGGTCTCTGATTAAAGACAGAACTGTCACCCCAGCACCATTCACTGGCACTAAGCGTTTCCAGGGTCAGCATGCTGTGGTGGTGGGCACTGTACAAATAGCACCCCCACAGCCTGATTTACTGTTCTCTATGCTGCCTTGTTCTCCAGAGTCCTGCAAGAACCAGCCCCAGAGCAGGAAGCACTCGGTCTCCAAAAGCCTGAAGCACCTTTTTCACCCTAGCAGCAAGTTCTTAAAGACTCTGAAAAGGTAAGTGCTGGTGAAAGGGCAGGGGCAACTCTATCCTCAGGGTGTCCCTAAACCTCTACATGCCAGAAGCTGGGACTGAACGACAGCAAATGGATCACTCAATAAATTACCTGGTTCTGTTCACTCGAGCTGGAAGCATCTGGCACTGGCCACTGTCAGACGACGCAGTGCTGGGCTAGATGGACTATTGGTCTGACCTAGTATGGCCACTCTTACGTTCTAATGTCTGGGAGCATGTCTCCCATTGTAGACAAATACCACACTGTCATGGTGTAAAGCTGCCTGGACTTGGCTTCCTGCATATGATAAAAACAGCAGAAATACTTAATGAAAACCTGGGCTTCGATAGAAAAAGCTGTTTCTGCTCTTGGAGGAGATGGGCTCATCCTCAGGGATGAGCTAGTCAGCAAGGGGAGCTGGCTGCTGGCTTGCCCTGAGCACTGGGGACAGTGGAGCTCTGAGGGACTGCAGAAAACAGTCATTTAGGAAATCTCTCCCCTTGCTGTTACACACACCTTCCCTGCTTTCCTGCATCTCATAATCCCTGCTTCTGGGCTCCCCTGTGAACTCTGGGAAAAAGACACCTTTGGAAAATAACCTACCCCGTAGTGATAACGGGCTTTCCCCCAAAATCTGTCTCCTTTCTCCCCACAGGGGCCTGTATCTCACCTCCATCTTCTACAAAGACGACAACATCCTGGTGACACACGAGGATCAGATCCCTGTGGTGGAGATAGATGACACCTACTCCTGCCTACTCATGCAGGACTTCCTCTGGTTCACCAAGGTAACACATGCGGCTACTCTGTCCTGAATGCTATGGCCTTAGCACTTGTGATTGCAGACCATCTTTCCTACACTGCCACCATACAGGCACTGGTGAAATTAGGGCTCAGGGCAGTGCACCATCCAGGTAAGTGCTTTGCTGTGGGATTCTTTTAACAAGATCAAGGAAAGACTCAGATTTTACCCGCCAGTGTCTGAAGCCAGCCTTGTTCCATTTCTATTGCTGAGTAGATATAGTAGCCCCATAATGATTTACTACTGCAGTTCTTTCACCCTCAGCTAACTGGATCTGGGTTTGTCCTGAGGGCTGAGGTTTAGCTGGGCTGAGAACAGTTGCACCATCTCAGTGGCAGCCTAGGCGGATGAAATTAGTGAGTGCTACTTCTGTGACTTACACCAAGGATTCAGACCACTGCACATCTGGCAGCTCCTGGGCTTCCTGATGTTGCCTCTGGGCATTTCTCTGTGATGCTACCCTCATGTACTCTACACAGCATGGCTATAGGATGCCATGGAGAGCTCATTGCAGTGAGACGCTGGTAGAGCCAGTGTGAATCAAGCTATACACTAGTGCCAACCTCCAATTGGCAGCCACTGGCACCAATTGGGGCGATGGAGCTCAGTGGCACATGCAATTTCCAGGACTGTAGCTTGTCTCACTTTCTGTACTAATGAGAAATCTCTTGGAAGATGCTACCACACAGCCCAAGCACTGACGGCATGCCTAAAGCTTTTAATGGAGAAGAAACATAACATATCTGCTTGCAGTGGCTGCATAGACCCCACCGCCTTGTGTGTGCCTATTGTGTGCCACCCATCTGCACAGCTGCGGATTTGTACCACCTTTCTCTGAAGGGATATTCTGCCTCTTTGTCAGCAGCCTTCTGTTTGTCTGTGTCACTGCTGCCTTTTGCTGCAGTAGCAGCGTTGAAGGACCAGCGTTGTCACTTCCGTAGGATCATGTAGAACCAGGCATACAGGATACCACTGTAGTGCAGCGTGTTCCAGAGGCAGCACTGAAGTGGTGGAAAGGGACTCTGCCAAGTACTTCAAGCCCAGCATTTGATCTCCCATATCTTAAAATGGTTCTAATCTGTTGAGGAGCACCCTCTAGGATGTCCCAGCTGTAGGTTTTAAAAGGCCTCGATTGCAAAAATGTTAAAATGCATGGACAACATTTATGTTGGACCTACACAAATCCAGTGTTTTATTTTTGCTCTTGTACTGTGCAGCTATCCCTCACCTCTGAGCTGTGCTGACGTTACTGGGGGTTGAACAGGTCTCCTGGGTGACAGGCGTGGTGTAAAATCCTAGGTGGGGGCGTGTTGTTGATGGTTCTGCTCCGTACACTGCAGGTTGCCTGCATGTGGGATGAGATCTTGTGGCTGCGTCAGTGTCTCACCGTCTCCCAGTCATCCTGCTCCTGCGTCCTGCAGACGCGCTTCAAGATGCTGCTGGCCATCTCACAAATGCAGGTGAAAGGAGGTGCATGAGAAAGAAGCAGTGGGCCCAACAGCCCTGCTGTGTGAGGCATCTCTTATTGAGACAGACTCTCTGTACCAATCCAGTAATGTCAGCAGGGGGACATTCCGACCTGGGAATCCTACTGCAGTATTACATGGAAGTGATGTAATGAGACACACCCAGTCACTCCCTACCCTACTTAGCGGAACACAAGGACCTAGTGTGTGATAGACTACCTTTTGGGAGATCCAAGTTGGACTAGGATCCTACCAAATTCACAGCCATGAAAAACGCATCACGGATCATAAAATCTGGTCTCCGCTGGTGAAATCTAGTCTTTTGTATGCTTTTACTCTATACTATACAGATTTCACCGGGGAGACCAGCATTTCTCAAATTGGGGGTCCTGACCCAAAAGGGAGTTGCAGGGGTGTCATAAGGTTATTTTAGGGGAGTTGTGGTATTGCCACTCTTACTTCTGTGCTGCCTTCAGAGGTGGGTGGCCGGCGAGCGGCT